>NC_050449.1:54775689-55075689 GCF_903995425.1 Onychomys torridus | reverse complement strand
TTGTTCTCCCAGTGAACACAGCATCCACACTTGTTTGAAGAAGTAGCTTTCTAAAAAAATCTAAGCACATTAAAACCTAGTCTTCAAATGGGTGCTCGTAGAACTTGTGAAATCTGAGCAAAATTCACGGGTTACATGTTGATTGTGAAGACCTTCTGCCTCCATCATGGAAGATGTTACTACTATTGATTAGAGAACCTTCTGAGGGGAGGAAAGGAAGATCTATTTGTATTATTTCTTCCAACCACATGGAGATCAACAATCATCTCACAATAGTTAAGGAAACACAAACTAATGAAAAGTCTTAGGCAGTGAAACATTTTCTTCCCAAATCTCCTACACATCCCCACTTCTACGTTTTGTTTACTGCCATAAAAACCAGATCCCATAATAGAAGGTGGGGATATCTTCAGGATCTGAGGAAAGCGTTACCATCAGCGCTAACCTTGGGTGTTTACTCTCAGAAGGACCATTGGGTAATCCCATGCTTCTGAGCTCATGATGGAAGGTTGCCAAGAACCTATGACCCATAAATGTGCTGCCAGATGGATCTGTAGGCTCCTAGCACCGTGGTACCAAAGCTACTTAGCATTCTTATATGCTTCCTCAATGTCCAACTGGCGTACACAAGATGAACACCCTTGAGGCCAAATTCTCTCTCTCTCTCTGTGTGTGTGTGTGTGTGTGTGTGTGTGTGTGTGTGTGTGCAGCTCTTCCATTTTCTGTGGCCTGTGGAAGCTCTACAGTATGGCGCCTGAGCAATCCCACTCCATAGGTAGCAGGGATAGCCTGGGCTATCCCTGGCTGCAGTGATTGGCTGAGGAAGGAGTGTGTGACTAAAGCTAGATTAGTCGGTCTTATAAGGACTTGTTATTGGAGCTGCGTTTCGCCTGAAATTTAGTGGCTTGCAGAGGTAATGTTGGCGCTGCCAAGGGTCAATCTTCCCTGACATAGAAGAAAGAGGAGCGTCACTAGAAGTGAATGGTACCAACAAGAGGAGGAATCAATGTTGAGAGGCAGAGGGAGAGAACGGACCTTTACCAAAAACCTTGTGTTAGGAAGATGGCTCAGTCATTGATGTATTTGCCTTGCAAGCTGGGGAACCTATATTTGGTCCCCAGAACCCACGTACAAAACAGTGATGGTATGCACTTGTAGTCCTATGGCTGGGGAGGCAGGGACAGGCAGATCCCTGAGGCTCCTTGGCTACCTAGCCTGGCTCCTTGGCAAGTTCCAGACCAGCGACAGACCTCGTCTCAAAAACAGAGTGGATAGTGCCTGAGGAAGGATACCCAAGGTTGTCCTCTGGCCTCCACACATACTCATACACATGTGCACCTATACGCACATGCACACAACACACAATTTCTTCTCCATGGATCCTTCCCTGTTGGGGAATATCCTTTGTCCCCTCTGGATCATATATTGGAAGCTTGGTCCCTAATGGTAATGTTAGTGGATGGCGGAGCCCTTAGTAAGTGGAGGTCTAATAATTATGTTGCTGAGAATAGCACCCTCAGAAAGGATTATGACTGGTTTAGGAGGCAAGTTATCTCTCAATAGAGTGGTGTTTTATCAAAGGGCAAGATCAGCCTGTTCCCTGCTTTCTGAATTGTCATGGGGTCCCACTCACAATGCCTCTGGCTTCTTGATGTTGTCTGTCACAGAGATCCGTCTGGCTCTGCCTCCTGAGTGCTGGGATTAAAGGCGTGCACTACCACTGCCTGGCCCCTTTTACTTTTTAAAGCTAGTGTGACTTGTGTACTTAGTACATGAAACTCAGAGAAATAGCTCAGACAAATACCACAACTAGATAATTCCTTCACAGCAATCCAAGAGACATAGTTCAGCTAGCCTGAACCTTGCGGCTGAGAGCTAACTGACTCTCCACAGGAAAGGTGTGCAGGCCAGTGAGCAACTGTGAGCACACCTCCCCTGGGGTGTGGAGGGCAGGCTGCAAATACTGGGCCCTGACATCTGCTCATGAGCTTTCTTCCAATCACTCACCGCGGTTAGGATTCCGTATCCGCATTAAATATCCCTCTTACTTTCAACTGTTTAAAAATAATCCATAAAAGTTGAGAGTAAAGGGCTGGGTGATCGCCCACTTTCTGAAGTGCTTGTAGCACAAGCTTGAAGACCTAAGTTGGATCCCCACAAACCATACCATAAATCAGGGCACAGCACTGCACAGTGGCAGTCTCGGTGTTGGGGAAACAGAGGCAAGCACGTGCCTGGGATTCACTGGACTGCCAGCCGAGACTACTCTGTGAGCCCCAGGTCCCAGTGAGAGAAAGTGGCTGGGTATGGTGGCACATGTCTTTAATGCCAGCACTTGGGAGGCAGAGAGAGGGGGGTTTCTGTAAGTTTGAGGCCAGTCTGGTCTACATAGTGAGTTCCAGGCCAGTAAGGTCTACAAAAAGAAACCCTGTCTCAGCTTCCCCCTTCAAAACAAACAACCACCAAACAAAACAAACAAACCAAGGTGGATGGCTCCCCAGGAAGGGCACATCTGGGTTGACTTCTGGCCTCCATACATGTGTGCATGCATATGGACATGCACCCTATGCACCTGCACACACATGAACACATGCAGACATGCATGTTTCATGTATTTAAAAACATACACAGGAGAAAAAAATTAGAGAAATTTAAAGCAGGATAGTAGTGCCTGCGGATGGGGGGGGGGGGGCAGGAGAGGTAGAGAGAGGCTGAGCAACAGGCCCTGAGCTACAGTGCAGCAAAGGCAAATGTCCTGGGTGCTGCCTCCCAGTGGGCAGCCATGGAGAGCAGGAGCAGAATGGTGACTTGCAAAAGCTGGGAGCTAGACCAGCTTACCTCAATTAAAAATCACACAGCGTGCACACGGATGGGCGCAGCATGTGGTGCCCCATTAACATGTATAAATTTATGTTCCCATATAAAAATAAATTTAATTTTATAGGGAAGACAGGGATCGTTTTCTAGCTCTGTCTCACACACACACACACACACACACAGAGAGAGAGAGAGAGAGAGAGAGAGAGAGAGAGAGAGAGAGAGAGAGAGACTACATGAACAGACTGCAAAAAGATGGCTTGCTGTCCATCTGAAAGCCAGGAATGGACAGGGCCTTTGCAAGGATCCACCCTGGCCAGCACTTGGACCTAGGACTTCCAGCCTCCACAATCATGAGAAATAAAAGCCTCTTGTTTCAGCAATGAGGTTACTCCTTATATCTTATCTTAGTATACACAACAGGTTTGCTTATGTTTGTTTGTTTTGGTTTGGTTTGGTTTCTCTGTGTAGTTTTGGTGCCTGTCCTGGATCTCACTCTGTAGACCAGGCTGGCCTCAAACTCATAAAGATCTGCCTGACTCTGCCTCCCAAGTGCTGGGATGAAAGGCATGCGTGGCCACCACCGCCCGGCTATGATTTTTTACATTTATTTATTTGGGGGTGGTGCACACATGCCAAGATGCATGTGTAGAGGTTCCAGAGATTGAACTCGGGTCCTGTGCTTTGGCAGCAAGCTTCCTTACCCACTGAGTCATCTCAACAGCTCCCTACACCTCTGTTCTGCTCCAAGTATGTGACTCACTTTCTAGAACAAACCAGAAGCTTCTCTTTTTTAATTCAGTTTTTGTTTCAGAGGGAATTTCGACTATCCAGTATCCCCTATGCATAAACTTGGGGAGTGCTGTAACCTGACCAGTGAGTCCCCAAGCCTTCCTGCCACTGTAGTGACTGTTGGTGTCAAGACTGTTGGAGCAGGCGTGGGCACCTGACTGAACTAGAGCCATAATGGCCTAGTCCAGGATCTGGAACATCAGGAATCTGACATGCTCACCTGGTGTACCCTCCGCATGAGGGCCTGGTAGCGGGAAGGTGGATGATTCACTGTCACCCAGCCTAGCAAGGCCAAGGGCCTTTTGAGTGGCCAAGGCAAAAGCAATGGTAACTCAAAGTGATCTCTTCCTGAGGCTGGGCTACAGGCGCTCTTAGGATTGTGTTAGTCGTCTCTATGTAGGAAATAAATCTCCCCTCTTTTTTTGAGCGCAGTCTAGCTGGCTTCTGCCTCTTGAAATCAAAGAATGCTTTACAGGCATATTCAAGATTTTGCTGACCAGCACAACGCTTCCCGAATCCCTCTCTTCCTCATCCTTTTTCTCAATCAAACCTGCGATGGCTGACACATGTACATTATGTAGAATATCAAATATAGGTCAATGGATGTCACCTCAGGAAAACAAGCCAGAGAAAAGGCCCTGCTTGGCGCTTGGCGAGGCTGTTAGTGAAAGGAGACCACAATGCTTTCATCCCCCCTGCTGGGGAGGGGGGTCGCCAGGGTCAGCCCATGCTTTGGCGTGTGAACTTCTTGTTCCCACCGAATCAGTCAGCTGAAGTGGGAATGTTTTATTTCAGCAGACATGTGTCAGCCTGGGTTTGAAACAAAGACATGCGGCCACAGCGGGCTGGGTGCGAGCAGGCCAGTCACAAAGGCTGGCTGTGTGAGCCATCTCTGCTGAAGCCTGGTGCTTCTTTAGTGCCTGGCACCATTTTGGAAAGTTGCTAGGGAGGTTGGCTTGCACTTTAATGATGTCTGAGACACATTCAAGGCCGATGCTTTTGAAAAACAAGGCACTGAGAAGGTTTGGGGAGGGGAGGGCGGGAGGTGATGGAAACCAAATGACCCATTGAAGCTAAATTACCAGCCTGGTAGAGTATTTTTAGAAATAACGGTCTGCCGCGGCCTGAGGCCACTGTTCATTCACTTGCTCTTCCAATTAATTACTGTGTTTTAACACTATCTCTGCAGATAATTGCCTGTCAGTGTATCAGTATGTAACACCCCAGGGCGAATGATGCTTTGCTCTGTCTGTCAGCACTAATAAACACAGAATTTGGGCGGGGGTGAGAGGGAACCCACCTGGTGGGACAGGGAACCCACCTGCTTTCTTTTGATGGCCCAGGATCTAGATCTTTCTCAGATTCATCCTGGTAAGCATGAGGTGGGAGTCCTGGGTATGCTGCAAGCCAAACACAGCCCAGTTGGTAGGTGAGCTGCTGTGCCCACCCTGGCTCTGCTCTCGACAGTTTTGGTTTGCTCATTCCCTATCGAAGACCGCAGGAGAGAGAACTGAGGATGGCCTTCCCATCTATCCCATCCCCATCCGAAGGAAAGGAGTGTGGGTCGGTAGGCTATAGAATTGCAGAGGGGTGAAAGCTGGATATTTTCTAAACAAATCATGGATGGAGGGGTTCTTTTGTATTTTTTTTTAGAATGGGATGAAAGAGTGATGGAATGTAAAAATGGAAAGCTTAAGTAGCTAAAGCCTGCTGAACTAAATATTTCAATAAGGGAAAAGAAAAGTTCCCCATTTCAAATTAAATTGAACCCATTTGGTGAATATATGAGCATCATAGGGCGTAAGTGTCAATTAAAGTGATAAGTCGTGGGTCTGGCACCGAGTTCTGGATTGTTCTGAGGCCTGTTTCCCAATGTGGCCATTGGTACTTGGGGAAAATTGAAGCTGATCCGCCTAGTGAGACCTGGGAGTCTTCTGAGAAACAGAGACTAGTTCAATACCTCTGAGTTAATTGGCATTTTATTCTCATTTAAATCTCTGTCACAACCTTTTATTTTATTTTATTTTGTATTTCAGAGGAGACGACAATTCTGAGATCTTCCCTGCGGCTCTCAGGAAGCTCCGAACAAATTAGATGATGCCGTATAATCTCACCCGGGGATCTCACAGCCCTCATGCTTCTGCCAGGATCTGGGGGCTGCGGCTGATGCCAGGCACTTGCTAAACAGCACAATGGAGAGAGAATGGGATCATTAGTGACTCAGAGCACTTTTTTCCAGGGCACGGAATGCATTGTCGGTAGATCCAGTGGCTTATTTGACAAATGTCATCCTCACAGGACATGGGGGAGGCAATCACCTGAGAGATGTGGTGCAATAAATGATAAAGTTATATGTGCCCATAAATTATGGGGCCTGGATCACTCCCAGGGTGTGGGTCATATTCCCCTCAACATGGCTCCTGGAGTGTCTGTTAGGAATTCATGTTGTGAGTGAGGTACCTGCTGGTGGTATATAGGAATCCATCTTCTAGGGACCCTTCTCAGGAAAATCCCTCTTTTTCTGGCCTTGATTTCCCTTTAATTTCCAAATGGTATAAATCTGTGGTCACCTTTCCAGGAGGGCCTATTTTTGACAGGTGCCTTGGGCAAGCAATATGGTGACAGCCTGTGGTTTCCACATTCTCTGCCTCTCTTAGGTGCTTCTCAGTTGCTCTCATAGAAGCACCTTAAGAAGGGAAGAGTTTATTTCAGCTCACAGTCCAAAGGTAGAGTACATTCTGGCAGGAGCTTGGGCAGCTGGTCACATGGCATCTGCAGTCAGGAAGCAGAGAGAGAGAGACAAAGGCTGCCACACAGGGTGCTCTCCTTTTCAATCAGACAGGGGCGCCAGACCACAGCATGGTGCCCATCTCAGTTAACCTAATCAAGAAACTTCCTCCCAGACATATGCAGAAATCTGTCTCATAAGTGACTTTAGATGCTGTCAAGTTGACCATCAGTGTGAGTTACAACGTCCTACCTCACACAGGCCTTCAGATCTTCGGACAGCTGAAGGATGCCTTTCCTCCAGGAGGCACTGAGCTCACATCACCACCTCTATCTACAAAGCATTCCCAACCCCACCTCCCATTCTCCACAGTCCGATCTTTTTGACACTGAATTTCCCTGGGCTCCATCAGTTTGTTAGCTCTCAAAAGTCCTTGTCACCAATGGTACTGGCTAGGTTGTTCTGGCTGTCTCTGTTCTCCTGCTGATGTGGGTCTCCCTGCAAATGAATTTTCTCCCTGTAAGAGTATTTCTGGGGATATACAGGGAAGGTCTCAAGTGGAGTTCCCAGATGTCCTTCTTGCTGCTACCCACGGAGAGTGGCCATAAATACCAGGCATTGGCTCCCTTATGCTAAATTTTTGTTAGGCATCAATTTCTCCTTGCTGTGTGTATTACATTTGGTATGCTATAACAACCTAGTTATCCATTAGCAGATGAGTAGATAATGAAAAATTGGTACGTATGTGTGTATTTCTTAATCACTAAAGAAAAATGAAGTTCAAGAATTTACAGGGAATGATTGGACTTAGAATGTGTAAGATTAAGTGAGGTCACACATCTCAGAAAGAAAAAAAAAACTGCGTGTCTTCTGTCATATGCAGAATCTTACCAGTAGCATATGTGTATATGTAAACAAATGTACATGCGAGGACACATAACGTGTAGAAAAGAGCATAAGAAAGGCTAACTATTAAGAGATGCTGAGAGACTGATTGCAGTTGATGGACACAAATTGAGAAAGAGGATATAAAGCTAATTGTTTTCCCAGCTCTCTGTCATGAGTTTTTCTGCTTTTGGTGGATAAGTATATAAAATATATTCAATAGTGAAGGTGCAAAACATAATGTGTAGCTCCATAACTTCTGTTCCAAATGCTCATTCTGACTGTGGAAGTTCAGTGGGTTGTATAGACTTTTTGGTCTGGTTAATTTTTAGTGATATTTTTATTTGCAAATTTATGTTGTAATAAAGTTTATAAAATAAAACTTAAAACATTAAAAAAGAGCAAATACCTGAGAGAAGTAGCTGGAAGGAAGAGGAGTTTACGGTGGCTCACAGTGTGGGAGTTTGGGCTCTGCTGTTTCTGAGGGAAGGAGGAGCATCTGGGGGGGCTTGTGGAGGAAGCTGTCCATCCCCTGGCTGACAGGAGACAGAGAATAAGACAGAGAAGGATCACGGACAAGATGCGGCCGCTCAGCACATGCCCTCAGGGACCTACTTCCTCCAGCTAGGCCCTATCGCCTAAAATTTCAAGAATGATGTCTGCTGGGAACCAACCCTTCAATATTTTCATTTTAAAAAGTGTGTGTGTGTGTATGTGTGTGTATGTGTGTGTATGTGTGTATGTGTGTATGTGTGAATGTGTGTATATGTGTGTATGTGTATATATGTGTGTGTATGTGTGTGTATGTATGTGTATGTGTGAATGTGTGTGTATTATATGTATGTGTGTATATGTGTGTATGTGTGTGTATGTGTGTGTATGTGTGTGTATGTGTGTATGTGTATATATGTGTGTGTATGTGTGTGTATGTATGTGTATGTGTGTATGTGTGTATATGTGTGTGTATGTGTGTATGTGTATGTGTGTTTATGTGTGTGTATGTGTGTATATGTGTGTATGTGTATATATGTGTGTGTATGTGTGTGTATGTGTGTGTATGTGTGTATGTGTGTATATGTGTGTATGTGTATATATGTGTGTGTATGTGTGTATGTGTGTGTATGTGTGTATGTGTGTGTATGTGTGTGTATGTGTGTATGTGTGTGTATGTGTGTATGTGTATATGTGTGTGTATGTATGTGCATGTGTGTGTATGTGTGTGAATGTGTGTATGTATATGTATGTGTGTATGTGTGTGTATGTGTGTATGTGTGTGTATGTGTATGTATGTGTGTATGTGTGTGTATGTGTGTATTGTGTGAATGTGTGTATGTGTGTGTATGTGTATGTATGTGTGTATGTGTGTGAATGTATGTATGTGTGTATATGTGTATGTATGTGTGTATGTGTGTATGTGTGTGTATGTAGTGAATGTGTGTATGTGTGTGTATGTGTATGTGTAAATATGTGTGTGTATGTGTGTGTGGAGCTGGTCCTTGCCTCCTACCTTGTTGGACACTGACTTGTGAGCTTTGAGGATTCTCCCATCTTTCTCTCATCTTCTGTAAGTGCTGTATTAACTGAGCTTTCTCCACAGCCCTGATGGAGAACGTTTCATGTTCAAACATGTCCGCTGTTCTGTGGATAACTATCACAGTGCCCACAGTTCTCCCATGATGCAAAGCAGGGGAGAAACGTGGTGCTTTTTCCCCCTGTGAACAAGAGACTCACAGGAAGCTCTGCTCTGCTTACAGCGGGAAGCAGCAGCCTTAGGATCATTCTGAAGACTGTAGCACAGCACTCAGACTAGAGCCAGGGCTGGATCAAGGGGAAGACCCCTGCTTTTCCTCCTCCATGCCCCTCACATCTGCTCCCAATATCAAGGTACAAGCTGGTCCTAACCCCTCCTCCCCAGGCAGCCATTCTGCCTGGGGGTACTGCCAGTCCACCAGGCCAGCAGACACAATGAGACCCAGACTCCCCTTTGGGCCAGCTGGAATTCTGGCTCAGTGTCCATGCCACAGTTTGTGAGTCTCTTGGCCAGCTAATGAGAGAGACTGGCTGAAGCCGTCCTATGATCTCATAGCCTTTGAGTGGGTCACATTCCCCAGTTCCCAGTAGCATTGCCTGGAGAAACGTAATTCCATTGCCTTGAATTCATTCCCGAAATTGTCATGTGTCTTTCTTTCCATGTCTCTGAACTATCTGAGGGCACGGTTCATATCTTGCATAGCTTTCCATTTTCCATGGATGCAGTCCATTCTCTGGTGCAGTAGATGGGCAATGGACATCAAGAACTGGACCACACCCAATCTGAGACATTTGTGGAGACTTGGAACTTAACCCAGGAGACCTAAGGCCCTTCCAAAACATTTCTTAGGTTATGACTCAGGTCTAAAAGAGGAGACCGGAGACCAGTACATTTAACAAGCTTCAAAGTTCTAGTGAACTTAACTATTCCATCATAGTGTACCACTGGCTTAGAACTTGGTGCTGAGTTTGGCACTGGGCATGGGTCACTGGGTCTAAGGTGTGGGCTGCCTGATGGAGGGGGGGATGGACATGGGCTCTTTTCCTGGCTATCTTCCCTGGAATTCCAGCACCTTTCCATGCATCATACATGCCACAGGTCACATCTGACACTCAGACCTCCACTTCATTTCTTCAAGTGTGAGCTGCCTTTGATTAGGTCAATGAGCCTCCTGCCTTCTGGACCTTGAAAAATATCAACTTTGCCATCTAAGGAAACATCATCCTGGAATCTCCAACTGTCAGTGACCTGGTGCTAACTCTAGATCTGGGTGATACTGGGAACACTCATTTATGAGGACTTTGGGAGAAAAAGACACTACTCCCTCACTATGCAGAATTATGTTTGTAGTTTGTTTGTTTTTCTCTAGCAGAATCCACTCATCACTTTCCTGTTTCCTTTGGGTTCTATTCCAGGAGCTTCTAAGTGAATCCCATCCAACTAAGAAAATTAATAGCTGCCCCCATCCTCCTTCCTCCCGCTCTCTTTACAACCACTGATAGCATCTAGGACTTCAAATTGTGTAGTTCATCACTCTTGGGAAGATGATGGGAGGTCCTTGGGATATCTCTGGAAGAGTTACAATTGAAGGCTATACGGGTGTATCTGGAGTTGATGTCAGCTTCTACTCTAATTGGATGCTCTACTTTCCAAAAGAATTGTTCTTATTGTTAGATTTTTTTTTTTTAAACTGGTAAAGAACACTGACACATGAACTAGATGTACCGTGTTGATCTGGTTGTACTGTGCCCTCCCTAACATACTCCGTGTGGCATCAGATAGCTCCCAGAGAAGGTCAAGTGCATGGAGTCGAGAGAATATACACGCCACATGGAGCTTGGACCTAAACTTACAGAACTTTGGAAGTCTCCTACACACAAGTTTGAAAGAGCCAAGAAGACATGTGTCCCTGTGCCCACCTGGACTCTGGACCTTGAGGGCTGTGGTGTAAGGATGGTGGCATTCCTCATAGCACAGATGGATTCTGAACCTGTGAGTGAGGAGGCAATGGGGACCCAAGGCCTGGCTAAGGTTCCCTGAAAGATTCCCTGGGGAGTGCCAGATGAGGACAAGGAATCTGTGAGAGCTGGGTGTTACTACCAGTGGGATCTCGCTTGCCTTCTGGAAAGCTTTGGTTATAGACCGATCAGAAACCTTGTGGGAAGAAAGGCTCATGGCAACCTAGTCTCGTGGCTTTAAATACCAGCTATATGCTAATGCCGCCCACATTTATATTTCCAGCTCAGACCTCTTTCCTGGACGTCAGTCTGATATATCCGAACACCCACTCAACATCTTGACTTAGATGTCTAACAGGCATCACAAACTCCACATATCCAAAGTTCCTAAACCACCCCCACCCCAAACCATCCCCACCCACAGCCTTCCCGCTACACTGGTAACACCTCCATCCCACCATTCAGCTGAAATATTTGGTGCTGCCTTTGATCCACCCCCCCCCCATCCAATAGAGCAACAAACATAGAAATTCCAACTTCAGCTGGATCCACGTTCTGACCACTGTCTCACTTCCCTGCTAAGGCACCCACCACCACCATGCAAGCCACTATCACCATATAAGGTAGCTGGGTCTCCCAGTTTCCATTTCTGTCACCCTACCAGCTCTCTCTCTCTCTCTCTCTCTCTCTCTCTCTCTCTCTCTCTCTCTCTCTGTGTGTGTGTGTGTGTGTGTGTGTGTGTGTGTGTGTGTGTTCGCGCGCGCGCGCTCAAGCCAGGCTGGCCAGCCAGTGAGCCCCTAAGAATCTGCTGTTTTGCTCGGAGTACAAGAGCACACTCTCCTGCCTCACTTTTCATGTTGGCCTTGGAGATGGAATTCGGGTCCTGGTACTTGATTGACAAGAACTTCACTCACTGAGTGAGCTACCTCTTCAGCCCAGGCCCTTCCTAATATGGGACCATGAGATCCCCCGCAAGAATAGGTCAGGTACCTTGTGCTCAGAACCCTGCAGCGGTCTTCCACACTATGCAGAGCGAATTCCCTCATGATGGCCAAGAAAGCACTGTGTGGTCTGCACATCCCCTCAATGCACTTGACCTTTGCCCTGGCCCCTCCCCTGCTCTTACCTGCCCTCCGCTTTCTGAAAAGTTTCTCCACCATTCATCTTCTGGGCTAACAACTTCATCTTCACCACAGCTGCTCGGATTTTCTTTTGGCTGCCAAGCCACCCTCCACACCCATTTTCTACTGCCATGCACACCTTCCTCTACCCTCAGTCCACCCTTCCCAGGTCTGCCTTTCAATTCATTCCTTCCCCACGTCTCAGCGTAGTAGACTTAGCTGTTTCAGTTAGCACCTCTCTACCCTCTTGAGATCAAATGACTCTGTTCTGCCCAGCGACGCGCTCTGCACACCACACGGAAGTCTGCCTTAGTTTGCTTCTCTGTTGCTGTGATAAAATGTTAACTGAAACAGACTAGGGGACAAATGGATTTACTTTACCTTAAAGGTTGCAGTCCATCATCCAGGGAAACCAGTGTAGGAACTAAAGGCAGGACCTGGAAGCAGATACCATACACAGAGAACCGCTGCGCCCGGCTGGCTCTCAGGCTCATATTCAGCATCTTTCACATATAGTTTAGGCTCATCTGCCTAAGGATGGCACCACCCACGGTGGGCTGAGCTCTCTTTTATCTAGAAAATGGCCCACAGACATGCTCACAGGCCAAGCTGATGGAGGTGGTTCTTCAGTTGAGGCTTCCTCTTTCCAGGTGTGTCAGTCTGATAGCCAAGGTCATAGTGTCTGAGCAGACACTCAATAAATGTGGAATGTCAAATGTCTGTCAGAGTTTGCCAGTGTGCTCAAGGCAATGCAATAAGATACATGGCCCAGAAACAATGACATAAAACACAGAGGCTTGCTTTTGTTTTTGTTTTGATTTTGAAAATTCCCTATGAAAGTAGAAAGCAGCCTCTTTGAAAAAACTTAAGATGCAGCTGTCAGGATGCTCAGCTGATAAAGGTGCTTGTTACCAAGCCTGACAACACACACACACACACACACACACACACACACACACACACACACACAGTAATATACATTATCTTCTCCCATCCCCACACACAATTAAATAAATGGTATAATTTTAAAGGGCTTAAGAAAAAATTCAAGATGGATGGGGTTTACTAGGGTCCCAACAGCGTTAATCCTGAGTAGAGATGTTCAATAATAATAACAGAAATGCCCCTTAGCATGTGACTCTTCTGTAGATGTGCACGCTGCCCTCCAATGACATGCATGATGGATTCTAGGGTTTCCAGTTTCTGGTTAAGAAAAGGAGGCTCAGAGAGACAGGCAGGCTTGCCCAGTGGTCCATAGCTTGGAGGTGAGTGGGCTGCCACATTCGGCCAAGGCTTGAGTTCCCTCCCTGCTCCCATGAACTCCAGTGTGACTCAGTGTATGGCAGAGGGAAGGACAATCACCAATCGCCTTGAGCAGTCAGAGCAGCTGGGGTTGTCGCTTTTCAGAAATATCCAGTCTGGAAGGTCCTCCAGAGGCTGAGGTCATTCCAAGAGATGCCAACTCACATTCCTTCCTACAGTCCGGCCCCTGTTCAGGCACCCAGAACATTCCTGGAACATTTGCAGAATTGAGTCTTCCAGTGACCTCACTGGAGACTACCCTTCCCCTCCACCCCCCCCATCCTTAAACGCTGTCCCATCTTCACACAGTGTGCTGGCCACCTTGACCTCTTTATTCCCTTCTTTGTGTTTGTTTATATGTGTGCAAATGTGCAAGCGTGCAAATGTGTGTGTGCACATGGATGGGCCAGAAGCCAGCTTCAGCTGCCGTTCCTCAAATGCTGTCCACCTTGTAGACTTTGATTGGCCTGGGACTTACCCAACAGACTAAACTGGCTGGCTAGTGAGTATCAGGGGTCCACTTGCCTCCACCTCCCCCATGTTGGGATTGCAATCATGCACCTCTCTGCCCAGCATTTTAGGGCGGGACCAAATTCAAGCTTGTATGGCAAACACTTTACTGATAGAACTATTTTTGCAGCTACATTTTTCCTCTTCTCTTAGGAGGTTAAAAAATCAACAAGGGTCTGGCATGATGGCTCAATGGACAAAGATACTCACCACCAAGCTTGTTGACCTAAATCCAATCCCTGGAACCCACCTGGTGGAAGGAAAAAATCAACTTCCACAAGTTGTCCTCTGACCTCCGTGTGTACACACATTATGGTATGTGAGTCCACGCCCCCCCCCACACACACAACACGCACAAATAGATTAGTGTGATAAAAATTAAAAATCAATAATAACCAGAAGAGCAATTCTGACATTTTAACTAGAACAATAGAATTGGAGGTCAAAGGGCTTCTTGTTGACAAGACAGAGGCCACACTGAGGGCTTCAGATTGTCAACAGGACGGAGCTGTAACCATGCCCGGCTATCGACAGCTGCAAACAAAAGAGGTCATTCACCCTAACAAGTTTTTAAAATTCTATAGTGTGTAACTTGGACCTCTTTGGGGTTGTTTTGTCTATTTCCATGGATGCTGGCCCACCCCCTTCCTTGGCAGGGGCCATGGTGCTCCTGAGTTGACTCGCAGAAGTCCCATGGAGCTGACCATTTGGGGTGGAATGCTCTTTACAGACACTACTGGAAATTCTTGCTCTATTGCAAAATGGATCGTTTGGAACTGAATCCTGGGCTCTGCACGTGTTCACTTGTGGAGGGCTGGGGCCCGCTTGGCTTCAGTGTGGGTATAGATGTGTGCGTGCACACGTGAATGTGTGTGTGTGTGTGTATGTGTGTGTGTGTGTGTGTGTGTGTGTGTGTGTGTGTGCATGTGTAAGTGCTGAAAAAGACCCAGCCAGACAGGAGGCTCTCGGAGCACTGTGGCTGGAGCGGCTCAGCCATGTTGAGTCTATTCCTGTGTGAGAATTCAGGGCTCAAATCCGGGATCTCAAAGGTTACAGGACAAACCCACATGGGCACAACCCCAAGTCCATGGAAGCCTCTTCATGACTTCTGTAGATTCTGTGATTCTCAATTTCTAGTTGGCAAAGGCCTTTGTGGGCCTGATGCTCAGCATTCTTGTGGTTATACTTGTTATTTTGCTTGTTTGAGGCAGGGTCCCGTGTAGCCCAGGCTGCCTCAAATCATCTGTGTAGTTTAGGATGCCCTTGACTTCCCAATCTCTTGTCTCCACCTCCCGAGTTCTGGGCTTCCAGGCATGTGTTGCTGTGCCTGGTGTATGTGGTATTGGAGATTGAACCCAGGACTTCCTGCTGCTGGGCAAGCACTGTATAAACCCAGCCACATTCATTTTGTAGGCTCAGCTGCTTTACTCATTTGGGCACACCCTTCACTACATTTGCTGGTGGGCACTCTCTCAGCAGTAATGCTGGGGGTTAACCCTGAGCACTTATTCTACCATGGGCAAGGCAATCAGTACATCCTGTGTAAAGGCCAATCAACCCTCCTACCACAAGCCAGGTCTGGAGGCTCACACCTGCAATCTTGGCAGCTTTGAGGAGGCTGAGGGTTGCCAAGAGTTTGAAGCCAACCTGGCTACACAGTAAGTTTGAGACCAGCCTGAGCTACTCTAAATCAAATAACAATAAACAACCAACTCATACCACAGCCCCAGAGTAGAGAAGCTGATGATGATGGGAAGAAATTATGTCTTGGGGCCAAAATGTCACAAACCAAGTCCTCCTATTTCTCAGAAGCTTCCCCCTACCCCCTAATATGCATTCAAAGTTAATCAAAAGGCCTGGTGTGGTGGTACATGCCTTTAACACCAGAGGCAGATGCAGGTAGATCTCTGTGAATTCCAGGGCAGCCAAGGCTACATAGTGAGACCCATCTACAACAACAACAATAATAATTAATAATAATAATAATAATACGATAATGACAGTTGACTGTGAAATTGCCATTGATAGGGCTGAGGAGATGCCTCAGTTGGTCAAGGGCTTGTCAGGCAAGCATGAGAAGCTGAATTCAGATCCACAGCACCCATGCAAAAAGTAAGGCCAGACAGCACATACTTACAGTCCCAGTGCTGGGGAGGCAGAGACAAGGTGATCCTTGGAACTAGCGAGCAAGCCATCAGTGAGACACAGTGTCAAAAAGTGAGGCAGACAGGTCCTTGTAAACAACACCCAAAGTGGCCCCCTACCCCCCCCCCCCCGTGTATGTAGTCACATGAACACACATGCAAAAGAAAAAAGAAAGAAAGAAAGAAAAGAACTTGTGTCGATAAACAACTTGAAAATCCCCAGCCTATCTGGATTGCAAGCTTCACAGCTACCGCCGCCCATCTGCAGGAACCCAACAGCCAGCAAGGGGAAGAAATGCTCTCTTGTCCACAAGACTACAGGGCATCAGAAAGATGAGTTTGTACCATTGAGTAGTTCTGTTCTTCTGGTTACAAAGTTACCTCAAAGGACTGCCAGACCAGACCAGCCGACCCTCTAGTCCCAGCAGATTGAGACCACCTCCTTCACACTCTGTTGGCACTTGTCAGTGCTAACTCATGAATGAATGAATGAATGAATGAATGCACTTATTTTAGGAGCCAAGAGCGCCTCGGCCATTAGGAAGCCCCTGTGTACTCTGAGACCCCAGCCCTCCTACCGTCTCACGCTGAAGTCTGATACGGTAGCTGCCAGCCACACCTGCCATTTATATTTGAGTCCGTTAGCCGGGACAAACAGAATTACAACTTCAGCCCCATTGGCACTAGTTACATTTTGGGTGACCAGAGACTATCAATAAAACCCATGTACAAAGAACACTTCCTTCAGCTTCCCCGAAAGGGAGACTCCTCAAATCTGATTGGTCACCAGGTCAATAGTGAGTCCAGTAAAATGATAAGGACTTTTTTAGTCCAAGGACAGAACTGTGCAAGCATGCTGACCGTGCCTTCTCTCAGACTTTCTGTAGGCCCAGATTCAGAACACCTGCCTTATGCTTTCATGAAGTATAGGTACTCTGTGTGTGTGTGTGTGTGTGTGTGTGTGTGTGTGTGTGTGTGTGCCTGAGTGTGTATGTATGTGTGTCACACATGTGTGCTCATGTATGTGGAAACCAAAGGACACTCTTAGATATCACTCCTCAGGAGACATCCACCTTACTTTTTGAGATGTGGTTTTTCACTGGCCTGGGACTCATCAAGTAGTATAGATTGGCTTACCCCTGGGATCTGCCTGTCTGTCTCCCATTGCTGGTTTACAAGTGTGAGTTACCACCACTATGCTGAGTTTATCTGGGGGGTGGTTTTGTTGTTGCTTAATTATTTGGTTGGCTTGTTGGTTTGTTTCTTTTTAGATTTATTTATTTTATTTTATCTAAATGAATGCTTTGCCTGCATGCACATATGTCTGTGTACCCTGTGCCCAATGCCTGCAGAGGTCAGAAGAGGATGTTGGATGCCCTGGAACTGGAGTTACAGGTGGTTTTGAGCCACCATGTGAGTGCTGGGAATAGAACCCAGGTCCTATGCAAGAGCAACAAGTGCTCTTAACTGCTGAGCCATCTCTCCAGCCCCTGCATTTTTGATGAGGGTTTTGGGAATAAAATTCAGGCTGTCCTGTACTTGCACAGCAAGCTCCTTATTGACTGAGCCATCTCCCTAGCTCAAGTTTCCATCTTTCTTAGTAATAAAATAACCTCTTGGAGAAAGACTACATCAAGTGGCTCTCAGCCATCTGTCCCTGAGTGTGAGCAAATTCACCGCGTGCTCTTGGGAGCCTCGTCATCTTGTCCAGAGCAAACGGAGTAAGTGACAGCCCTAGGGTTTTGGTGCCTGGAGAGAAGGGAGCAGAGCAGGGGTGGAGCACGTCAGTCCTACAGTCTCCTGTGTGCCATGCAGTGGTTCTGAGAGCCAGTGCTTCCCACGTCACACTCATCCCAGACAAGTTCCCGATGGAAGCTGAGCTGGCTGTGAGCACACGGAAGATGTGTGAGGCATCAAACCACTGAACCTCTGTGGTACATGCCGCACACCACATCCTGAGGGAGAAAAGCGAGTGACATCCAGTCACTCGGCCTTTTCAACAATAGCAGCAAATATTGATGGCTGACATCGGCTAAGCACATACAAGGACCCTTGTTGTATGTGGCATACTGGTGATGCATTTTTCCATGTTTAATATCCCAACAGCTGCATGGAGTAGAGGTTATACCCATTTCACTGAGGATAATTGAGACTTGGAGAAGGGAGTAATTTCCCCCATGATGGAGCTGAGCTGAGGTCAGCTCTCCTTAACCTCAAAGCCCGTATGAGCTCTGTGCGATCAGATTTCAGTAGATTCATGCAAAGAGCATGTAGCTGGACACACAGGGTCTCAGGTCAAGTAGTCCTCAGCCTATGACATCATGGAGTCATTTAAGGAAGTCTCAGCAGGGTCCAGGCCACCCAGGTGGCTGTGCCCTATCACCTGGGATGCCCAGCACAGACATCAGCTCCTTTTGAGGGGGCACAAGAAGCTTTTAGCTCCTTTTTTCCCTTCCTCAGCCTCTCAACTATCCATGGTCCTACCCTCAGGTTAGGGCCTTAGACACAATGGCTTGTGTGTCCTACACATAGGCCCACCCCAGGGACTGTCTTTGAGCTCTTGGTCTGATGATACAACCTTTCCATGATGATGATTTCCTTGACTGTTTATAACCTTCACTCCATAGTCTCCCTGATTGCAAAGTCCCGGATGCTCATGCCCCTCCTCTGAGGCGGTGCTGTGTTTGCATATGTCCTACACATCCTCTTGTACCCTTAGGTTGTCTCCAGATGATTCAAGCTACCTAAGACAATGGGAATTGCAAGTAAATAGTCGAGATCCTGTGCTAAGGAGTGGGGGGGGGGGGGGGGGGAACAGAGCCAGTACTTTATTTAGTACAGACCCAACATGTTTTTTCCCAAATATTTTCAAACCGCAGTTGATGGGATTCCTGCACTCAGGGCCGTGGACAGGGAGTGCTGGACCATGCCAGGCTGTTGTGGGAACTGAATGGGACAATGGATTAGCCGGAGTGACAATGGCCCAGTGTGTTTAGTCTTTTCTTCAGAAAGAAGGGAACACAGTCACTACTGTGTGCAGTCCTTGTGCCTAAAGCAGGGTAAACAAGATGCTTGGCCTGGAGGGAGGAGGGGCTAAGTGCTTTAAGTACTCAGCATTTATCTCATTTCACTTAACAATAATCCCTTGAGGTTGCAGTAATTATCCTTAGGGCTGAGAGGGGAATGAAGGCTCAGAGAGGGTAATTAATTTACCCCAGGTCACCCAGCCAGTGAGCAGCAGCAGGTCCAAAATACAAAGACATCCTTGTCATCCACATTTTGCTTCCCAGAAGTGCTCCCATGTCCTGTCCCTCCCACCCCACCCTCCCTGTGTCTCCTGGCAGGATGATGGGCTTTGGAACAGGACCGGGTGTCATAGACTTGCCCTCTCACTAGACAGGGTTCTGGCTGGGTTTCTGGACCCCATCCCAGTGCAGGGTCGGGGGAGTGTCACAATGTCCAACCCAACACAGCAGCGAGGGATGGAGAAGACCTATGCTTTGACGAGAGCCGGTGACCTTATCATCTGGAGCAGGGCTGCTGGAGCTGGGCTTAGCCCAGGTCCCCGTGGACAGTGAGGAGGTGGCCAGCCCAGGGCCGAGTGCATGTCCCATAGCATGGATTTAGGGCCCCTGAGGACAGCACCCTCACCCCCACCTGCCTGTTGCCATCAGCTGGTCCCAGACAGAAGTGCTCCAGCAAGAGGAAAACCTTTGCTAATTAATAGAGAGGACCACCTGGACTCAGGCTTCTTGCTAATCAAGAAAAGAGGGTTTAGACATGGGGTGGGCTAGCCCCATGCTCATTCCTTGTTACCGCAGCAGGTGTGGGGCAGAAACAAGGCCTTGGGCCTCGGGTAGACTGGACTTGCCTACCCTGGCTTTGACGCTTCTGGAGGTGTGACTGGGGCCAGGCAGACCTGGTGCTTGCCTGGTACCTGCAGGCAGACTTTGCTGGTCAGGCTCAGCTCTGCACAGGAAAGTGGCTGCCAAGGCAGGCCGGCCTGTGGATGCCAGGGCAGCCATGACTGGCAGGCAGGTCTGCTCCCAAGGATATTGGGATGGCCTTCTCAACACTTACACTCTATGACTCTCAACTTGACCTCTGCTCCCAGAGAGCCCCACCCCCTCAAGCCCTGAACCCCTCACATGGGTCAACCCCCTGTAATGTTCAGAGCTGACATATGTTGATGTCATCTCAGACAATGATTATGAGCCTCCACATATTTTCCCATCCCTTTTTAAAATGTTTAAATTTCCTTTAGCCTGGTTTCCATACTAAAAATGCCTACTCTTGAGGAGAGAAAAAGCATGTGTGCTATTTTCTCTGTAATTAAAAAGAATGTTATTATTGTATATGTGTGTGCATGACATATGTACACATGGTGGGCAGTGACATGCATGGAGATTGGAGGACAAGTTGTAGGAATCAATTCTCTCCTCTGCCATGTGGGTTCTGGGGATCAAACGCAGGTCATCGGACTTGGTGGCAAGTGCTTTTACCTGCTGAGCTGGCTGGCTGCTTTTTTCAACCTTGCAGAATACATTGGGGGCAAGGGACAGGGCAGCCACAACTTCTCTGATTGAGGGGATTAAATTGATCTTTCCTCCCAGGATGGTCATGCTGGAGCTGCAGAGAGGCTGCAGGAAGGTGCCGGCCAGTATCTTTTCCTAATCTGAACACAAGTCAACTTTATTGCATGTGAAATCTCACTGAGGCTTCATAAATCTCCGCCCCTGCTGCTGGCCTTTTGCTTCCAGGTTGCTGTGGGCTCCAGACTGGAAAGCAGGGAGCTCAGAGTCTCTGCTGTCTGCAGTGAAGCCAATGGCCCATTTCCCTTGCTGTGGCTATCTTCCTGGGTCAGCTTGACTGGCTAGGATCGATGCCAGGACAGTGGATGGCACAATGCTCTCCCTTCTCAGGCAGCAGGGGATGTATTCAGGGTTTTCTACCTTGCTATGGATTTGGATTCTAAAAGCTGTAAGGATCATTACGGGTTCTTAGGAGAAGGGTGTGTATGTGTGTGTGCATGTGTACATCTGTATGAACTCTGGAAATGATAAACAGGCAGGGTGGCCTTGAACAAAGGTTGCTTTCAAGTTCCAGGGGTCCTTGGAGCCACCCTGCTATCCCAGTCCATCACCTAAATTCAGGATAGTGTTGTTTCAAACCAGCTCTGCAGGGCTGAGGCTTGGAAGAAATGACTGCTTGGGCATAGTTCCCATCTGATGCTCTAGTCCAGCCCTTTGGGCAGGAGACAGCATGTCCTTGGGATCCTGGGGAGCTACAAGAAGAAGGGGGCATTGCCAGAGGTGAGCAAAGATGCTGGAGCTTGGGAGAGCAGAGGGAGACGAGGCCCCCGTCTGTTGCTGAATTATTCTCTCCTGTTGGAAAGAGCCGCAGTTAACTTAGTAGCTCCTTTCTAATTTTTAAAATCATCTTTAATTGTACTTTTTCCCTCATGGTTACAGTCTGTTTTAGATCGTCTACCACCCTCCTTCCTACCTCAGCAGAACTCAAAGGCAAAGGAATGGCTTCTTCCTTGCCCCTCCATCAGTGTGACCCTTGGTGGGATTTGCAGGCCACATGGGAAAGGACAGGGTCAGCAGGGACTCTGAGACATAGAGGAGACAAGTGCCTTGCAGACACCTCAGAAGGACTCTTGAGGGTGAAGGCCACTCCAGACACACCACAGAGGGCATGACACTCCAAGGGTCAGGACATCTCTCTCTGTCATGCCTGCCAGGGGCTCCCCATGGCCAGCAGTGCCAATGCCGTCTTGCCTTAAGCAGAGAAAGAAGTTTAATTTTCTTTTTCAATCAACATACCTGCTTTTTCTTTTGCTAGGAACAACTTAGAAACTGTTCTATGGCCAACATTGCCATCCATTTATTTACTTAACAGGGATGTATTTGGCTACCTGCTATACATATGGGGGAAGAGTTTATTGCAGTGATTTACAGGCTGCAGTCCAACTAATCCAACAATGGTTAGCTGTGAATCGGAAGTCCAAGAATCTAGCAGTCCCACTAGGCAGGGTGTCTCAGCTGGTCTTCTGTATATGCTGGAATCCCAAAGAGGCAGGCTCCAATGCCAGTGAAGGAATAGATGTGCTAACAAGATGAGGGCAAGTAGGTGGAGAATGAACGAACCCTCCCTTCCTCCACATCCTTATATAGGCTTCCAACAGAAGGTGTGGCCCAGGTTAAAGGTGTGCCTTGCCGATTTAAGATCTGGATTAAAGGCGTATGCCTTCCCACCTCAAGAACCAGATCAAAAGCCTGTGTCTTCTACCCTCAAGATCCAGATCACAGGTGCACCCTCCATTTCTGCATTATAGTTCATTCCAGATACAGTCAAATTGACAACCAAGAATAGCCATCACATGGGCTTACTTATAAGCATGGGATCTGACTTCAAATTCTTAGCACCATGTAAAAAGCAGACATGCATTTGCGCCTGTAACTCCAGTGCTATAAAGGGTAAAGGATTTCTGGGGCCTGCTGACTTCCAGCCTACCTCCAGGTTCAGTGAGAGATCCTAACTCTGGGAAGTGAGGCGGAGAGTAATAAAGCAGGTCACCTGACATCCTTCTCTGGCTTCTGTGTGTACACATATACATGGAATTTGTGCCAAGTTCATCACGCATTTCCTGAGTTAGACTGGGTTAGCTGGGGGATAGGGACAGAAGCAGAGGCCACCCCAGCAGAGGCTGGCTCAACAATAAGGTTCCTGGAAAAGTAAAGAAAGAAACTGGGTGTGGCGGCTAATGCTCTTTATCCCACCAACTCAGGAGACAGAGTCAGGATGCTATGAGGGTAGCCTGGTCTACATAGTGAGTTCCAGGTGAGCTTGGACTAGAGAGTGAGAACCTGTCTCAACAAACAAACAAATGACAATAACAACAAAAATACAAGACAAAACAAAACAAAAATTAGAGACAGTCTCCCCCCCCCCCCCACCGCAAATGGGGACTTCCCTTTAGATTTTCTGATTCCTCTGTAGTTCCCATACACAGCAGATAACCAAATACATCCCTGTTAAGTAAGTAAATGGATGGCAATGTTGGCCATAGGACAGTTTCTAAGTTGTTCCTAGCAAAAGAAAAAGCAGGTATGTTGATTGAAAAAAAAATTAAACTTCTTTCTCTGCTTAAGGCAAGATGGCATTGGCACTGCTGGGTATGGGGAACCCTGGCAGGCATGACAGAGAGAGATGTCCTGACCCTTGGAGTGTCATGCCCTCTGTGGTGTGTCTGGAATGGCCTTCACCCTCAAGAGTCCTTCTGAGGTGTCTGCAAGGCACTTGTCTCTTCTATGTCTCAGAGTCCCTGCTGACCCTGTCCTTTCCCATGTGGCCTGCAAATCCCACCATTGATGGAGGGGCAAGGAAGAAGCCATTCCTTTGCCTTTGAGTTCTGCCAAGGCAGGAAGGAAGGTGGTGGTGTTCAGAGTGGAGGCGGCATGTTCCAATGTGACCCAAGTCACTATGACCTGGCTGAGTCAGTGTGAGCCTTGCTGACACAGAGAGATTAGACGGGTTTGGAGGCGAGGTGAGGCATGGGAACCTGGGAGAGCACCTAGGAAGACACATGCCTGGAGCAGTGGGAGGTGGGTCCAGTGGTTCCAGCTCATGCTGTTGTGGAAAGCTTCATGGGGGGCGGTACTGGTCAGGAGTCTGAGTCCCCCCCAGAGTGTGGGTGTGGGCCAGGATCAGTTGCCAGTTTTAGAACGTTCATTTTTGCTGCAATCAGGACAATAAAGGTGGTGGCAGGGAGGGGGCTGAGGGGCCTGCAGCTGGTGGATGAAGAAGAAGTGCCTGGGTGGGGGTAGACCAGAGGGGGAGAAAATCCAGGTGAGTTCAGTGAAGAGCTGAGCGGGGAGTGGTGTCGCACTGCCTGTAGTCACTTCTCCCCAGCCCTTTCCTTGCGCCTCCAAGCATTGCACGCTGTGAAGGAAGGGCCCAGGAGAGTAGGGCAAATGGGAAAGAGTTAATATGAGCAGCCCATTTGCAAAGGATCTAGATAGACAGGCTTGGGGGAGCAGAGAGTGGACCATGTCACCACATGAATGAATGGCTGGGCTGGACAGGGCGGGATGCATGTCAAGAGCAGCTATGAGCCCCAGCCTTTGAGACACCATGGGGCTGGACTGGGGACAGTTCAAACTGAGCTGACAGTAATCTCTTCACAGGGATGTTTATAATCTCAGTTGCTCAAAATTCTATCTGACAGGCCCCTGTCTGGAAGAGCACACATGGCTGACCAATCTTCCACGCCTACTCAAGGGAGAACTGAGCATAGCTCCCCTGAGCCTGAGGGAAAGTGAGCAAGCTACTGGTTACCACCCATCCCTTGTTTGCTGAACTCGGCATCAATGTCACCCTGAAGCATGCTATTGTCTAAGGATGGGGGTGTGTCATGATGACATCAATCTTCATAATGCTACGCCTGTCACTCAATGACTGCTTATCATTCCCGAGCACAGCTCTAAGTATTTGGTGGACTTCATCTTTTTGTAGAAGTGCTGCCAGACAGGTACCACTACCTTCTCCAGTTCATAAGCAAGGAAACTGAGGTACAAGAAGTTCCATAAGCATTTGTCCAAGGTGATGATAGATAGATAGATAGATAGATAGATAGATAGATAGATAGATGGATGATAGATAGATAGATAGATGATAGATAGATAAGCTGATCTCCATTAGACCATGTTTGCCTCCCTTCTAGGGCACAGTGGGTTGACAAATGCCTGTTATTTGCATATATGTTCATCTAAGCATTCATCATATATCTACCTACCCACCAATCCCTTCATTGATCCTTGTATCTCCCCAGAAGTTCGCACCATCTATCCAAAAATCTACCCGTCCACCTTCTCATTCCCCCGCCAAGACTTGGTAGAGGGAGAGATAACTGACCTATCCATTTACCTCCTCCATCCAACATCCATTCATCTATCCATTCTCCACTCACCTACCCACCCATCTTCCCATCCCCCATCTACCCACACTGTCTAGGAGCAGAAATAACCAACACATCTGTCTTCATTACTTTTCTATTGCCAAGACAATACACCATGACCAAGGCAACTTATAAAACAAAGTTATAAGTTTATAAAGTTATAAAACATGGCTCCAGAGGGTTACAGTCCATAACCATCATGGCAGGGAGCATGACAGCAAGCAGGCATGCAGGCAGGCAGTCAGGCAGGCGGGCGCAGGCAGGCAGGCAGGCATGGCTCTGGAGCAGTAGTGGAGCAGGTTGGGACAACAACCAAGAGGCAGAGAGAGAGAGAGAGAGACAGACAGACAGACAGATAGAAGAGACACACAGAGACAGAGAGAGAGACAGAGAGGGAAAGAGAGACAGAGAGAGAGAGAGAGAGAGAGAGAGAGAGAGAGAACTGGAAATGGCATGGGCTTTTGAAACTTCTTCCAACAAGCCAATAATCCCTAATCCTTCCCAAACAGTTCTACCAAGTGAGGACCAAGCACTAGACTACATGAGTCTATGAGGCCATTGTCACTCAAACCATCACAACACCTACCCAAACCCTACATTCATCCACCCATTCCTGGATCAACCTTCCCAGGCTCCCATGAGCACATCCTAGGCAGAGCCCTGGTCCAGCCCAGGGCACATTGGTTTGCCTCCTAATTTCTTAAGCCACATTTGCGCTGGTGGTTCACTCACTTCTTCCCTGGGCCCCATCGCCTTCAGAAACATTCCATTTCATTTTGAATGCCTTCACTCCCCACATCAGAGCACTGAGTCCTGTGTACTCTCCCTTCAAGCTCCATGCAGACTCCACCCAGTCGGATCCCTTTGTCCCACATGGTCTTCCATCCAGGTGCAACACCCTTCACTCCCCACTTTCACCCTCAGGCCTCACAGGCTGTGTACTGCCTGCCTCTCTACTTCTGATTGCCCAGCTCACCAGGTAACAGCCATGTCAGGACCTTTACCCTCACTGATGCCTCTGACCTCATGGAAGATTCCTTCCTGCCCCTCAGAAAGGCTTTCCTCAATACAGCACAAAGGCTGTCTCCCTCTCTACTTTATGCTCCCCCCACCAACTGTGTAGATCAGGCTGGCCTCGAACTCACAAAGCTCTGCCTGCCTCTGTCTCCTGAGTGCTGGAATTAACAGTGTGGACCACTACTCCCAGCACATATTTCTCATTTATCCAAAAGCCTGTCTGAATTTTTTCCCCACCAGAGTCTAAGTAAATGATTGACAGCCCACTCCTTGGATTATTTAAGATGCCTTAGGTTACAAATTCCAGGTCTTGATAGCTAAAAAGTGGGGACGGAGGTATGATGACCCGTAAAACTAGCAGGTTCCCACAGCAGACTGGCTCAAGCATTCTTGAATAATGAAGTTCCTTTAAGACATGAGAAGTGTGCCTCTTGTCCTTGGTCTCAGGACCCTGCTTTTCTGTGGTTCTCAGTCAAACACCCCCACACCCTCAGAGGCCAGCACTATGGACTTGACACACAAATCAGAATGAGTCACTTTCTCTAGAATCACCCCAAATCATGAACGGGCTTTGATTGGCCCATCAACCCAGCCCTGAACCAATTAGTGAGTCCAATGAAGTTGTACGTTGTGATTGGCTAGGTTTGATCACATGGAAAGCTAGGTGAGTGGTGTGCCTAGTGTGCCAACCACTAACTGTGGGATGAGGCCCTGCCAACAGAGGACGGACAGACAGGATACTGGGTTCTAAACTGCCTGTGTTCCAGGCCACCACCACCCACACTCCCTCCTCTCCTCCCATCAGAAGTTCCCATCCCTACCCCTGTCCCTTTGCTCTCTAGTTGGAAACTCTAAACACTGCATTTTCCAACCTGTCAGTAACATGCAGTTTGCTCACAGACCTCTGCTCTGCACTCACAGAAGGCAGCATTGGGGTCCCAGGGAATGCATGATAACCCCACAGAAGCAGTGAAAATGGGATTGGGCAATATAAAACTTATATCCACTCCGTAAACTGCACTGGAGAGTCACATGGTTTTTAAAAGCAAGAAAGAGACAAGGTGGAAACAACCCCCACTCAGATGTTTAGAGTCAATAAATGCACCATGGGGACAGTTCCTTTTGAGGAATGAGCATGACTGATCCCCTCAGAAGGTTTGTGTGGCTGGAAATTGAGGTAGGAAGCAGGAAGACACTGAGGGCTGGCACTGGGAAAGTCACCTGGGCCCCACCTCCACAAGCCTCAAGAACACGTGTTCTTGTTAAATAGATGTAAGCAAATCAGCTTGCTGGGACAGCCTCTTCCAGCGGGGTGCACATCCTGACTCCATCATCACCCAGCTAAGGGACTTCTGGGGCCTCAATTTCTCTATCTGTAAAATGGGTTGGGAAAACCATCAGAAATCTCCCCCCTTTTATTAATTTATTTTACATACCATTCAAAGCAAACTGGCAAAAGCCCAGGACGAAGCAACTCAGAAAACAGAGGCCCAGGTGACCTAGTGACAGCAATGACCATCTGTGTTCTCTTCCCTCCTGTGCAGTATGGTGCCTCCTAGAACCCCAGGTCCCCCGCCAGTACAGTTCCCCCATTCTCTTCCCATGACCCTTGGGGCCCAGTTAAAGATGACTCCTTGTCATCTTATGGCGCTTGACATTCTTTCAGCCTCCTTAGGTCCTCTGTGGCACGGTGGTCTTGTCACCTGGCTGTGTGCCAAACAAGCCCCGATTGGGCAGACACAGCACCTCTTGTGACCTGGGATCCTATGTACGCGAATGGCTGTTACCTGGTCCCCAGACTTGTTGGTGTGCAGACTTCTGGACTTCCAGAAGCTGGCTAGACTCCAGCAATAGAGCCCAGGTCCTTTTGGAACAATGGAGTGGCTGCTCATGTTCTTCTATACCGCGCGCGCGTGCGTGTGTGTGTGTGTGTGTGTGTGTGTGTGTGTGTGTGTGTGTTGGGCTCTGTCTTCACCACCACCAGGATGAGCTGTGCCCTGTGTCCTTGAAGGGCTGCCTACCCCACCTACCCTGGCCTCTCTCATCAGGGCCTCACAGGGTGTGCGCACAAACCGAATCTTCAAATAACCGGGATGATTTTTTTCAAAACAAAACTGGTTTTTATTGCCATTCCCAGCCCACCTGGCACCAGCTGTGATGAGACTCACTTGAGCGGTAAAAGTGCTATTGACGAAATTGCTCCCAGCGGAACCCGGCTCCGCACTCAGCGCCATCGGCCCTTCTCTGTGCTCCGTCGCCCCTCACGCCTCCCCCTGGCTCCCGGCAGCCTTTCTCTCCCCTCGGGGCTGTTCTCTTTCCTCTCATGCCTCTTGCTCTGCCCCCTTTCTTTTGAGCTTCTCCTTCCCTAACACCCACAAGGTCCCCATCTCTTTCCGCCTCCTCTCATCCTAAGCCTGTCTGTCTCCAAGCCTGTCCCTTCTACTCCTGTCTCTCTTCAGTATCCCTCACTGTCTCCCATTCAAGCCAGAGCTGCCCAGAGCTGCCCAGTGCGAGCTCCCAGACAGACCAGGCCTAATAAGCAGGACCTGCCTGCGCATCTGCTGCACTGTGAGGACTCCTGCCAATTTTGACACGCTACTCCGTCATCTGTCCAGGTTCCTTTCTACTTCAGAGATGTCTTGGGGCCCAGGTAGGGCAAGCAAAGAATGACAGACAGGGAAAGTGGTGAGTTCAGGGAACAGTGTGTAGTGTGAAGGAACAGCATGACAAGGAGCTGTAAAGTCCACTGAAGAAGGAAAGGTCCCACCTTTAGATTGGAGACAGCTTTAAAACCTGGGCCTTCCTCCCACAGTCCTTAGTCATTAGCGCATTCCGTGATGACTCTAGGTAAAGGCTTTAACAATACATGGACTCTGGTACCTGAGCTTTTACAACAGGGTCCATTTTCTCGGGGTTCAGCTCAGTCCTTTGCGTGGTTTCCTCATTTCTGTTTGCCAAAGACCAAGTCGGCTTGCTTCTCATGAGAGCTGCAAATGGCACTCTGGGCTGAAGGCTTCCTTACTGGTTTCTGGAACATCACTCCCCGCCCCCCCCCGCCCCCCCCCCCCAGGCCCCGCCCCCCAGGCCCTCCTCTGCGGAGCCTCCATCCTTCTGTCCAGAGCTGGAGCATGAGGCATTCTTTACACCCATCAGGAAGGGTGGAGGGGAAGCACGGTGGAGAATGGATACCTTCTGAGGACAGCGGTCAGGTACCGGGACGCAGGCACACGCCTGGCCATGGGGCGCCCTCCTGAGCAGAGTTTCCGCAAAATGTTTTATATATAAAACGATCGCAGGTGTGCTACTCGCTAGAAAGCAACAGGCACATGCAATTTTAATTAAAATACGAGACTTTCAAGAAACGTTTTACTTGATTGAGTTGCTGGATGACTGGCTTGCATCTATTTGAGTTATCACTGCATTGATAACTGGATGGAAAATGCTCAGGAAATGTTTACTAGCTGGATGAATGGATGCACTGTAGCAGCAATGTCAGGTTAATTCTGGGTACCAGGGAGTATAGTGTGTGTGTGTGTGTGTGTGTGTGTGTGTGTGTGTGTGTGTGTGTGCGCGTGCGTGCGTGCGTGCGTGTGTGTGTGTGTGTGTGTGTGTGTGTGTGTGTATGCCCATGCCATGGCCTGCACATGGAAGTCGGAGTGCAGCCTCAAGCCTTGGTCCTCCCCACCTTGTTTGAGACAGTCTCTGTTTGCCACCCTGAATGCTGGGTTGCTGGCCCACACACTTCTGGGAATTCTCCTGCCTCTGCCTTCCCCTCTCCCTGAAGGAGTGCTGGAACGGCAGGTGCTTGTTACCACATTTGGTCTTATGTAAGTTCTGGAGGTCACAACGTCAGGCCTCAGGCCACTTTATCCACTGAGCCATTTCCTGGCCCTTTCTTTTGTTTTTTAAATGATAGCTTTAGTAAGATAGAATCCAGATGCTACAAAACTCACCCTTTAGGGGTACCATTAATTTTAATTTTTTTTTTTTTTTTTTTTTAGTATTTTGGTAGTCAAGTGACAGTCACCATTTCTGGTGAGCTTTGGAACCAGATGTGGGAGAAGCACCACTCTTGCAAGTATGACACCCATGATGTGAGTAGTTAGGGGCTCCAGGGGTTGTGGTTGGGTGAGCAGCTCTGATGGAAATAGAAGGAACTTTCTGAAAACCATGGCCATATGAACAGAAGATGGAGACGGTGCTGGCCACAGGGTACCTGCCACAGATTGGGAAAGCAAAGGCCAGGGAGGGAATGGGGATGTAGTTCAGTTGACAGAGCACTCACCTTGCATGCACAGCCCTGGTTCAATGCTCAGCACTGTACAAGCAGCATGGCAGCACAGCTGTAAACCCAGCACCCGAGAGCTAGCTGCAGGAGGTTCAGTTCAGGTCATCCTCAGCTCTATAAGGACTGCAAGGCCAGTCAGGGATACCTGAGGCCCTGTCTAGAAGCAAACATACAAACAAACAAACAGCCTAGGAGCTGGAATTCAGGCCTGAGCACTGCTTGTGGCAGGCAGGGGCTACAGAACAAAGGGTTTCCTTGTTTTCCATTCTCATGGACCAGAGAGCGTGGCGTCTGTGTCCATCTTCCCTGCCTGGGGCTGAGACATGGAAACATGTGTCCCCAAGTGCAGGCTGTGAGACGTGGAGTAGGCTAGACCTGCCTAAGCCACATGATGCTCTTGGCTGCCAGCTCCAAGCCTCAGCTACTCACAAGCAGCAGGTAGAGAGGATGGTGTGCTGGATAGTTGTATATCAGCCTGACACAAGCCAATGATGGGAGGGAACCTCAATTAAGAAAAAGGCCTCCACAGAGCCAGGTGGATCTCTGAGTTCAAAGCCATCCTGGTCTACAGAGTGAGTTCCAGGACAGCCAGAGCTACACAGAGAAAACCTGTCTTGAAAAACCAAAAACCAAAACAAACAAACAAAAAAAAGAAAAGAAAAGAAAAGAAGAAGAAAAAGACAAAAAAAAAAAAAGAAAGAAAATAGAGAAAGAAAATGCCTCCATAAATGGAGCTGAGTAGGCAAGTCTGTAAGGCATTTTCTTAATTAGTGATTGATGGGGGAGGGTCCAGCCCATTGTGAGTGATTCTATCCCAGGGCTGGTAGTCCTGGATTCTATAAGAAAGCAGGCTGAATGTCTTAGTTAGGGTTTCTGCTGCTGTGAAGAGACACAGTAACTCTCATAAAGAAAAACATTTAATTGGGTGGCTTACAGTTTTAGAGGTTTAGTCCATTATCATCTTGAAGAGACATGGAAGCGTGCAGGCAGACATGGTGCTGGAGAGGGAGCTGAGAGTTCTACACCTCTTGCAGGCAATAGGAAGTGAGCTGAGATATTGGGCATGGCTTGAGCATATATGAGACCTCAAAGCCCGCCCCCACTTCCTCCAACAAGGCCACACCTCCTAATAGTGCCACTCCCTTTGAGGGTCATGTTCCTTCAAGCCACCACACTGAGCAAGCCATGAGGAGGAAGCCAGTAAGCAGCACCCCTCCATGGCCTCTGCATCAGTTCCTGCCTCCAGGTTCCTGCCCTGTTTGAGTTCCAGTTCTGGCTTCCTCCGATGATGAACAGTGATATGCAAATGTCAGCCTTATAAACGCTTTCCTCTCCAACTTGCTTTTTAGTCATGGTGTTTCATCGCAGCAATGGAAACCCCAACTGAGACAGATGGGCTTCAGCTAGCCAGCAGAGAAACAAAAACTGAGCTGTGTTCCCCTAGGTGGGTCGCCTTGGGGCTCATGGGACTTCAGCAGCTGTACTGAAAGGAGGCAGGGATGGGATGCCCAGCTCCAACTAGTCAAGTGTTCCTGGAGGTGCTGAGCAGAGGACCTGTGCTGAGTGGACGCTCAACACAGGCCTTGGCAGGACTAGACTCAACAGTGGCGTTGGTCCCAAGAAGGAAGGAGGTGTGGACACCTGTACCTGAAAACAAAGATGGGTAACCAGGACCCCCTCCTCCCCAGCAAACTTCGTATGTGGGCCTCTCCTGGGTTCTCAGTGTATAGGTCTGAAGCAAGACAGGGGGGGCAGCTCTGACTTAGCCATCAGTCTTGTCTGGATGCTAGCCCGATGCTAGCTGGATACTAGCCGGATGCTCAAAGGACAGGTGACTTCTTAGAGGGGACATCCTCTTTGCCAGCAGCCTTCTTCCCAGCCTTTGCTTCTCCTCCTGCCTCGGTTCTGGCTTGCACTTGTGGGTGAGCTTAAGTGGCTGGGTGCTGTTGGCAAGCCCAGGCCTGAGTGAACTGGTTCATCACAGAAGGTACTTTGAGCCACATACAGAGGAAGGCCTTTGCTACTGTAGCCTGATGTTGCGGGTCATTTGAGGAAGCAGGTGGAGCCCCTTTGGGCTGGATGTCCTAGCCAATGCCGAAGTTTTCAGCCTTTTTGTCAGAGGACCCACTACTCTTTCGGCCTCCTGCTTCCTCAGGGCAGTGGTGAAGGTGACATGGTGTATCAGCTTCTTGCCTTGGGTCTACGTTCCTGTCATCGACTTGCTCGGCTGCCAGAAGACTTTTTCTTAAATCACTACTCCCTAAACTCTACTGTCTATTTACACAGCTCTAACATCACATGTGTACTATCAGGAGCCTGCACAGGGGCGTGCGCATGGTGATCTACAAATGCTGAGCCACTTTATACACGGGCTGGAGGATCTGCGGATTTGGGTTCCAGGAACTCATCTTCAGTGGATTCCAAGGAGTAGCTAGCTGTCCTAACAGAGTGACATTTACCATTGTTAGTGGCTACTTCAGCTGATGTTTGGCTGACAATTGGCTGAGCAGACCTGGGGTGAAGGGCAGGACAGGATCCTGGGAGAGGAATGAAGGGGAAGAAACCAGGGAGATGGCTCAGTGCAGAACCTGATTTCTGTGCAAGCATAAGGACCTGAATTTGAATCCTCAGCACCCACATGAAAGAGCTAGAGCTAGGTATGATGGCATATGTCCACAAACCCAGTGCTGGCACAGGGGAGGGGCCAGGAGGAGATAGGTGGATCCTACAGGCTCGATGGCCAGCCAGTCTAGCTGAAACAGTAGGTTCCATGTTCAGTGAGTGTCTCAAAAAATAATGAGGCAGATGATGAAGACAGACAGACACCTGCTATGGACCTCTGCCTCCATACCTATATGCACAGGTAAACAAAAGCATGTACACACACACACACACACACACACACACACACACACCAAGGGGCCAGCAACAACCTCTGTCTGTCCTCTGAGAGTCAGCAGCTTTGAGGAAGGCATTCCTGTGGAATCCTCTGGGCTCTGGTGGTGAATATCTTCTATCTTTAGGTGTCGACTTTGACCTTTTCAGATGATGGAAATTCCTAGGCCAAAGAGAGGACCTGACCTGCTCAGGACCCACAAGGAATTAGCAGAGAAGTATAGACCGAAGACTCTTGTCTCTCAGACTGGTAACCTCTCTGCCAGGCTAACTGGTAATGAAGGGACATTGTGAGACCCTCCAGCCCCAGTGTTGGCTCTGTTCCCCATAATGATTTCTCTTGCTAGAAAATGGAGGTATCCAGGCAGGGGGATATTTCCAAACGAGCTATCTGACAGCTGCAAGTTTCATTTTGTGTTGTGTATTGACCACTAATTGTTTCCCAACTACTCTGGGACCAGGAGATCAATATGACCCACGGATAGTTAATATCCCCTCTGGCGTCCCCCGATTTAGTTAGAAGCAGTCAAAGTCACGGCACTCTGCAAATCTGAGCTGATATTTGTCATTTTCTGCAGAGCTGGATGAACTAGAATTAGGCCTAGAATATGGCTGGGAGTCTGAGAAGCTTCAGGGCATCAGGCACACCAGAGCAGGCCCAGAGGTGACAAGGTAAGCCCAGCCTACCATGACCCCTGAAGGAGCGTAGCCTCCAAGCTCCCTTTCGTCTTTCTGCTTCCCCAAGCTGCCCTCCGCTTGCTTGTTAAAATAAGTGGTGTGACCATTTGACGAACCTGTCCCCGGAGAGCTTACTTAGGAAAGACTGGGACTTAGGGAAGGAAAGACAGACTTGGGATTACAAAACCTGCCTTCCTCTGCCCCCTGACAGTTGCTTGGCCATGGCCATGCTGCTCTGTGTGCTGGCAGAACCTCAGTGTTCTCCGGCACATGGCGGGAACAACCAGTCGCTGTCTTAAAGGGTTCTTGTGAAGTGAGTCGGAAAGTGCCTGTCATGAGTGGGAACAGCACCAACCTGAAGCCAGCTGCGGGACTCACTTGAGACCAGTGGGGCTCCAGCTCTGCCTGTCACCCTCAGGTCTCAGGAAGGAACTAGCCGTCCTGGGCTGAACCTGAATAAGTCAGGACCCAGAAGGACTGGCCTACTGCTGAGGACTTACGAGGACTGAGGGGTAGGTCAAATGTGCCTATGGCCCCTCTGCCTCTCTAGATTTCTGTGGCCTGTGGCAAACGAGAAACCCTACACTCCTCAGCAATCACTTCATCAATACACAGCTGTGCAGCCAAGTCTGGTTGACATGGTGAAGGGTGACATTTGAGACACAGGAGACTGTTAAGGGGAAGAATAATTGGGAAGGGGATCACACACTCCCTGAGGAGACAACAAATGTCTCTTTGCTCCAGACCTAAGAGATGATTCCACACACACCCAGCTCACTGAACCAGTGAGTGGACTGGGTGTTTATGAGAGTGTTGGTAAGGGGTCACTTTCAGGACCACGGATGACTCAAAGGCAGCCACGTCACAGAAAAGCCCACCCCAGCGTGAGGGCCAGCTCCTAAAGCTGCCTCCCAGAGCCCCTGTACCACTGAGCTCTCTGTGAGAAACAGTGCATCAGCTTATCTGATCCAACACCTTTCAATTATTACTCTGGCCAATTAACCTGCACATGTGTGCATGCATTCACACACATAGGGGTGCAAATGTGTGCGTGTGTGTGCATGTGTGCATTTGAGTGTGTGTGTGTGTGTGTGTGTGTGTGTGTACACGCACGTGGTTATAGGACAGAGGTTTGGTGTCTTCCTCGGTCACTCCCCACTTTCTTCTCTTGAGTCAGGGTCTCTCACTGAACCTGGGGCTCACCAGTTGGCTACCCTGGCTGGCCAGCGAGCTCCAGGAACCCACCTATCTCTTTCTCTCCAGTTCCAGGGTGACTGTGCTTGGCTTCTTATGTGGGACCTAGGATTCGAACTCAGATCCTTAGCCTGTACAGCAGTCTTCCAAGCCCCACTGTGAGTCTTTTAATTGTTTTTATTCTGAATAATTCAGAAAGCACTGAGCTGCTGAGGCTGAGTCAGAGAAGGGAGCTGGCCTGGGCCTTCTGGTCAGTGACACCTGGTATAAAGATGAAGAGAAAAGTGAGGATTCAGACTCAAGAGGACACCTGCTCAAAGTCACTTGCTTCCTATATTCTTGGGCAGCACTAACACCCCTAGTCATGAAGATGGAGGAGGCCCTCTTGCTTCTGGGCAGCTCCAGGGGCCCCTCCGCCACCTGAGACCCCCTAAGTAGCCTGCAGTTACCAGGCAACCAGCCCCGTTGCCCAGCATTCCCATTAGCACCTCGCAGCTGCCCAGGCAGCCAAAACTAGTTTAGAAAAGGCTGCCTGGCTGGCAGGTAGGAACAAGGGGATTAGGCCCCAGTTGACAGACAGTGCCCCTCCATTTGCATGTCTTTAAAGGGGACACATAGCTTCAGAGTCCCTGCCAAGCCTGGACAGAGATGCTGGGGCTTTTCTGCATTTTGGACACCTGCCCTGGGCCACCACAGCCAAGTGGAGGAAGGTTTTCTTGGAGGCCTGGCACTCTGAGGTGGCCTGAAGAGGTGCCCCCAGTCCCATGGTGACCCCAACTCTTCCTTGCCTCCCCCTCAATCTCTGACACAAGCTGAAGCAGCCAGTTTGGAGGGAGAACAAAGAAGCACTTCAGTAGCCCAGGGGCCAGAGTGGCTGCCAAGTGACAGCTAGGAAGACAATTTGTTTTACTTTTGGAAAATCTTTCTTTCCCGTGTGTGTGTGTGCGCGTGCGCCAGTGTTCACCTGTGTGCACATGGGGAAGTCAGAGGTCAGCTTCAGTGTCTTCTCTATCATTCTCCACCATAGTTTTTGATTCAGTCTCTTGGCCAATCTTTCGGCTCACTGGGCTTGATTGACTGACCAGCAAACCCCCAGGACCCGCCAGTCTCTGTAGTCCCCAAATTCCTGCTCCAATGTCCACCCAACTCTGGCCCTCATGCTTACATAGCTTTCCCCCACTAACCACAACCCCAGATTTACATAGCTCTCCCCACTAGCACTCCCATACCACACGCCCGCACACGGCATATCATATCACCACACAAAGGAACACACACACACACACACACAGAGGCACTTGTGCATACACAAACATACATGCATGTTCACATACAAACACATGCATATAAACACACATGCACACATGTGTGCACATATAACATACATACACACAGGAATGCACACATACATGTATATACCCATTCACACACACAGGCACACACATATACACCCCCATGAACACAGAGGCATGTACACACTCACACATGTGCATACACATGCACACAAGCCCACCTACCACATGCATGCACACACATATACACACAGGCATGCACACACACACCCAAACACACAACATTCACACATACACCTACATACACAAATGCATGCACATGCACACACACAACATACACATCCATACATGCACATGTGCACTTGCACATACATGCACACATATAAACACATATACATGCACACACAGACACACATAGCATACACACACATACACATGGGCACACACACATACATATATGCACACAAGTGCGCACACAAGCAGGCACACACACAGCATGTGCATACAACATAAACACACACAGGCACCACACACACACACACACACACACACACACACACGCACATGCACACGCACACGCACATGCACACTCATGTGCACGTGCAACTGGCCTAGTCAAAAGAAAGACAGGAGGAACAAGCCAGGCAGTATTTTTTCCTGCACTCCCTTTCCAAGGCCTCCTGGGGGTGGGCTGCTGATTGACAGGCCACTAAATGCAGGAGGTTTCCCTGTAATAGAGAAAGATTTTTCTTGAAGCATTCAACTCCTGACCTTTAAAAGCTTGGGGAGCAAAATGATTTTCAGTCACTTGGGCCTGAGTGAAAGGAGCGTGCATTGATCGGCTGTGGGTCTCGGGCCTCCGAGGTCTCAATGCTGTGTCATTAAAATCTTACAATCGAGTTACCCTGATGTATTCCAGCAGCTGCCCCCTCGGAGGTGACTGGTAAATAGCCACTGTCTCCAAAGGCCAGGGGCATGCAGGGAGTGAGGGGCCTGGTGTGTGTGCAGTGGGCGAGGGGCCGGGCCTGCCCTCGGCCTGCGTGTGCAGTGGGCTGGGCCTGCCCTCGGCCTGTGTGCCATGTCGCTGGCATTGCTCCCCATCACCATCTCCCTAGGCCGTTTTCCTCCAGTGTGGGTGGTGTAGTGTCTGTGGCTCTGGCCATAGGTATCTGTAACACGGGGCAGCCAACCGAGCTGCCTTGGTTCCCCGTGGAAACAGAGATGTGCCTAGGGGTACACCTGATCCAGGCTGAGCCAGGAGAGTGTCCCGGGGTGACTCTGTCTTCCTGGATGATCTTAGGGTAGGAGGGGTGAGCAGGAGTTGATGGCAGCCGTGTTCCCTGTGATGTGTGTTCTGTGTGCCGCAGGCAGATGACACAGAGAGCAAAGTTCCCGACGTCCCAGTCTCTGAGGATGCCTGCCTCCTTTCTGCCTCTTTTGCTTATGTCAGCCGTGTTTCTTTGACTTATATTCTAAATCCTGCCCTGGAGTAGGAACTGATGGTCCCAAGATGCAATGGTGTGGGGCTTGAGGAAAGTGGAAGGGATAAAGAGTAGCATGAAGGGAAGCAGCTGGGCAAAGCCCTGTTCCATCTCCCTCCGGGATGCTCTGCAAGGTTACCACAGCCTGCTTCCCTTCCACTACTTCCGCTGTTTCCTAGTTTATTCTCTCCTGACTTCCGGGTACTATGTTCAGAAAGAAACAGAGTCTGGTTGGTGTAACTCACCATCTTTGCACTCGACCCCTTCATAGGCCCGCCTGGTGTCTCTGAGTCAGGTGCTGACATGGCGCCAGTCACATGAGGCAATGGGGCAGAGACTCCTGCGGCCCAAAGCATGACCACCTTAGGCAACAGGGGTCACAGGACAGCCAAGTCTTGTTCCAAAGAGCCACAGCATCCCTAGCACCATCTCACGTCCAGCCTAGCCTAGGGGAGTCCAAGGACAACCCATACTTGCCCTTTCTTATTCCTCAAACTTCATCCGAGGCATGGGGGCTTTTATTTGGCACTGGGAGCCCTTCCCCCAGCTCCAGGGAGCCTGCTCACAGGTGCCTCTCTGGTGTGTTTCTTGCTTGAATTGCAAATTGAATCGCTGCATAAACCCTACATAACTCAGAGCCCCATGTTGGCAGTATCTTATTTTTCAATTTCTTTTTTTTTAATTGAATGAACATATTTTATGCAAGCCGTTCTACCTTGGTGAAGGCTGTTCCCCTGTGATTCATCAGAGTAATAACTAGAAACACCATTATTTGGCTCCATCCTCCTGCTGAGAACATCACATAACTGAGAAATGTTCATGCGTCTCACAGAGTTTCAGGGGAGAGAAAAGGGGAGGCAGCAGAGGAGGAGAGGGAGGCAGGAAGGAACAGTCACGTATATGCAAAGGATGACATCCAGGGATGTGGCTGCACACAGGGTCTATTCAGAACCACAAGTTGGTTGGCAATCACACACACACACACACACACACACACACACACACACACACACGCACACGCACACGCACACCCCAAAACAAAAAACCCTAATAATAATAATTTTGAGATTTCAAAATGAGAAGGTCTCATGTAACTCAGGATGGTAGGAGATGCCCACACATCATTGAGCCCACACATGGTCCTGGGTTTCTGCCTAGAAACATATAAATCAACTCATCATGGGTAGAAGTCGTCTCTTTATGCCTCTTAACTGAGCTCTCGTTGCTTCCTTAGAATTCCAGGTACCCCACCTCCTTCACCTATTGCTGCTACCGTTTTGTTTGTAAACGTTGCAGTGTTCGCTTGGGTTGGTTGGCTGAGTCCTTTGAAGTCTTTTCAGAAGTATCCCTCTGGGCAGAGAAGTAAGTCCCTTAGCAAATGTCTCATTAACACATACACACACATTTTCATGTGAATGTGTGTGTGTGTGTGTGTGTGTGTGTGTGTGTGTGTGTGTGTGTGTGTGTGCAGGTACCCCCAGAGGCCAGAAGAGGGCATTGGATCCCTTGGAGCTGGAATTACAGGTGGTTGTGAGCCACCCAGTAGGTGTCCGGAATCAAGAGCTCAGCGAGATCAGCAAGTGCTCTGACCCACTGAGCCATCTCATCAGCCCCCAAATGAGCACTTTTAAAGTTAGATCAAACTTGTAATTCTGAGACTTCCTATTTCTAGTTCTCTAGATTTATTTGATACCTTCTAAATATGCTGCTTTTCCCTACTTCTTTCCTGGACCACTGTCATGTCCACTACCCAGGTCCGCTATCCCCTGACCACTGAGGCTTCTACCAACAGAACAATTTCCCCAGCACGTGACTCATCCCTCTTATCTTAGAGTGAGCTGGATCCTGCACCACACATGCACCCTCCTGCAAATGAAAACATTGAACAACAAGCTTATGAGGGAAAGGGAGGAGTGTGAGTGGACAGATCTCCATAACTGGGGTTTCAGGGATACAGGATTCAGAGAAGCATCCCCAGGTCAGTTGAAACTCTCTCCTTCCTCCTCAACAACACCATCCCACATCCTGATGTCTTCTGTTCTTCGACTTTCAAGTATTCAGTGTCTTTATCTTTGATGTACGTCTTACCAAGGATACAAAGATGGAAATTTAAAACTCCACTCTGACAGTCTCTGTATTCTAACCAGAGATTCACATCCATGGTGACATATTGTGCTTACTAATCCATGGAGATTCACTCCTGCCTTTTTGGGTGCACTCCGCATCTGTTTTTTTCCATGTTGCTTTTACTTCCATTTGATTGTCCTTTTTTTTCCCCAATGTCTTTTTCCTTTGATGGTTTTTGGTTCCTATATTTACTGGTTTATATACGTTCTTTAATTGGCTGTTCTTGATTGTGAGAAACGTTTTTAATTATTTTATTGTATATGTGTTTATGCACCCAAGCATGTGTGCACCTGGTGTGTGTATACATGCCATGATGTGTGTGCATGTGCGCACGCCCATGCCCGCGCACGCCCATGCCCGCGCACGCCCATGCCCGCGCACACGCACGCACCCACAAATGCCATGACATGTTTATAAAGACTTGTTTTTCCTTTCACCTGACTTTTTTTTTTTAAATAAGATTTTGCTATGTAATCCAGACTGCTCTTGAACTGTAAACAATCCTTCTGTCTCAGCCCAGAGTGCTGAGATCATGGCCCCTTTCCTATCTCTTAACTGAAATTCTGGCTTAAGAGTTTCCTTGGCTACTTGAAGACATTCTTCCGTGATCACTGCTGTTTCCATAGCTGCTGACCGGCATTCTTTTGAGGCTGGCCATTCCTGTCATCTAAATATTCTCTATCTGCCAAGATGTCCTTTAACATAAGTGTATATGGCAACACTCCACCTCTTCACTTCCAACAGCTCCAAATGAAGTTTTCTACTAAGTTGTTTTGAATGTTTGCCAACAAAGGTGGACATATATATACATATACACATATATATGTATGTATATATATGTATATATATATACACATGCATGTATATATGTATGTATGGTGGGTGGAGGGTATGGATGGATACATATCTATAAGGTAAATTATGCTCCTGTATCATAGAATGTGCAAGTTGCTTGCTACAACTTTTTAAATTTATTTTAAATAGAGTAGGATTATCTCTGTGATATTGAATTGTGATTATGATACCAGTCTAAAGACGTGGATATAAGGAGACAGAATATGTATGTGTGTGTGTATGTATGTATGTATGTATGTATTCTCAAAGCTGGTGAGATGGCTCAGTAGGTAAAAGGTGCTTGCTGCCAAACCTGACAACCTGAGTTTGAGCCTCAGGACCCAAGTGGTAGGAGGAGAGAACTGACCTCACAAGTTGCTTTAATCCCACACTTATGCTATGGCTCACACATGCCTATACACATACATAGAAATGCAACGTAAATAACCTGTAGTAGGAGTTTTTGGAGAAATACAAGATGTTCTTGTCTTTGGTACTCTGTAGTTTTAATACAGTGTGTGATGTACAATGTTTAATTTAGTTTTATCTATCCAGACTGGGACTATCTATGCTCCTGAGCTCCTAAGGATTATTGTTCATCAATAATTGTGAAGCATACTTGGCTTTCATGTTCTTTGTCCCTTTCCCCCTGAAGTCCTTCTGTGAGTCTCATTAGATGTCAGGGTGGGGGGCAGTTCTTATCCTGTCTTCCATATCTCTTAACTATGCTTTCATATCCCTGCATCCTGAACTCTCTACACACCATTTCCCTCAGTTATGCTCCAATGTCTATTAAGTCTCTCTCAAACCATGTTGAATCTATTCTTTAATTCATCTACTTTTGTGTCAGTCATATTTCATTTCTAGTAAATTCCATTTTTTTCCAAAAATATATTTATTTTTAAAAACAAAAGTCAGGTAAACTTCCCACAGTCCCATTTTCCAGGAACAAGCAGAGTTTGGCTTCTAGCTCATGACAGAGGTTGAAAGTAGTAATTCCACACAGAAGTTTTGTTTGTTTGTTTGTTTTGATTTTTTTCCCTGTAAGAGACAGAAAACATTCTGCTTGGTTGTACACACTTAATTCTCTAAATATGGCCTGTATTTCTGCCATTATTTTATTCCATTCCAGGGGTCTGGCATGCAGGAGAATCCATCTCTAAAACTCTTAAGCTTCCAAGCTGAGATGTGTGGCTGTTGGGCTTGGGTTGGGGTTTATAACCAATTCGATCATTAGTCTTTTTCCCCCCCGGCTCTTGGGGTCACCGCTGAGCCCAGCAGCTCCTTCTCCACCACTGGTTCCTACACTTCCACATCTTCTTTCTGTTTCTTACAGGTCTCCAGGTCTTTGCACATGCTCTCAAACTCTGCAATGTCATCGACCTTGAGCTCCAGGCCAGTTGGTTTTCATCATAGTATATTGAAATCAACACTAGGAGCCAGACCCAGTGAGCTATGGGCAATTCATAGGATTATCCACAGGATTCAACCAGGTCCAAAATTAAGTCGTTCATCAATCAAATGCTTCCTGTGCTGAGATATAGACGTTTAAAGTCAATGTTGCAATCTCTTTACGGTCTCTACAGCTTCCCAGAACCTCAACTTCTATCATGACACCATTGCTACACGGCTCTAGTTCCATTTTTTTTCTACCATAAAGCCTGCTTTCTCATATTGCATTCTTTAAAAAACGAAATTGGAGTTCTCTCTCTCTCTCTCTCTCTCTCTCTCTCTCTCTCTCTCTCTCTCTCTCCGTACATATGTACATGTGTAAAGGTGCCCACAGGGGTCAGAAGAGGGCCAACTGATGTGGGTCCTGGGAACTGAACCCAGGTCCTCTGAGAACAGCAAGAGCTCTTAGCCCTGAGCCTTTCTTTGGCTCCCATGTTCTTCCTCTTGTGGTTGTCTTCCTTTTGTGTGTTTATTCACTTTATTTCTATAAACTGAGTATTTCTTCTGCCTGTGGCTCTGGGAGCACAGGGAATTAGCACCTACTATGGTTCCTTTTGGGTCTCCTGGTGGCGCGTAGACGGTTTGTGTAATTTGTTACACAGGATTCTGTAGCTGCTTTTGATGGCAGAGTTTTATATGTGGGGAACACTCCAGGTGCTGGCAAACTGTCTATATTTGCCTCTGCTCAATTATTATCTATTTTACTATCTTTTTATGTTGATTCACACATTTTTAAGGAGTCTCGGACCATGGCAGCAGTGATTATCATGACACATCCCAACCCTTCACAAGACAGACTTGAATTGTAAAGTGTCGGCACAGACCCCCTAGCACCAGAACTCGGGCTGAGGTGGGCAGCATGATATACCCATGTACCAAGACTTTCTAGTCTTCCCTCTGCTTGTTTGGCGCTTGAGGGAACCCACCTGCATGTGTGGCTCCCACTTCACCCCCAGGATAGGTTCACAGCCTCATCTCTTGTGGAAATACAACTCTAAGTTCAGAGATGAAGCTGCCTGCCATTATCCTAGGGTAGTTCTAACCCCAAATTCCCTGCTGAATGCTCTGCATACTGTTCTCTTCACTATACACCTCTTATGATACAAGTCATGTGTGTTCATGCATGGAGAAAGAGAGTGAAGTCCTGAATGTCTGTTGTTGATATGAGCATAGTCTCCTCAAGGACCACAATGCCTCAGACCAGGAGAAGTGGCAAAGACTTCCTCAGGTAAGGCTCAGAGGGATGGCAAAACCTTCAGTGTGTGCACAGAATGCCTACCTTAGCTCCCTGCCCAGATGTTTACTGCCTGAAGACTGCTCCTAAGGAAATTAACTAAACCTGTCTCTTTGAGCAGCTGTATATCATAACTCCACCTCCTTGTTTATCTGGATGTCATAAGCCTTGCCTCCTTATTCTGCTGTGTGTAATACCCCCGCCTTCCTGTTCTATGTATTAGACACACTGAGTTTCCAGGCTGGCACAGGCACTCCATCCGAGGGCCCAAACCACCCGATCCCAGCTTTTCTGTGCCTGTGTGTCTGTCCCTTCCTTCAGTCCCTCTACCAAGATCCGAGCCATAGGAGGACTCGATGTGTGTATAGATTGGAGGACGTGCATGTGGTGTGTATGCCACCTCAGGGGTCTTTCCTCAGGACACCATCCACCTAGCTTCTTGAGTCAGGTCTTTCACTGACTTGGAACTCACCAAATAGGATAGGCCGAATGGTCAGCAAGCACCAGGAGTCTGCCTGTCTCTACCTTCCCGGTGCTGGGATTACAAGCACACACAGCTTTGCCTGACTTTTTAAAGCAGATTCTTAGAGTCAAACTCCAGGTCTTGTGCCTGTGCGACAGGCACTTTACTCACTGAGCCATCCTCCAGCCCCCATTTCTATGTATCTGTATGTCGTTTTCTAAGAGAATGCTTTCGGGGTCATATTGCCAGGCTCAGAAGTCTCAGGTTCCCTCTGTCTTGGCCTCATCCCTTGGGCAGCTTTCTCCATGTGGTGACATACATCCCCCCAGGCAATCCCAGGCTTTCACAGATGGGAATTCAGACCGGAAGGAAGAGAGCAGAAAAATCCTGAAATAAGAGAACTACCATAGGCCTGATTTGGGCCACACATCCTTCTATGACCACCCTTCAGGGGACACATCAGCATAGGTCCATCCCAACTGTGGGGCTATCTATCCCATCAGAGTAGGAGGAAGTAGATGCTTGACGAGCCGAAACAACAGGTGTTAAGTCACAGCTGCTGCATGGCGTGTGAAAGGTGAACATTTGTTCCCTGCCCTGTAGGGTAGGACTTGCCAGCTCACCTGTTCCCACAGCTGCTGCACAGGCCATCTTAGTGTTTGGAGACTGGGTCCTTACTCAAGACTTGGGCATTCTCCAACAAGGCTGAACATCTTGGCCTTACCCTTTGGGCCATTTTCTCCTCAGTCCTTCTGTCCAGCCTCCTCTCTTCCTTCTTCTCCTCTTGCTAAATGTTATTTGCTTGTCCCTTAGTCCTTCATTCTAGGCCCTTCTTTCTACAATCCTCCACCAAGACAAAATGAGGGTCAGACCTAAAGCAAGAGTGACCAGTAGGCTGGCCTTCTCAGCTCCATGCTAAGTCTCTACTTAAGACACTGGGCTGTGGTTAATTCAGGGTCAGAGTTCTTAGAAACACTGGACTGAAGGCTGCTCACAATGAAAATGTTAAGAAAGTGAAGGGTTGTGGGAGGTGAGGCTGACTAAAAACAGTGGCACCTAGCATCATCCTGATTCCTGGCTGAGTTCTAAACCCAAACAGCACCACGGAGACATGCCACCATGAAGCAAAGCTTTTGGATCCCATTAGTTACTGGCTAGTGGCCGATCCTGAGGGGTGGCGGGATAGGTGAAGCACATTTCAGGGCATTTTCTGGAAAGCAACCTCTGTCTGCTACAGGGAATATTCCTGAGGATAGCTGTCTTGGTTATTCTTACTTGTCAACTCGACACAACCTAGAGTCCTCTGAGAGGAGAAATGTCAGCTGAAGAATTGCCTGGATCAAGTTGGTCTATGGATGTCTGAGAGGAAGTGTCTTGATGATTAATCAATGTAGGAGGGCCCAGCCCACTGTGGGCATTATCATTCCTTTGGGCAGGTAATCATGGGCTGTATAAAAAAGCTAGGTAAGCAAGAGTCAGTGACTAAGCCAGGGTATACGCCCACAAGCAGTTCTCCTCCATGGATCCTATTTCCAGTTTTCTGCCTTGACTTCCCTTAATGATGGATTGTGATCTGGAAGAGTGAGCCAATTAAACCCTTTCCTTCCCAAGTTGCCTTTGGTCTGGGGTGTTTTTATCACAGCCACAGAAAGGAATTAGAACAGCAGCTGTGCACCATTAGCATCTCTCAGTCACAGCAGCTGGGGATCAGAAGAATTGGCAAAGGGGCTGTGAACAGGACATCAGTGACATCCACGACAAGAGAAAGAAATGTGGTCATGATTCTAACTACATACTTACAGCCGCTGCCCACTGCTGAGCATTTAGGGGCCAGACAGTAGCTTGTGGTTTTCCACACATGCTTTTTCATTTAATTCTAATAATGACCGTATAGCTAAGTGTTGCTATTTACCATATTACAGATAAGGAAACTGGTTTCTCTCAAGGCTACATGATAGGAAGGATCACATTACATCAAAGAACCTGGATGTCTCACCCATCCATGATGCCTGGTGTGTGATAAGCAGCAGTGACCACACTAGCGACAAGATCCTCATGAGGATCTTGGGAAGGCCAGGCTTGTCCCAGAGTCAGTAATATCTACCTGTGTACCTCCCTGTGTGAGGCTCTGTGAACTACCAGCTCCTACTGTCCAGGCCACCTGTGGTGTTGGTGTCCCCTCTGGGAAACAGAGACTTCCGTTTGAAAGGAACACCGACCTACCTCAGGGAGGTCATTTGGGCTTCAGCAGCCACCGGGGTAGTAAATGACTTGGAGATTGTAACCTACGGCGTTGAAGAGCATTTTGAGATGAAGCTCCCATATCCTGTCTCAAAGCAGAAAAGGCCTGTTTTCATTCATTCAAATCAGAGCAAGGAGGGATGGACCAGGTCCTGGTCTGGTCACTCAAGTGACATGCCACTAGCTCAACATCAGGCTAATGCTTTAGTAGTAGCTCTCTGGGAGCACAAAGCTCCGATGGACCCCCTTGCTTGTCAGCTTGACTGGACTGAGAGGTGCCTTTCCAGAAAGGATTCATGAAGGGAGAAAGACCTACCCTGAGTGGGGTAGAAACATCCCATGGGCTGGGGGCCTGGAAAGAACAATAAGGGACAAAAGAGAAAGCTCTAACACAAGCAAACTCCTCTCTGCTTCCTGGCTACCATGATGTGAGCTGCTGTGTCCCATCCATACCCACACCCGCAACTGCCCTACCATGAGGGGCCCAATTAATCTTTCTTCCATGTTGGTTTTCCTGGTTGGTTTGTCACAGAGACAGAAAAAGTGACTAACAGTCCATTTCTCACAGTGCAGCCAGTTTCAAGGAATCCATGTGATGTCCCTGGATGCAGAGCTGAAGGGAACAGGGCCATTGGCTGCTGTGAGTCCATGGCTGCTGGCCTCTGAACACCAGACAGGCCCACTCCAGAGCTAGTTGTACAGGTGGATTCTATCAATGTCCATACCACAAGACACCGGACAAGAAGAGAACATTCTAAGGTCACATGTTCTGACTCCATTCTGAGAGTAAGGTTTGGTGCATTGCATTACCTTGTCATAGGCCTTAAACCATCTGCAGCAAAGACATCCATGTAACTTCAGAAGTCCCCAGACCTGTTTGACCACTTAACCATTTCATCACACTCTCAGGAGCACCCTGGAATGAGCACTTGTTAGGACACACAGAGAAGTAAACAATACCTCCATGTCACATAGAGCTAGCCCTGGGAGAGAGATTCCACTTATATTTTCTCTGGTTTTAAAAGGGGGAAGAAGACCAGTGAATGAAATGGGGGAAGATGAGATTCAAACAGGCCAGAGAAAGATTTTTCTAACAAGAATCACTCATCAACCAGTCCTGAGGGGTTAACTATGGAATGAGGCTCTTCTGGGGCCAAAAAGAGTGAGTGTCCACATGCAGGGGATGCTGGGAAGGGGTCTCTTGGACCAGGAGGACAGTCTGTGTAGATTCCATGCAAGGACTCTGCAGAGGGCTAGGGCTCCTGACCGTGGGCGCTATCTGGAGCCTCAGAACAAGGCTTGTCAGATGGCTGCCTCTGTGTGGAAATAGACGTTCCAACTGTATTCATGTGCGCGATACAATTTTAGAAGAGTTTGGATATCATCACATCCCAAAATATCCTTCCTTAATGTCTAGTTGCTACATCAGTTCACCACTAGAATTTATCTTCTTTAACTTAATACTTGCTTGCACTTTCAGAAGTACATCTTCCTAGGAAATGGGCAGTTAGAGAGAGGCCACTGCTGGCCAATGATGCGCCCTTGGGGTGTGGTGAGGCTTTAAGCCCCTCCTCAAGGACGAGCCGGGGAGGGCTGGGATGAGGGTACTGGGTGCCTGGGTTGGGGGCTGAGAGCAGCAGAACAGCGGGCCCAGAGGGTGTGGGAGTACTGGATTCAGTCTTGGCTGCCTTCATGAATGTGTTTGGGGCTGGGCCTGTCCTAGAGATATCCCAGAACTATTTTGGGATGCAGCAAATTTAGCTGGTAGCTGGTTTAGCAGATCATCCAGATATGTTGGTATTTCTGATGAGACAATCTGTCTCAGAAGGAGACGTGCAAAGCCTTCACAAGCCAGAGGGATGTGCCATTTTGAGCACAGCTGTGGAAAGCATATAACACAGTCTCTTTCAGCTGGCCAAGCCCAGCAAGGGGCAGGCCACTCCCGGCTGTGGTCTCTTGGTGGGTCTAGGCCTTCCTTCCAGCTAGAAGCCAGCTTTGCTCATAATGATCTGAAAAACCTGACAGGGGAAACTGAGGCACCTCCCTAAGGTGACTCTGGAACTAGATGGAGGAGTTAAGCCTTTAGCCCAGAGTTTTCAGATTTCAAATCCCATTGTAATTAATTTTTAAATTTTAATTTGCATCTTAAATGAGCTCATTGAGTGTTATAATTTCAGCTGTCAAATTATTCCACAAGATTTAAAAAAATTTTTTTAGTACCTTTGCTGCCCCTCTGCCCCCTCAGTCCTGAATTTTCAAAATTTAGAGCCATGCATTTCTGGACTTTAGTTATTTCTTCTTATACTTAATATCATATTTCTAAGTAAAATGGTTATGCTTTTGTATTTTGATCTAGAACACTTTTTCTTTTTTCTTTTTGTGTGTATGTGTGTGTGCACCTCCACTTTATAGATCTGATACAGGGCCCCCTGATGGACCGTGACATGGCCAGTCTGGCTACTCTAGCCAGCTAGCTTACTCCAGGGGTCTCCGATTGTGGTTTCCTGAGAGCTGGGGTTACAGGAAGGCTGCCATGCCCACCTGACATGTGCAAAGGGATTCCAGCCCAGATTTTCACACTTGTCCTGTATGCAGTCTATCCACTGAACCATCTCCCCAGATCCTCCATAAAAATAGCTTTTGGGTATAATCTAGAATCTTCCCTCTATGGAAAGGAAGGATTTGAACTCTTTATACTCATAATCAATCAATCAATCAATCAATCAATCTCTTTTTCTTCCTCTTCTTCCCTCCATGCTTATACTTATGCCCACATACACATCCTTTTCCCCTCCTCTGCACATCACAATTCCATTTGATGGCAATTTTTATTTCTGAGATGCAATTGGAGATAATTAAGCAAATTAAGCCAGATTCAGAAAGAAAAATTTTGCATGTTTTCTCTCATTTGTCCTGAAGTTTAAACAGACACACAACATTATGTCTGTATATGGGGGTTGGAGAGATGTCTCAGCAGTTAAGAGCACTGGCAGCTCTTCAGAGGACCCGGGTTCAATTCCCAGCACCCACGTGGCAGCCCACAACTGTTTGCAACTCAAGATCTGACATCCTCGTACAGACATACATGCAGGCAAAACACAATGTAAATAAAATAAAGATAAATTAATTTTTAAAAATTATGTATGTACAGATGTCATACAAGTAGGACCAGAATCATCTAGGGGAGCAAAAGGAACTAATGGAAGATGGAAGGGCAAAGCTGGGGGTGTAGCAGGGTGTGGGGGATATTTCAGAACATATTATTTAAATGCTTCAAAAGCCATGAGCCCAGTATAATAATTTTGTTTTGGAGCGTTTGCCTCAGACAGTGTGACATTGACAAGTTCACCCTTAGCTAAGAGTGAAACTGAGTGAGACATAAGCCAGGAGTCACCAGTCCCCCAGCAAGCTGGAGGAACCAGAACCCCACTCCTGCAAGGAAAATGTGGGTGACACTCCATCACCACCACCACCCCAGTATGCCCCATTATGGTTCTGGTAAACATCCTTTTATGGAGTCCTTTGGGGCTCTGCATGGTCTCTTCTCCTGAGCACATGCTGGGAAAAGTCAGCAAAAGGAGACTCCTCAGCACCAAAGCCAAAGCCAAACCTAGCCAATGTGACAGCTCCCAGCCGTGTTTTCCACTCCTCATTCTAGAGGAGAGCTTTGGCAAGGCCTTGTATGTAACATGGTAGAGTGTCTCAGACCCTCAGCCCTGAGGGATGTGAGCCCATGTCATCATGCCCTCCTTGAGCTGTGGACACTGCAATTCATCAGTTACCTGTTAAAACTCAGACACATACGTGTGTCAGCTGATTCCAGTTTATAAGAATAGCCTACCACATCCTGATGGACAGGGTTAAGCCCTTCTGCCAGGAGAGTGACTTCCAACTTATGTCATGTGCTGGGCTCTTGACTCAATGATCCCAGAGTGACCGGGTCACAATCTTAGAAATAATGGAATTCTCATGGTGTTCTTGGTGGAAGCATGTTTCCCCTGTGCCAGGCCTGGGCCTAACATTTCAAGGAACCTCCTTACATGGATCGCCAGGAGGGGTGACAGGTGGGGCCTCGCTATCCCTGCCCCGAGCGGATCTCAGGACCATCAATTCCGCCGTCTGGGAATACGGCCACCGCCCTTGAGTGAGTCTGTATATACTTTTGTTATGAGTCAGTTCTCTCTCTACATAAAATGGTGGCCAACTGCGCAGCCTACAGCTCTGTCCACTGAGGGAATCTCCCACAGCTAGACTTCAGTTTGGCTGTTGCACAAAAGCAAACTATTGCCAGCCATGTCTGTATCCCAAGATGACCCACCCGTGGACCAAAATGGACTTTCTTCTTCTCACTCAGCTGGTTTGAAGTACTGGGTATAGAGGCAAGGACAGGTGTGGGGCCCATGACATGCCAGTGCAAACCAGGGAAAGAAGTGAGTCTGAGCCTCCGGCTCATGAAGATTCTTCATCCTCTCACCTGCTGAACATCATGCCCCTCTTGTGATGGACTGGAGCTGGGGTTAGAGAAGTATGCTACCATTTCCAGTTAAAACTCAGCACCTAAGAGGCAGCTCTGGTCACAAATGGTGACTTGATCTTCTGTCTCTGTGAGGGCCCAAAATTCTCTTGCCTACTTTTTTATTTGTTTGTTTGTGTTTTGGGTTGTTTTTTTGTTTTTGTTTTTGTTTTTGTTTTTGAGACAGGATTTCTCTGTGTAACAGCCCTGGCTGTCCTTATAACTCACACTATAAGCCAGGCTGGCCTCAAACTCACAGAGATCCACCTGCCTCTGCCTCCCTAGTGCTGGGATTAAGGGCATGCGCCACCACCGCCTAGCTCTTGCCCACTTCTTATGACTACACAGGTCTGATGAAACTCGGCTCTTTAAATGTATTTAATCTCTAAAAATCTTTTAAAAATTTTATGTGAATTTTCTGCTGTTTTTACTTTTCTTCTGAAAAGGTTTTAATTTATTTTATTTTATGTGTGTAAGTATTTTACCTGCATAAATACACATGCATGCCTGGTGCCTACAGAAGTCAGAAGAGAGTGTTGTTGGATGTACCATTGGACACCCTGGAACTGGAATTATGGAGGGCTGCGAACCATTATGGGTGCTGGGAGCCAAACCAAAGTCCTCTGCAGGAGCAAACACTCTTAACTGCTGAGCCACCTCTCCAGCCCTGGTTTTTGTTTTTCAGTCAAGATCACCACATATACCCGACACTCGGTCTTGAACTATATAGGCCACAAAGACCTTGAACTCAAAATCTTCTTGCCTCAGCCCCCTGAGTGCTCAAATGACAGGTGTGTGCTACCGTTTCTAGTTAAAACTCAGTTCCTAAGTGGCAGCTCTGGTCACAAGTGGTCACTTGATCTTCTGTCTCTACAAGGAGTTATGTTACTCTTAAATCCTACATATTCACTTTTTGATCTTGTCTTAATACTTCTAATACCTTAGGGTGTGACAGAGACAAGGTTTAAATAGCAGGATCACTCACCTGTATACTGGATATGCTGCAGACTCCTTTCCCACCCTGGACTTCATTTAAAGGAACCAGCCTTCCATGTTCTATGGTGGATGGATCAAAGCCATCTTCCTGAGTATGTAATATACTGACTCTGGGACCCACAAGAAGCCTAGCAAACATCATGCTTCTTCCTTGGTAATGACAGATACGAGACACACTACTAAACCCATTTGGAGGGAATATTTCAGACCCTAAGTTTGCAGTCAGGTTTTTCTTTGGGCTGCCAGCTCACAAATAACAACATAGAGACTTATTATTAATTGTGGATGCTTGACGTTAACTTAGGCTTATCCCACTAGGTCTTATAACTTAAATTAACCTGCTTTTATTGATCTATGTTCTATCATATGGCATTATCTCTTTCATCTTGCACCTCCTGTTTCCTCTCTGTCTCTCTTGCAAGCCTCAATTCCTCCTTCTACTTCCTCTCTCTGCCCAGAAGTGCCGCCTAGCTACTGGCCATTCGGCTCTTTATTAAACCAATCACAGCAACACATCTTTTCATGGTGTATCACTATCCCACAACAGGATCCTGGACATGGTTGTACCCTGTGTCATCAATACACATGCACTCAGGATGTCATCTACTGCTCCCCACAGCATCCCAACATTCTTGTCATATAGTTGTGCCAGCCTCAGGTTATGAACAGGGTGCCACAGTAGTATTCTGTGGAAGGCCCAGAGGTTCAAGCCCTTTCAAACTAAATTGTAAAAGTTAAAAAAGGGCCACATCTAACTCCCTGCAGACCTTTCATACAATCATTTGTTCCAGTTCTAACATGACTTAATCAGTTCCTAAAGGCATCAACTTGTGATACATGGCATCTTAGGTCTCAATAAATGAATTTTTATTTTGTTGTTCTGTGTCAGGGTCTCATGAAGTTCAGGCTTGTCTTGAACTCACTATATAGCTGAAGATGACCTTCTGATCCCCTTACCTCCATCTCCCAAAAACTAGATTTACAGGTGTGTGCCCCTGCACCTGGTACGTGCAGTGCTAGGCATCAGTGGTTGCTCTATTGGAATATTAGAATTATTTACAAGTGTATATATAAGCTTTCCCCACCATACATATGTGTGTGTGTGTGCATGTGTGGGGGTGTGTACTTGTGTGTGTGCGTGTGTGTGTGTGTGTGTGTGTGCACGCGCGCACGCACGCGCGCGCGCGCGCGTGAACAGAGGAGAGGGAGTGCAGGACTTTGTGCTTGTTAGTAGCTAAGCATTCTGACAATTGAGCTACACTGCCAGACATGTGAATTTTTATGGAATACATGCATACAAACTCCTCTTTCAAAAGATGGCCACATCACCTAGAAAGAAAATCAACATGGACACAGCAGACTTGAACAAAATTAGACACCGAATGCACTAAACACAGAGGGTTCCATCCGTCAAGAGCAGAACCCACTCTACTCTCAAGGGCACAGGCGTGAAGTGTTCTCCAGGAGAAACATGTTCAGCCAGAAATCTAGCCACAGCAGACTTAAGACAGTCTAAATCATATTGAATATGTTTTCTTGCAATGAAACCACACACCCAGAAAAGGCATGAAATGGGAGATCGGCAACAGGAAGAAACCAGAAAACGTGAAAATATGTGGAAACTAAGCAACACTCTGTGACAACCAAGGAGTCCAAAAAGAAACCGAGTAGAAAAAAAATGTTGAGGCAAAGGGAAATGGAAACACAGAATAACAAAACTGTGTGGACGAAGTAGAAGCAGTTCTAAGAGGGAAGACTGGAGAAGGACACCCCGTGCTAAGCAAAAAGGGATTTCCACCAACCCAAACTTGCACCCCAGTAAGCAGGAAGAAGAAAAAAACCAGCCAAAGTCAGGAGAGGAAACACTAACTCCTGCAGCAGAGATCTGTGAAATAAAAACCAGAGAAATAGCAGGATCAGCAAAAGGAGAGGGGACACTGGGCTTGTACATGGAGGTTAGAGGTCAAAGTCAGTTGTCTCTCCCAATCTCTCTCCACTTGGTTTTCTGAGACAAGAAATCCTATTGAGTGGCCTGCTGATTCATGTAGGCTGTGGCCACCGCCAGCCCCCCATTTTCACACTGGTGCTGGGGATTGAACCCAGGTCCTCTGGCTGAACAGCAAGCACTTTACTGACAAAATGGACAAGTTGTTAGCCAGACTTAGAAAAAAAAGGAGTTGATGCCATTTCATTATAAAAGAGGACATTCGGACTAGAGGAGAGGGGGGGCAGAGAGAGAGAGAGAGAGAGAGAGAGAGAGAGAGAGAGAGAGAGAGAGAGAGGAAAGAGAGGAAATAGAGGAACAAGAGGGGAGAGACAAAGGAGAAAGAAAGGGAGAGAGAATGAGGAGAGAGGGGGGTGAACATATAGACACAATAAACTAGATAACTTCAAAGAGATGGGGAAACCCCTAAAAATATGAACCTGCCCAATCTAACTGTGAAGAAGTTGGAAAAGATGAAGGGGCTAATCTAATGAGGAATGAGATTGAGTCAATAAAAAGTCTTATGAAAAAAATCTAGGACCCCTGGTGGCTTCAGTTCTGAATCCTCCCAAAGGCACCAAGTTAATAGAAGGTGTGATCATGGGCATCAGTGGTTGCTCAACTGGGATATTAGAATTATTTACAAGTATATATAAGCTTTCCCCAACATACATGTATGTATGTGCATGTGTGGGTGTGTGAGTGCATGTGTATGTGTGTGTGTGAGTGCATGTGTATGTGTGAGTGTGTTTTCCTGAGTCTGAGAGCTACAGCAGTGGAGATTCTTTTTTTTTTTTTTTTTTTTTGGTTTTTTGAGACAGAGTTTCTCTGTGTAGCTTTGCGCCTCTCCTGGAACTCACTTGGTAGCCCAGGCTGGCTTCGAACTCACAGAGATCGGCCTGGCTCTGCCTCCCGAGTGCTGGGGTTAAATTAAAGGCGTGCGCCACCACCGCCCGGCAGCAGTGGAGTTTCTTAGAGATGAAACCCCGCTGTGGTCTGAGTGCCAGTCCCCCGGGTTTCATATGTTTTGATTTTCAGTGAGGTGGTTTTAGAGGCAGAGCCTGATGGGAGATGATGACGTCACTGGAGGCATTGCCTTCCCCGTGGATGAATGCGATTCCCACAGACTGCAGTGAGTCTGAAGAGCTAGAGCAAGACAGAGAGCAAGCAGGAAGAGCCCTTCCCTGCCCTAGCTTCTTGTCAGGCCCTGCAACCTCTCCCTGCCACAGGCATTCTCTCGGGGGTGATGTGACACAGCTGTAAGGCTCTCTCCAGAACCAAAGCCGCGCTCTCAGACCTCCAGACCTGCAAGTCAAATCGATCTCTTTTCTCTATCTATTACCTGATGCCAAGTATCTAGTTATAGCAAGAGGAAAGTTTCTGTAACTTTTTCCTGTGGAGAGATGACTGTATATACTGTGTATGATTTAATCATTCATTAATTCAACAAAGAATCCTTCCGGGCATTGTGTGTGCCCGGTACTGTGATATACCTGAAGTGGAAGACAGTACCAAGCAAGCCGCTGCCATCACAGAAGGACTACCCTTGCAGATGCAGGCGGTGACTGTCTTGGAGAGAGAAATAGCCACATGGCGGAACAAACACTTGTTTAAAAGGTATAAAAATTTTCAAGCAATGTTTTTTTTTAAATGAGGCTTCTTCTTCATAGTCACACCTCTTGTGAAGGCAAAGAAAGCTGGGCCAGAAAATTCCGAGAAGCCACAGAGGCCAAAATCAAGACGTGTAACCCTGCAGACTATACATGCAAAGTGGATTTAAGAAGCATGAGACCAGGCTCTCCAGGGAGACTGCTAAGTCGGGAGCAAAGGCATTAGCCATGAACTGGGAGGTGTCTGAGCTAAGGAGAGGGGAGCACTTATGGGGGAGACCGGTGAGGGGTGACGACCGGTCAAGTGCTGACCTGAGCACAGGACAGGAGGCAGAGCTTGCAGACTGGCTTGTAGGACATGGCTTCTTCCTCCTTCCTTGGGATTAGAACAGCAGCAGAAGGAGCCAGAACAAGTTCCAAGATGTAGAGAGACCCAGAAGGTGGCCCTGGGATGACACTCAGGACTTCCGACTAATGACAAAGATGGAGTCAGTGTGTGCGACCAGGGTTCTTGTTATTGAGGGGTGGGAAGTGGTATAGCCAGGCCAGCCGAGCCCTTCACTCTCCACACTTGACCTTGGCTCTCCACCTGGCTCACCTCGGCTAGCTCTAGCATCACTCTCTTGGTCCACATGGGAGTTGTGTTTCTTACTAGGGGAGTAGGGGGAAGCTGAATCTGAGAGCTGGGAACAGAGAACAAGCTTCCTTCCCCGGTAGTGGCACCAGCTTGCAGAAACAGTGCAGTCACAGGGTCTTGGAAAAAAGCAAGGGGTCACAGATGGATGAGTTGGTGCTGCTCAGAGTGCAGCAGGCCCACAATTTTACCTCTTGGGGAGGTCTAGGCTACACCTCAGCTTTGCTGAGCAAGACTTACAGCGCTTTCGGCCCTTGCCACCACCTTTACCTGTGTGTCTGCTCTGCAGGCCCAGACCAGCTAGGAAGGCACACAGGGAGTCTCAGGCACTCACATTACCTAGCTCACAGTCACCCTGCTGTGTGACAGAGGACTCCCTGGACACACACACACACACACACACACACAGAGAGAGAGAGAGAGAGAGAGAGAGAGAGAGAGAGAGAGAGAGAGAGAGAGAACAGCTTGGAGACCCTCCAGCCACTCCACAGAGACCCTCAAGGCATTAAGCCAAACTCCTCCCACCTCCCCAGCCCTCACCCAAAACAGGTGCTCCCTCAAATGACAAGGCTGCCTCGGGGTGCAGCAGGCACGCATGAGTTATGGGGTGAGGGTGCCTCACAAACAAGTCTGGTGCCCGCCTGTCTTCATGAATCACCACAGAGCCTAATCCTTCATTAGAACATTCGGCAGTAATTGCTGGCGAAATGCCACTTGCCTTTTTTCTCATTTTAACAAAACATTTATGCATGAAAGATTTAATGCCAGGTATCAAGCATATCATTGTAAATTTACCACTAATTAAGCCTAATTAAAATAATTAAATGGCTGCGGAGTCACCATGTGAATTAAAATCTCTTCTGCTCCATGCTAAGCTGTTTCTCACTTAGCAAGCCCCCCCCTCCAAGCCCTGTTTTAGAGATGAATATATATATATATATATATATATAACTCTCTCCCAGTTTTTGTCCACACCCTGCTCCAGCTTCTCATGGGGGTATTTGCACGGCCAAGGAGATTTGATAATTAAGATAATGCTGAGATTTGACGGTGCAGTTTTTCAATTTCGGGACCCCGGGAGGTTTTCCTTTATCTCGGTGAAGTACAGACAATTTGACAAATCTGTTGCTCGGAGCAGTCGCTGGCGTCTGCATATTCATTACTCATTGGACTTTTAATCAAAGTAGCTGATGGACCCCTTGCACCACAAATAACTCGTTCATGAATAATTTATCCGAGCTCACTGCCTGGGCCCTGCTGCCTCCCGGCACCCCGGGGCCCCTGGATTGGCTCGCCAGGGCTGGCCTGCCCCAAGCAGCACATGGCCGCTCCAGATGTTCGGGTATCCATATGTGCTCAGCTCATCAAAAAATCGCAACGGCCCGCACCCAGGGGCCTCAGCCGTCCCCAGATAGGCCATCTGGAGTTGGAGGGGAAAACAAACCTCGGTGAATTGTGGGATGCACAGTTTTCTTCAGTGGCATCCGGAGGTGGCCAGGAGCGGTGCCCAGGGGGCATCAGAATGTGGAGGATGCTGAGATCCTCCTGTGAGTTCTGCAACTATAACAAGGTCTCAGCACAGGGCTGGCACAGGCTGGGCCTGTCCAGAGCATACCATGCCTCTAATGCAGCTGGGTGTCCCGCCACGTGGGCCCTCCACTCCCCTACCCCCCCCCCCCAAGCATGCATTCCTTTCCTGCAAAACCAAGAGGAGGGGCGCTGTGCCCCACCCATCTCACTCTGCACCTGCTACACCTTTATCTGGGTCCTCATCCTCTTGCTTCCCCAGTAAGGCTAGTGCTGAGATGGCCCTAGGCCTCCAGCACTCTTCTGATGTCCTCAGCCCTGATCACATCAAGCCTTTTCAGTTTACCCACATGCCACATTAAGTATATTTTATATGTAAGCGTGGAAGAGGCGAGCGGAGATGCAGTTGACTGCTTCACGTAATAGCACATTTTGGAGGCATTTAATGGGCCGTTGGCACAACTGGATTTGCAGTTGTCTTTTGCTATGGAGCTGATGGGTTTGGCTCCCCAGGTATTAGGTATCTCTGCCAGTTCCAGACAAGCAAGCTGGTGCTAGGCCTGCAGTGCCAAGTGGTACCAACAGCTGAGGAGACTTCTGTGACCTCCCATAACCCAAGGCTGAGGTGATGCCCCTTCCCAATGTTCCCAGAGCGAACATATCTCCACTTAAGCCTCGCCACCCCCTGGAGGTGATGGACAGTTGACCTGGTTTCCTTTTCCACTGGATAGTGAGCTGAGGAAGGCAGGGTGGCACCTTGTCCATCTGTCACCTCAGTCGTTCAGTGACTAGTGCTTATCAGGTGTATTGACCAGCTAATGTGAGCAAATAAATAAACTGTGGATTTCTTACTTAAAAACAAACAATAACAACAACAACAAAAATCAGGAACAGGAACTGGAGAGGTAGCCCAATGGTTAAGAGTGCAATATTGCTCTTGCAGGGGACCCAGATTTAGTATCCACACCAGATGGCTCACAACTACCTGTAACTCCAGTTCCAGGGAATCCAACACCTACTTCTAGCCTGTATGTGTAGGGACCTGAGCCTACATGTAAGCTCATGCAGACATGTATATATTCATAATAAATTAATTAAAAACAGGAATACTGGGGGTGAGGACCTGGAGAGATTGCTCAGTGGTTAAGAGCACTAGCTGCTCTTCCAGAGGACTCAAGTTCAATTCCCAGCACCCACATGGCAGCTCATAATTGTCTGGAACTCCAGTTTCAGGGGATCCAACAACCCAACACAGACATACATGCAGGCAAAACACCAATGCATATAAAATAATAAATAAATAAACCTAAAAAAAAAAAGAAAAAAACCAGGAACACTGACCTTAATGAGGAAATCAAGGCAGAAACAGTGTCTACAAGTGTGAATCTGAGGCAGCCAGGTCCATACATACTTTCGTGCACAGTGCCAAGGACACATTTCCTGTAAGCTGATTCCCAGGGTCCTTGCTCAGCTGAGAGGCACAGGTACCGGGTGATGAGTGAAGTGAAGTGCCCTGGGACCACATCACACTGTATCAATACAGAAACCACTTCTACCTGAAGACTCTGAGGTCAAAGACAAAGGACTGGTCCTTGTCCGGGAGATTGTTCTAACCAAAGCGGACTTCAGTCATGTGACCTTCTTAAAACTGGGCTCTGGGTAAACGGACACCTCTTGGACTGTAGAGGGTGGGGCTTACTAGCTGGGGTTGCTCCCCACGCCCCTTCCAGCTCAGACCTCCAACTTGCTACAGAGGAACTGGAAAGTGACTAGTAGGAGTAGCTGTGGGCCATGCACACCCTGTGACAATTAAAACGGAAATAGTTCTGGATTACCACTTTCCTGTTTTTATTTAAGGTAGCAGAGAAGATGGGATGGTACTGTGTGTGTGTGTGTGTGTGTGTGTGTGTGTGAGAGAGAGAGAGAGAGAGAGAGAGAGTATAGAGCGAAAGAATAAAGAGAACAAAGCAACAAATGCTTCCTGGAGCCCACCCAAGGTAGTGCTGACCCCTCTTGCTTGCCCTAGTGGCCTCTGCATGTACCCATAGTCCAGGAAGTACCCTGCCCTATTGACCTCAAGCTCTCTGAAGTCTGTGCAAGTCACTGGAGAGAGATGAGGGCACACAAACCTTCACCAGCTGCAGATAGAGCAAGACCCATGTTAGGCAGAGCTGAAGCCCCAGGGTCCCAGGGTCCCTACAGTGTCTCAGCCAGAGACACCAGCCAGAGGTCGACAGAAGCAGAAGCAGGGAGAGAGAGAATAGCATTTCAAACTGGGAGGGCCAGGAGACCCCAGGGGGCTGGCAGAGGATCCAGGACCTCACACATGGCCTCCCCACACCGCTGTCCCCCTCAGACAAGACTCCCAGTGCCAGCAGTCAGCCAGTGCAGGGGATGTCCTCACCCCCGCAAGACTCCAACACCCGAGCAGAGATCAGGCTGTGGCGGGAACAAGGGATCTTTCCTGGTGGGTGTTGAGGAGCCTAGGGGAGGAGCTTGAGGTCTCAGGCCCCTGCACTGCCAGTGTATAGACTGAGGTGAGGTAGGGGTTTGGGATTCCCTCTGGAATTTACAGGGAGCCCTTTGGAGAATCTCCTAGGTGACACCAGAAAAAGGCATGAATACCCAGAGAAGGGCAAGGTCAAAGGTCTTGCTAGCCTAACCACCTGAGCTTGATCCCCACAGGGACCCACATAAAAGGTCAGAAGTGACTCCTGCAGGTTGTTTTTTCCCTCTGTACACAAACTGTGGTAGATGTCTGTGCACACACTCTAATGCGCACACACACACACACACACACACACACACACACACACACACACACACAGAGAGTTTTGTTTTGTTTTTGTTTTTTATAAGACCAAGAGAAAGAAGAATCCCATTGTGGAGGAACTGGAGAGAAAATGTCCCAATCCTCCTTGCTGAGGGAAGAGACCACATAAACTGGTCCCTGGTGTCAATTAAGTTGTATCAGGGTGTGGAATCCAGAGATGCTAATTTCTCTCCCATTGTAGTCCACACCTGCATCCTGAAGAGAGCTCATCATCTGGGTCTTTCTTCCACCACAGAAGCCCTGAGCCCTCATAGCTAACCAACACACCTCAGGAGGCCTCCTCTGGGCTTCTGCCCTCACCAATCTCTTCACCTCCTGGCTGCCAGAAGCAGGCACTGGGTGGGGAGCAGGGCTCAGCAGCCATCCAAGTACACAACCCAGCAGCTCAATTACACTCAGGAAGTCCCCAGGCAGCCATCTGCAGTCATAACCATTCTTGGGATACATTTCAGATCCCGAATTACCAGTCTTGTTTGTTTGTGTGATCGGCGGAACAATAATACGTATTCCCAATTCCTTGCCAACTCATTTGATTGTGCTTCAGTTTGTATTCTACTGTGGAGTTTACAAAAATCTTTGTTTATGAGCATAAGAGCTTCAACTCCAAAGACAAGAAACATTTTTACTGATGTTTCCATAAAAACCTAGTGGGTAAAAGTTGTGATGCTTTACAGGTACTAGGGACAGAGATGATAATAATTAGAACAGTGACTCTTACTGAGTCGTCTATTGACTGTGATGGCTGATTTTGGTTGTTAATGTGGCACACCTAAGGAAGAGGGAATCTCGGTTCCATCAGACTGGCTTGTGGGTGTGTGGGGCGTTTTCTTGATTGCTAATTGATGTTGGTGGGCCTGGCCCACTGGGGGTGGTACTATCCCTAGGTTGTAAAAGAAAAATAGTTGAACCAAGGTGAGTCTGGGAGTGAGCCAGCAAACAGTGTTGCTCTGCAGTGTCTGCCATGAGTTTCTGTCCTGACTTTCTAGATGATGGACTGTAAGACGAAATAAACCCTCCCCCCCCCAATTACTTTTGGTCATGGTATTTACCACAGCAACAGAAACCAAACTCAGACATTGAACACATCTGCTCATCTACTTGTCCTGACAGCCTTGTAGACTGATATTTTTGTGTCAAAATGTACCCACTTACCAAGGAAAGAATGGAAGTCCCAGAGCCAGGAAGTGGTAGATCTGGGCCTTGAACCTTAGAACTACAGCTCATCACTGATGGGGTGGGGATGGGGGTAGGGCTTACTAATAAACAGTTTATCATTTAACTCCACGTAGCAAGCACTAACTTTGTGTAGCAAGCATTAAAACTTCAAGTCCCATGAGGGCAAGACTTGTTATTTTCCCCTGGTGGCCAGTAGAGATAGAGAGGGTCCCCAATCCTAAAAGGGGGACACATGGGCAAAAAGATAGTCAGTGACAGACATGGCAAAGCCTGGGCTGTTTCGGAGATATAAAAATGTGCCAATAGGAGCCCAAGGGGCAGCGGAGGGTGAGACCAGTTCTTCCCAGGAGGTAACTGTAACCAGTTCCTACAGCAGGTGTGGGGGGTATTTCATTTGTTTTTTGTGGGATGTATGTGTGGGCGTGCAAATGTGTGTGTGTGTGTGTGTGTGTGTGTGTGTGTGTGTGTGTGTGTGGTATGTACCAGTACATATCTTCAAATGTGTGTGAGCCCACACCTATATGCAGATGCATGGCACATATGCGCATGTGGAGCTCAAAGCAATGTTGAGTGTCTTTCTCTACAGTTCCCTGCTTTCCTTATCGAGGCTTTCAGATGAACTCATAAGCTAGTCTGGCTAGCCAGCTTGCCCCTTGGAGCCCCTGTCTCTGCCTCTTGAGTGTTAGGATTATAATCCAGCACAGCTAGATTTTTACATGGTGTCCAGGAGTCCACACTCTGGTGCTCACTCTTGTGAGCAAGTGTTTTATCCACTGAGCCGACCAACCCCACAGTTAGGGTTTCGAACAGAGTTTCATGACACTCGGGTTTGTTCCTTTCTTCTCTCTAACCCATACTCTCCTTTTCTCTGCCCTGTGTTCCTGCTCCTTCTTGGTGATCTTTTCTCCCCTCCCACTGCGTTCCCATTTGATGTGATCATCTTTCCTCTAGTGGTCTGCTTTGTGGTCATTTTTCCCTTTCCATAACTGGACACGATGATAAAAAAAAATAATAAAGAAGTTAACAAGCAAAAAGCACTTCAGCTTCTTCAAAGCATCAAGAACCAGCCAGGACTCAGTCCCAGCACAGGCCTGGCTCTGGGGCAGTTCTCTCCCAGGTCATAGCATCCTTTCTCACATGCTTCACGTGCAAGTGAGCCATTGCCTTCAATACCAGCCTTACATCCCATCCACTTCCCTTGGGCAGCACTTTGCACACAGTGCTAAGTGTATCCATCCATTCATACATCCACTCACCTATCCATCATCCATCACCCCATCCCCAGGGCATCCTGCATCCCTGGACTAATGGCTGGGAGGCTGAGATGAATGCAGCCCCTTCCTAACGCCAGGCACCTAAATGTTCAAGGACAGCGTGATGGAGTGTGAATCAGAGTTGAAAGTACCTGCCATGGGGTGGGCGTGGATGTGGGGTCAGCCTGTGATGGGACATTCAGAGAAGTATTGATAAAGAACTGTGTCAGAGACACCAAGAGGTTTCTGAGCAGGAGAGGTGCAAGTGGAGTCTTTTGCAGCTGAGCTGTCCTGGCGAACAAAAATGAAAATACTTCCCATGGGTCTGACCTCCAGGACCTGCTGAAGGCTGTGGGGAGGTGACCTTGGCATGTGGTCCTGGAAGCAAAGAGAAAACAGTCAAAAGGGATCAGAGGCTATAGAAATGAAGTGGGTTTTTTTGTTTGTTTTTTGGTTTTTTTTTTTTAGGTTTGTTTGGTTTGTTTTGTTTTTGCACACATGTGGGAGTCAGATGACAACTTGTTATCATGTAGGTCCTAGGGCCTGGGGATAGAACTCAGGTCATCAGACTTAATTGATGAGCCATCTTGCCAGCCGGGAAACAGAACTTTGGTATGCAGGACTGTACCAGAGTTTGACTCTAAGTGGAAGACATAGTTGAGACAGTGGTTGGAAAGATGCAGGAAAGACAGACTTTCCCGTTCTCTCTGGGGACAGAAGAGATTGGATTGAGGACTCCATTGCCCCCACCTGGGGCAGTAAGAGAAAGCTTGCCATTTCCCTCTGGCCTTCTCTTACAGGGAGAGCTGGTCCTTCACGACTTTATCATAGAACATAGGCTAGCCAGCTTCTGCCGGCCCCAGCTCTGCTGGGGAATTTGGGACATGTTCTTCAAGCTTCTGAACTGACTAATACGCTAGAGAGGCTTCCAGCTGCTGGAGCCAGTGAGTGTGTGTCATGGTTGGTTCCAAAGGGCACCAGTCCAAGACTTCTGTGAGTGAGTTCAACTCTGACACACCTCAGGGGAGCCCTTAGGAATGAGCAGGCTGTGAGCAGTACTTCCTCCCTGGGGCCTGAGTTTAGCTGGGGCATGGGGGTGGGGGGCTCATTCCAAGTCCAGACCTAGGGAATCACCATGTAGCAGCATCCTGCTTTTGATATACATAGTGTCCCCCAAAGGTCCATGTCCCCAGACTGATGGCAGTGGGGGGTACTGTTGTTCTTTAATTAACTTGTCATGTGCAGTTTTAGTGATGTGAGGCTGGCCATTGAACTTCCCTGCTGGAACCCTGTCTCTGTGGTTTCCTAAGCATTCTGCAAAGAGTCTCCAGAGGCAGGAAATGCGGTCATGACACTTGGTGCCACACATTTTGTAAGGGGTTGATGCAGCCACTGAAAGCAAAGAGTATGGAGGGGTCATAGGACAGGAACATGGGCATGGGCCAAGCATGAGGGTGTGAATGGGCTCACATGGATGAGGTGTCTAGTGTAGTAAACCAAAACCATGGAGCAGACACCTAGAGGATCATCAAGTCCAAAGAGCTTCTTTAGACATACAAGGAAGCTGAGGACCAGAGAAGAAAAAGGACTCACCTGGAGTTATAGATATGTGACAGAGATAGCCCAAGGCCTTGACCAGTTGGCTTCTAGCCTCTTCCACTGTTTAACAGGATGAGCACTGCTAGTCTCTGGCAGCTGCGCTACAATCCGGGTGTAAAAGGACATTGAGTTCAGGACCATTTTCCCCAAAGAAGAGAATGACTGGAGGCGGCATGTACAGACTTCCAGCCATCTGTGATGGATATTGGTGACACCACTTACAATGACTGAGTCCATGCCGAAGTCCCTGCTCTATGCCCAGAGGTTCCAATAGCTCTCTGTAAGTCATCACAGTCTTGCTCCACAGCTGCTATCCATGCTAGGCCACAGCTCCCTGGGGACCTGGCCAGGTTGTCTTAGTCACTACATGGCCCCAGCACATGGTCCTTGAATGGCCCCTGCTGCAGCTAAATTAGTGTCTGTGGAAATAATTAATTCATCAATTAATTCTACCTTGTAAACCCAGCTCTGCAGGTGGAAGGGTTTCAGAATGCTGACCTCAAGCCTTCGGTAACTGTCTCCAAAGCAACCCTGCTGCAGAACAGGCTCCTCCCCGACCCTGCTTCCCAGGGAGGGCCAGCCAGTATCACCCAAAATGGCAGGCCTTTCCACTGAGCCTGGAAGTGTTGCTGAGCCCCTGTGGAGTGCCCTGGTCAGGCTCCATGGCCAATACCGAAGGGCACACAAACCCAGGCCTTCAAACAAAAGTTGAGATGCAGACTGGCATAAAGACAAGACATAGAAGAATGGAGGGAAAGCCCTGAGTAATCAGCCAAGGGCCCAGAGGCAGATGGAGCGGGTGATCAGGTGGATCAGAAAGTGTATGTGGTAGATTCAATGCTACACCCACATACAAGCTGCTGGAATCCCCAGCCCCAATCACATAAGGGCCAGGCAGTAAAAGGGGTGACTCAGGTGCATACCCAGATGCCGCAGTGATATGAGACCACGTTTTCCACGACGGCAAGCCTCTGCCAAGCAGGCAATCACTTGCTGCTTGGCACAATATGGACTCTGTGCTGCCAGAACTTTCAGTTTTTCACAGGAAGAAAAAGAAATTCCAAATTTTCCGAAGAGTTCTCTCAGTTTTTCAATGTTGTTAGTTAATAGGGAAAAAAAGTGTCTAAATGCTATGAGTGTGAGAGAATTAAGTTGAAAAACTTCAAATGTCCCCAAAAGGCACATAGAAGACTTGAACAAAAAATAAATCAAAATAAAGGTATACCATGTTCTTGGACAAGCAGATGTGGCACCTGCATCCATTTCTTCTCTTGCTGCTGTGAGCAAACTCTTGAAAAGCAGCTCTTGGGAGGAAATGGTGGATTTGGGCTCATAGCTCAAGGGCTCCGTCCTTTACAGCGGGATTCTCGGCAACAGGAGCGTGAGGCAGCGGACCTAGCACCTCTGCCATCACCTCTGCCATCGGGAGGCAGAGAGGTAGGTACTGATTGTCCCCTTAGGTGGGTCTAGATCCTGCCACATCGACAGCATGAACCATCACGGTATCATAAAGGCCAATGCTCTTTTGAGACGGTGCCGACATTTAGAGCCATGCTTTTTTGCAGTTTTAGGGAAATAGATAACATCAATCTAAAGTGCATACGGAAAGAAAAAATAATTATAATACAAAAATTGCAAAAGAAAAAAAATAGCAAAAAGGGTGTAGGAAGCTACTGTTATTAGACTATGAGGGTCGTCTAAAGCTTGAAGAGTTCAAACGTGAATAAAGAGGGTGGAACAAAGAGAAGTCTAGAAACAAGCACAAATACATAAAGGAATTTAAAATACGGCAAAGATGAGATGAAAGATGAGTTGTCGAGATGGGGCAGAGGTCGCTTAAATGATGGGGTAGCCAGGCAGATACCTAGGAAGAGTACCGAGACCCCAGCCTAGAGACCCCAGCCTCCACTGCACCTGTGATGTCATTTAAAGATTGCCATCGCTGGAGCTGCCCCTGTGAGCTGTCCAGTACCCACTTTCGGCCTCTGGAAGGAAGCTGTGGGCACTGACGGACTCCTCCATCACTGCTCTGTCCTGGAACCACTCTAGCTCATGGTTATTGACATATTTTTTATGACTGAAACTGAATAAGAGGATCCAAGGTCTAAGTGTTAAAACCACCATCTAAGTCTTGGGAAAATCACTGGGGAATGGTTATTTGCTCTGATGGAGCAAATAACTTTCCAAATATTGCAAAACTCAAAAGCCACAAAAGAATTTTATCAGTTTTGATCAAAGAAAAAAATTCTTCAAGCCCAAACCCATCACAATTAAAGACAAAAATAAGGGACAATCTGTATTTTTCTAAAAACTTATATTTTGTGTAATAGTCAGAGTGCTGATAACCTACTGTAAAAAGAGACCTTTTAGAAAAAGATAACAAGAGAGAAAAATTGGCAAAGAATGCAAATAGAAATTCAGTGAAAGTTGTTCATTCTTATTCATGATATGAAAATTGCAGATTCAAACTCCAAGGAGACACCAGTTTTCATCTACTAAATTGGCAAGATCTCACATTTCCACAGCACATGGGAGGTGGTGAGGACGCACAGAAACAGAACCTCCCCTTCTAAATCACCAGGGACCATAACCTGGCTTTTGTGGCAGGCAGTCCAAAGATGCCATCAAAATGGTAAATACTTATAGTCTTTGACTCAAAAACATCACCTCTAGGAGTTTACAGATGTGCTCAGCTGGACTCCAAGCAGGCTGTGCCAGGCTGGATGGACACTGAAGTATTATTTAGTGTGGAAAGAAACACTGGCAACAACCCCAGTATCCCTTTGTAGAGGGATGATCAAATCATCGTGAACCTCCATACAACAGAGCAGTGGGATCTATGATGCCATGAAGCCTTGACATGGTGAGGTAGCTCTGTGTGTGTCAACTCAGAGAGGTCTCCAGAACTCTGTTGGCTGAAAATCCAGTGCAGACTGGTATCACAGTAGATTACCATTGGCATGACGAGATGAAAAAGTATAGGAACACATAACTGCTCTCTTTCCCTTCCTCCCTCCCTCCCTCTCTCCCTCTCTCCTTCCTTTCCTCCCTCCCTTCCTTCCTCCTTCCCCCTCTCTCTGTCTCTTTGTCTATCTCTCTGTGTCTCTCTGTCTCTGTCTCTGTCTCTCTCTCTCTCTCTCTCTCTCTCTCTCTCTCTCTCTCTCTCTCTCACACACACACACACACACAGAGTCATACATGTCAATATCTAGACTATCTCTGGACTATGGGTATGTGCACAGGACTCTAACAGTATCAGTTGCCCTGTGGAGGAAGTGTGATGTAATGAACTGTAAAGACCCCCTATCTTCTGGCTCATGGTCTTTGTCAATGTTCCACTGCTGTGAAGAAACACCATGACCATGGCAACTCTTAAAAGGGAATGAATTTAATTGGGCCTTACAGTTTCAAAGGTTTAGTCTGTTATCAGGATGGCAGCGCATAGGCAGATACAGTACTGAAGGAGCTAAGAGTTCTTTCTCTGGATCACCAGGCAGCAGGAAGAGAAAGAGAGAGAGCTACTGGCCCTGGCTTGGGCTTTTGAAACATCAAAGCCCACTCCCACTAACACATTCCTCCAACAAGGCCACACCTCCTAATAGTGCCGCTCCTTGGTGACCAAAGATTCAAATCTATGAGCTTATTGGGGTCCATTGTCATTCAAATCACAACACAAATTGTTTTCTTGTTCACTTAAATCGTCCAGGGTGGGCATCTTGTTAAACAAAATTTTTGGGATCCCAGTTGATGGTGACACCCCATCTTTTAACAGAAGACTTCAGAGTGTGTAATCGCCATCCACGGAGTGGGCAGTACTGGAGCAGCATACAAGAGAGATCTCCTGGGCCAGGCCTGGAAAGAAAAGTCTCATGATCTAGGGGTTGGTATCAACCACAGTACACAGCCACAAAGGAAGCTGGGAAGTGCACTCACTGTGAGAAATGAGAGTGGATTTTGGTGGCTAGCATCAGTCTCTACTGAGTCAAATGTCTGTATGTTTTTGCTTTTGATTTATGTGGTTTTAAGACCGAGCTCTCACTGTGTAGCCCAGACTGACCTGGAACTCATGATCCTCTGGCCTCAGCTTCCTGAATGCACGATGATACTCAACTTCCTTCTCTACTCTTTGAACTTGAAATACACACACACACACACACACACACACACACACACACACACACCATGTTGAAAAAAAGCTAAGTTAGGTCTGTTCTGAGAGCTTCCAATTAGATACTAGTATTTGATTATATAAAAGTGACAATTCTTGTCACTGAGAAAAAGAATAGATTTTTCTTGAAGGAGAAGCGACATCAGATAAAGAGTAACCACTGGAGAAAGACGTGAAAGTAAAGCGTTATCTCACCCCATGCTTCATGAAAATACTTAAGATGCACTAAGGAATTAAACATAAGAAAAGAAACAATAAAAGTCTTAGAAGAAAATACAGCCTGGGAGAAATGTCTTTTGAGGACTTGGGACTCCGAGGAAACTACTAAGTGTGAGCGTGTGTCGATGACGAAGGAGAGGATACAGTCAACAGACAACAGACTAGAAGAAAATATTTGCCCAGTGAGTGAAAGACACGGGAAAAATACCTGCTGCTGTGAGAACGCCTCTCCTGGGATGCTGTAAGCAATGTCTACCCACTCCTTATAAAATCCCAATGACAAACCCGTAAGTTTATCAGGCAACCTTACAGAGCACAGCATAGATCTGCCCATCTAGCCATATTGTCACACACCTGATGGTGGTGGGTTTGTTGTCTCATAAGAATGTGTGTGTGTGGTGCATATGTATGTGTTTGCATGTATGAAGATGACTGTGGGGGAGGGGTGTGGTCATGTCCGTGTGAGGCCTGTGGTTGTCAGTCACATCTGTCCTGATTGCTCCCACCTTATGCACTAACACAGGGTCCCTCGGCTGAATCCGGAGCTCATGGGTTCGAGCTAGCCAGCTTTCCTGGAGTATCCCATATCCACTTGTTGTGTGCTGGGATTATAGGTGAAACGCCACACCCACTCTGCTTTTAGTCCAGTCCTTGTGATGCAGCATGAGTGCGGGGGTCAGAAGACAGCTTTGGGGAGTCACTGCTTCCTTGTAGGTTCTGGGGATTGAACTCTGGTCACCAGCAAGTGTCGGAGCAGTTGAGCCTCCATGTGGACACTGCACAGCTCAAATACTCACCTTGAGAGTATCTGCGGAGGACTTCCCTCAGCCTGGGCACAGCACTCAGCTCTTCCCTTCCTCCCTCCCTCTCTCTTTCTGTACCTTTCTCTGTCTGTCTGTCTGTCTGTCTCCCTCTCCTTTCTTCCCCCCTCCTCATTCCCCTCTCTGTATCTCATTTTAAATTACCTGACTGCTCCTGGCTAGGCTGAGCAGAGCAATTACTGCCCATTGATCGGATCGATCTTTAGGGCCTGGGGACTGCCTTCTGGGTTCATTAAAATGACTGCTGTTGCTCCTGATCATAGGATTCAATACATGTGTGGACTAAGGCTGTAGCCCAGGCTCCTTGGGTATGGACACTTTGCTCTCAGAAGTCATCAGAATACTCGCTTAGGCATCTTGCTGGTCCTCCTCTGCTATGCCCCTCTGCCTCCTTGACCCCTCTGCTAGTCAACTGTGTTTGGGGGCTGGGAAGACCCCTCTGGGGTCCCAAGTGTGGCTTTGAACCTGGTTGTGAGAAAGCTGCCCTATGAATGTACAGTGGCAGCTCACTGTCTGTAGTCCTGGGACCCTGGTGTGGCTGTGAGTTCTATCACTCTCCCCATGGCATCTGTCAGTCATTGTCAACACAACATTCTCTTGTACCACTCATCATACATCTCTTTGGAACATACTGTCTCTTAGTGCTTGTTGTAACCACCACGGCCCAACATCAGACCAGCAGAGAAGTTGTCAATGAAGGGATAGGTCAAAAATGAGGCCTCAGGACAGTGGGACATCAATTACTCAGTTGGGAAGAACACAGAGCAGTCCCACAATGGATACCAGGGGCTGGAGAGTAGCCAAGTGCTTTGGCTCTCCAGGTCATGACTGGGTCATATTTTTGTTGTTTGTTTCTTTAGCTTTTGAAACATGTTCTCACTATATAGCTCTGGCTAACTTGTAGTGCCCAGGCTGGATTGGAATTTACAGTGAACCTCTTACCTCCACCTTCCGAGTGCTGGCACTACAAATGTGTGCCACCATGCTCAACTACATCTGCATTATTTTAAATCACTAAATTTGCAACCATTTTGTTATGGTAGCAATAGGAGCCCAGAAGAGCTTAGCAATTGCTGGAGTTAATGTACCACTCTTCTGGAAACCATTTAGAAACTGGAAGGTTGGTGCCATTAAAGATAGTTTGGAAATCGTTACTCTGGATGGATGACAGACCTGGAAAGAAGGACCATACCATCCAAGGAGATTGCCTCAAGAAAGAAACAACTGCTGAATTTTAGATTCACCCAGTAGCAGATCTATGCATCTGATGAAGGGGAATTGCCTCCTGAGGGATGACATCTCTTCCCTGTGTCCCTTTCCCCCTACTACATGCTGAAGCTACATCTCTGCCCTGTGTCACATCTCCACCATGTCCCAAAGCTTGGGTATAGACATAGCATGGGGCAGAGTGTGGTAAATACTAAGGGGGGCGGGTGTGCATAAACACAGCTCATTATGCTCAGTGACATGTCAGACACCAGGGGCAGCTATCAGCCTGTCCATGGACTTGAGATGTGTGAGCTAGTCCGAGGCATCAGAAACAGACAGCAGAGAAGTGCTGACCAGAGGCTCCATGGAGGGTGATGGCTAGAGTTCAGGGGATACAGAGTCCTTCGTGGTGGGGTAGAAGCACTGAACTTGGATGATGGCAATGGATGCATAATGGGAAAGTCCTTAATGCCACCAAACTGCACACTTAAAATGCCAAGTCTTATGTGCATTCTGTAACTGGATTAAAAATCAGCCAAAGATAAATAAAAAGGATTTAAAAAGGGGGAAAGAAGGCAGAGGGCCTGTGGTGAGTGATGCTCTAAGGACAGTGGTGCCTGCTGGGAAATGTCCAAAACACTCTTCCTTCTGGCCCCCAAAGCCATCCATGCCAAAATCTGAATGGTAACTTTCTCACAAACCCCACGGATCTGGAAATGAGTGATAAGTCACAGGGTTCTGAGTTCATATTACCTGAAACTGTCACCTTCCAACACCAAAACTGATACCATGAGTCACTGTTTCATGAAAGGAAGGGGGAAATGGGACAGGGCAGAATTGTAGGTCCCAGGACAGAGTCTTCTGGGAAGCCTGGGGTGACGGGGGAGGGGGCAGGTCAGCAGAACTGGGGAGTGATAACGTTATAGCGGCTGGGAGGCCAGAGGGACCTTCCAGAAGGGTTCATAATGGGAACAGAGGTCCCCTAGCAATGGGCTATATGTGTCGGATTCTTTGACAGAGAGGCAGAATGTATTATCATCTGCAAAGTTCATACTTGAGGCCCACATAGTAGAGCTACCAAAGTATCATCAAAAAATCTCCATCTATTTTTAAAGCTCCGTTTTAGTTTTAATCATGTGTATGTGAAGTTGGGTGGGATGGTATACACTCATGAGCGCAGATACCCATGGAAGCAAAGGTATCAGATCTCCTGAAACTGTAGTTACAGAAGGTTGTGAGGAGCAACTCAATTCAAGTGCTGGGACCTAAACTCAGGTCCTTTCCAAGAGCAGCCAGTGCTCTTAACAGCTGAATCATCTCTCCAGCCCCTCATGATTTTTTTTTTTTTTAAAACAGGGTCTCTGTACATAGCCCTGGCTGTCCTGGAACTCATTATGCATGTAGACCAGGCTGGCCTCAAACTCACACCTGCCTCTGCCTCCTGAGTTCTGGGATTAAAGACTTGTAACACACTGCCCTCTCACCATGATGTTCTAAGTTTATGACTCTGTGTTTGGTGGCATCATAGCTATCCTGGGCTGCATGATGTGGGCTGCAGGCTGCACACACTTGTTGGACAGCACCCTACCTTACACACACACACACACACACACACACCACTTCAGCCGAAATTGTAATATGATGTATGATAATTTGCTAACTGAACAAAGTTGCAGAGTTACATAAGCGCACACACAAAGTGTGATCTTGATCTCAAAAAAAATCAAAATAACAATGACAGAACAAAAAGAACCGCCCAGACAGAAACCATTGTGAGTGCTTTATCCTGTTCTTTATTTGCATGTTTTATTTAATAAATACTTGTCACTTTTATAAAAGCAGCCAAAATGCTGTGGCTTTGCAGAGCCCGGTTTTGACAGCAGCGATGGGCCACACCCTGAGCAAGTGTGGCAGCAGTGATCCTGTTGTAGGCTGTGCATGTCTGCGCTTCCCAGATTTGCAGGTTGAGGTCTTGTCTCCCAAGTGAAGTATCAGAAAGTGGAGTCCTCATTAATGGAACTAGGGGCCTTGTCAAAGAGGCCCCAGAGGACCGCTTTTGTCCTTTCTGCCACATGAGGACATCATGAAAGGGTGTCATCTAGAAGTGCCTTGATCTTGGACTATGAGAAACAACCTCTGCTGTTTAGAAGCTTCCCCAGCTACGGAATGTTGGGAGAGTAGCTCAGACGAACTAAGACAATAATGCAGGAGAAAGCTGTGGCAGGGTGAGGGACTCAGAGATGAGGAGCAGAGTGCCATTTAGGAATCAGGAGGTGACAGGTACCAGAAACCCCAAGGAGCTGAGCAGCAGCAGCTGTGTAGGCGACCAGAAGAAAGGATTCACATGCAACGCCTTCAGTGCAGCGCTCCCAGCAGCGCTCTTGAAACTAGACATGACCTCGCTGACCATAGTTAAATTAAAGGTGATGTGGCCGCATACCGTGATGTCATGCAGCAATTAGATAAGGCAAAATCAGCCAGGACAATGCCAAGGGCACATTTCAAGAGCAAAATTAATTTGTCCATGACATAAGGGTCTCCCGTAGTCACCTGGGAGAGGACTGCTCAAACCACAGTTGGGTAGAGCCAGTCTTGTTCCAAAGTTTTATAGCAGCAGTTTAACTATATAGACATCAGGAATTAGGGGTCAGCAAAATGGCTCAGTGGGCAAAGATGCTTGGTACCAAGCTTGACGACCTTGGTTCAACTCCTGATGTTCTCATGGTAAAGGAGAGAACCAACTCAAAAAATAGGTCCTATGACCTCTACGTGTGCACCATGGCATTGGGACCCACACTCAGACACAATAATATTAAGCTTTGACTTTTAAAAGAATGTTTATATTTGTTGAAGATAAAATTTCTCCTTCTAGAAACATCCTGAAAGAAAGTATCTAAAAATGGGCAAGGCAGACCACACTGTTGCTTACAATAGTAGAGAGGAAAGGGGATCCAGGCAATGGCCCAACCCTAAAAGAACAGCACAGTAAAATATAGTGTGGCCCTGTGATGAGCTGTGTGGGGATCATCAAAAGCATGCTTTGAGAGAAGGTATGGTGGTCCATACCTGTGACCCCAGTACTGCAAAGGCTGAGGCAGGAGGTTGAGAGTTCAAGGAAAGCCTGGACTACATGAAGAGACCCTGTCTCAATAAAACAAACAAAACAAAAATGCATGCTTTGGTTTGTTTTGTTATTTAAAATACTACAGAAAAATGCTGTGACATGATGTTAAGCAAAATAAAAATAAATTGTCAAATTATATACATTGCAGTATCATACAGGAGAAAGAAAATATCCTTAGGGAAAAGGGGAAATAAATGTGTTCAACATGGTTCTAACAGCAGCCCCTGGGTGTCAGTGTGGCACTGGGGGAGGTGGACAGGGACATTAACATCTTTCCTCTTCTTTGGGCTGGAAATAATCTCCAGTAAAAACTGAAACGGGTTTGGGTGATTATGAAAATAACATGTTCAATGAGATAGTTAGGGGGTAAAAGTGCTTGCCACAAAGCCTGCGAACCCAAGTTCGATCCCTGAGTCCCTGGAACCCACAGTGGAAGGAGAGAACCAACTCAGAAAGTGGTCTCTAATCTCCACAAGCCAGCAATGGCACATGGGCATGCATACTCACCCATGCACATCACACACACACACACACACACACACACACACACACACACACACACACAGAGAGAGAGAGAGAGAGAGAGAGAGAGAGAGAGAGAGAGAGAGAGAGAGAGAGAGAGATGTTGAAAATCTTCTCGGGATGGAGAACAGAATGAACATATGCAGAAAAGTGGGATGATGTGTCCAGATTGTTCTTTTAATACAACCAGCTGTCAAGAAAAAAATCCTCGAAGTTGGATGGTGTTACACTGGGTGCAAGCCCCAGAGAAAGATGAGTTTCCACCTGCTGTTTGCTTGTGTTTGTGTGTTTGGGGAGAAGTGTTCACAGCCTCTGAAGCAAGCTCCAGCAGAAATGAGGCTGTGAAGACAGGGCAGAGGAACTACAGGTGAGCTTGACCCCAGGCCAGCCAGGCTCAGGAGGCCCCTCTCCCCTCAGTGTCCAAACTGGCAAATGCCACTCTGGACTCTAGCAGGAGGAGGGGCCTCGTGAACAAATACAGGAGTTAGTCTTGGCTACAGTGTCAACAGGGGCAGCTGCCACTTCCCCTCTGAGTCAAAATAGCTAGTGTAGGAGCTGGAGAGATGGCTCAGATGTTCTATCGGAGGATCCAGGTTGAGTCCCCGGCACCTACATGGTGGTTCACAACTATCTGTAACCCCAGTCCCCGGAGATCCAAAACCCTCTTCTGGCCTCTGTGAGAACCAGGCAGTGTGTGGTGCCCAGATGTACATGCAGACAAAACATCCATATGTATAAAAGAGAAATCTTTAAAAAAAAACAAAAAAACAAAAAGCCAAATGAGTCAGGAAAAAAGCAGAAAGTGGACGGCTCACTCCAGGAGCAGCATGTGGCTGAAAGCGTGAGTCCATACAGCCTGGAGTCTAGGCTTCCCAGCTAATCCCTTTCCTTCTTTTAGAAACAGTCCCATGACAAGTGGTGTACCTGTAGAGGGAGTAGACCCACACTGTGTTTTTAAAAGACTCATGATAAGCAAAAGATGACAAGCAAGAATTCCCTAGCCAACCAATTTGGCTCCATCTGAGAGGTGAGCTAAGGACAGTCCCCAGGCTTTGATCACTTAAAACACACTCCTAGGAAAGAATATTTCAGACTGTAGAGAAGCGGATCTACATTAAGGATTCAAGAAAGGATACAGAGAAGGCAAGAGACCCAGAGACAGACACCAGAGTGGAGATGAACACAGGAGGGAGAAGCCCCTCAGCAGAAGAGGTTCTATGTACTTGAAAATAACCGAGCAGAGGGGCTGGGGAGGTGGCTCAGTTTAAAGTGCTCACCTTGCAGGCATGAGGATCCGAGTTCAGATCCCGGCACCTACATAGCAAAGCTAGGGGTAATGTGTACAGTGCCATTGCTGGGGAGGGAGGCAGGAGGATCCCTGGGGCCCACAGGCCGGCCAATCTGAACCTGAAGCTGAAATGGTGAGCTATGGGTTTAGTCAGAGATCTTGGCTCAAAATAATAAGAATATTGGTGATAATGGTATGTAAAGTGGAGAATTATTGAAGATGTCTAATGTCTGCACATACATGTTTGTGCACATGCACATGTACATGCGCGCGCACACACACACACACACACACACACACACAACTTAATGGTTAAGTTCTCATTTGATTAGCAAGTTAAGCAGTGGGTATAGACATGAAAAATTCAAGGTAGAGTGTAAATCACAGCTTCCAGAATCTACCAAGGATGCAAACTGCCATGTTTATCAGAGTCAACCTCAGGGACACAGAGCATGCCCGTGGCAAGTTAATCTTTTCACATTTATTTACTTTGTGTGTGTGTGTGTGTGTGTGGTGGGTAAAGACACAGGTGCTACAACACAAGTGTGAAGGTCAGAGGACAACTCCTGGGGGAGTTGGTTTTGTCCTTTCAACAAGTGATCCTCCTGGAAATCACACTTAGGCTGACGGGCTTGGCAGCAAGTGCCTTCACCAAATAAACGACCTCACCAGCCCCAAATTCCTGAAATATTATTGGTTCATAATAAGTCACTGCATCTGAACATAGTCTTGATTGTTTGTTTGTTTTGTTTTGTTTGAGACATCGTTTCTCTATGTAGCCCTGGATGTCCTGGAACTCAGAGATCCATCTGCCTCTGCCTCCCAAGTGCTGGGATTAAAGGCATGCGTTACTACACACACAGCCTATAGTCTTGATTTTGAAATCTCAGAAAATGAAGAATTCAAAGACCTTTTTTTTTCCAAACATGGAAAAGAAGCAACAGCCAAATTACAAGTTGTAAAACCCCATTAAAATCAGCTCTAAGAATAGCCCTAACAACCACCGCTTAATTAATGCCTACAAAGAGCCAGGTGTGGACAGGTTCCCAGGAGGCGTCGCTTCATTCCCCAGCGATGTTACTGAGTTGATTCACTTGACAGATGAGGAAACCAAGACTTAGGAGGATCATGTGGAGACATCCTGAATCTTTTCAATAGGACAAACTATGTGGAGGGTGTACCCAGTTCCTAAATGGGCTCTTAATTGTCTTCCTGCTATGTGCCAATCACACATGTTCCAGTAAGAGAGAGAATGAGCAATGTAGGCAATAGGAAGAGAAGCTGGTAAAGGTCCATCAGTAGAGGGCTTTGACAGCCAGGGAGGGGAGACTTTGGGAGGGGGTTGGGAGTTTAGGAAAGTCTCTGGGGCAGAGGGTTCAGAGACGTGTTCTTTTGTTTGGGAAAGTAGGAATGAGTGAGTGGGTGAATGGATGGATATGTTGTACACCTGTGTACATGCACATGTGAAGGTCAGAGGTGACATTGAGTGCCTTCCTGAATTGTTTCTCCACTCCCATTTTTGAGACGGGGTCTCTCGCTGAATCTGAAACTCACATATTGGCTAGACTGACCCCAAAGATCCCCCTGTCTCCATTTCCCCAGCTATGGAATTTCAGGCACACATCCTTTGGGATCCAAACTCAGGTCCTCGTGCTTCTGTGGCAAGCATTTTAGCCCAGACGTGTGTTCTTGAGAACTGGAGCTGAGGTGGTGGGGGGGGAGGGGCATGAAGAACATTGACTATGCTGGATGGACAGACATTGTGGAGGGGAACAAGACACTCTGAGGAGCCAGAACAAAGGCATCAGCAAAAGTTGGCACAACCAGGGGAGGTCTCTGAGAGCTGGTGGGACAGAAGCTCAGCCTGAAATGACATGCCAGCTGGGCAAGCAGAGAAGCCCCAGGAGTGGAGTCTGGCATTGCAACCACATTGTGCAGTGTTTTCCAACAGTAAAGGTAGAAGGAACGCACAGGCCATCTGTAGAGACGGTTACCTTATGGTGCCAACCAGCTTCCTATACGGTGTTCCTTTGAGACTTGTGAAGATGCAGGCACGATTGCAGAACTGGATCGGAACAGAACCATACAAGGCGGCCATGTGGCAAGGTTGGAAGAGGCCACTTGACGTTTTCACAAGGAGTCACCTAATGCACAGTGTGATCTCATTCATGACTTCTAAAATAAAAACAAAGTGTGTGCGTTCGCATACATTTCAGGAGGTGGCTGGGGTGGGGGTGGAATGAGCAAGGTCACTTTATTCGCTTCTGTTATCTTTTATTTTTGATGAGCATATGCTAATTATACATGATAGGCTTCATCAGGACATTTTCATATGTGAGTGCAAAGTACTTTGTCCTATTCTCCACTTGTTCTCCTCTTGCCTTACCCCCTCCCCGCCCCCCCTCACCACACCAACTGATTCCCTTTCTCTCCCAACCAGCCTTTGGACTTTCATATTTGCTTGTTGGTAGTGTTTTTTAATGACCCAATCCATTTTCACTGTAACACTATGGAAGCTTGACAAGAAAGAAGCCATAGGCCTGAAAAGATGCCTTATGTCTGACTTGATCCTGATCCTTCTCCAAGTGATGTGTGTGTGTGTGTGTGTGTGTGTGTGTGTGTGTGTGTACACACACGATCGTGCCAAGTATTCACCTGGTGCATGTGTAGGGGTCAGAGGACCTCTGGTGTTAGTCTGTGCCTTCTACCTTGTTTGAGATGTTTCTTGTTCATGCTTCATGCGCCAGACTGGCTGGTATGTGACCTTTGGGGGGATTCTGTCTGATCTCACCTAGCCACAGAGTCCTGGAATTACAGTCACATGCTACCACGTCCAGCTCTCTGTGGGTTCTGGGGATCTGAACTCAGGTCCTCACACTTGTAGGGCAAATACTTTCCCCATGGAACCATCTCCCTGGGTGAGGTCAGTCAAGTATCAGAACAGGACCTTTGGCCTTAAGGCTCCATGCAATTTTTCTTTGAGTTTAACATGGCTTTAGGTCCAATGCTCTTTTCACCTTTCCCTGTGACTCAGGGTCACCACCATCCACCAGGTCACTTAAGTCCTTACACAGAACACTCTTCAAGAACTACTGAAGCACCTGTCCCCCAACAAGGAGGCCCCAGCTGGGGATGGGGGTGCGGGTGGGGGTAGGGGCTCTTAGTGTCCCGGTGTTCCAAATGGAGTAAGCATTCCCTTTTATCTGGATTATTATCTTTCCCGTGAATATAAGCCATTTTGCATTTTGGAGTCCTTCTACAAACAGAGCAGTTTGTCTTTGTGTTTTCTCATTTAAAAACAAATATTTGCCTGCCAAGCAAATACTGTCTCTTAGGACGTGCTATTAATAGGATAATTAGGCAGCCGGTAATGAAAAGGATTGCTGGTAATTATGGCAAGATTTGTTTTGGCATTTGAAGGCAGCGATAGAGGCTGGAGTGCTAAAATCTACCTTCGAGTTAATTAGCACAATTAGAACACACCTGAAAAAATAGCCCAGCTAACAGCACTTGCTCCGATTTTAAAGTGACGGCACCCAGCACCCCCAGGCTGCTGCGTGGGCAGTGCTCCGCCCCCAGGCGTTTCTAAGGTGACAGTGTGGTACACAAGACAGAATCTGCCTAGTCTTTGTCTCCAAGGCACCCCTTCTCTGTGGCCATTTCTTTCCTTCAGGCCACGCCCATCACCCTTCTCTGGTCTTTAAACCATTTCTCCCTAGGGGCTCCTAACTCTTTCAGCTAGATATGGATGTGTTCTCCAGTCTCTCAGATAAGGATATTGAGGATCAGAGATGCCCAAGGTGTCCAAGGTCACAGATGAAATCAGAGGTTATAGTTAGGGTGAGGGGTCACAGACAAGGTCAGAGGTAACAGCCTGCATCCAAGAAATGTTAAGGGACAGAGGACTCAAGGGAAAAGAAAAAAAAAAAAGCAGATTTCTGGTTCCAGCTGGGATCCCCTGTCACTGGTCTTGCTGAGTCATTCATGAATGAAGTAGGTTCTCAGACCCTCCAACCTGCTCAGTGTCACCAGGAACACGATGAGCCTGAAACACAGCAAGTCACTCAGTTCAGGAAAGATTCCCAGCTAAGCATGTAGCTCAGTGAAAGAGTGCTTGTCTGGTATGTACACGCCCTGGGTTTGATTCCCAGTATCACCCAGAGAAGGGATTTTGTCAAGTGGAGTCTGCTTTCCCATCGGCCCTTCCCTGCCTTCTTTCCATGGCTCACTCTTGGAAGGACTTCCCTCGGCACCAGGTGGACCCTGTCAGACCAGGGCACACATCTGATGTGTGTGCGTTTGCATGCCCGTGAATTTGAGTAGGTGCGCATATGTACACATACTCACCATAGGAAAGAGCATCAAGGGAAGAACACAGGGGTGTTGGTGCATATTTGCAGTCCCAGCATGAGGGAGGTTGGACTGGTTGGGGCCAGACTGGCCTATGGATAAGGGGGCAGGAGAAGGAAGGAAGAGGAGGAAGACAATCTAAGGAGAGCTCTGAAACCACAGATAAGTCATTCCATCTCTTTAAAGTCTTCATGCTATCATCCCCCAAACAGGAATAAAACTGCTCTCCACCTCCTCAGCCTATCCTTGCAAATCCACCATGAGACAGTGAGGCAGAACACACAGCCTGGCCACCCATCATACCTATAACTAACCCTATTGTGGAGCTTTCTCACTAACCCTTAGGCACCCAGTCAACACTCCAGCTATCCATATCCAGACCTGTGGGGTGGGAAAGAAGGCTGGAGAGCCTGGGGAGAGCACACCTCACATCCTTCTGTGATCTGTCAACCCTTTTCTCAACACAAGGTAAATACGGAGTCACAAAACCCTGAGAGAGGGAAGGGGAGGCAGATCACGCTCGAGATTTTCACCTATGGCCTATACTGTGTCTGCAACAATATTCCTCCTCAGTTGTAAACAATAACAGAATCCATGTGTAGTGTGCTATTGTTCTTTCAAACATTATGTCTAATTCTTAGAGCAACAACCTGAGGTATTTCTCATCATTGTCCCAAGACTGCAGACACTGGGCCTCAGAGAGGTCAGGTAGTATGTTCAGATTGAATCTGACCAACTGGCCCCAAACTCAGGCTCATTTCATTGATCATGAACTTAAGGATTTGGGGTCACAACACACAAGTGTCCCAGTAATTGCCAAACCTCTCTACCAACACCCCATGGCTACTGGGCATTAGAAAAGACCGGAAGAAAAATTGTGTTTTGTAAACTGAACTCAAAGAAGAAAACATCTCACATTAAAAAATGAAATCTGTGTCCCAGGCAGTAGCTGGATTTGCACTGATTAATTAGAAAATTGCATTTATATAACCCCTAATCTGTATTTATGTGTTGCTAAGGGTGCAGCGAGCTGGGCAGAGGATTACACCCAGATTAGCCTTGATCTGTAAGCAGCCTAGATGGGAGCTGCTTTCCACCAGGAACAGGGAAAATCAAAGGATTTGAGGTAGGGATCCCTGGTGAGGACCCCTTCTCCCAGGCTGCCTTGGACCTAAGTCTCCTGGGCCTCCAAGTACCACCCAGCATCCTTCACTCCGCCTCCTTGATCCAAAGGAGAGCTGAGAATACTCACAGCGCTCATTTCCAGCTGAGTGTGGCCTCTGGTTTCCTAAACAAAATTGGTTTTATTCTTCTCAACATGTGCTCAGCAAGATTAAAGTTCCATCCACTGTGAGGCTTAGCTTGAGCTTTTTTTGGAAGTGGCTCGTGCCCCCACAAGCAGGAGGGAGAAGCCGGATGGGGGCAGGGCATGAAATTCTGTTTATTGAATCCAAAAATGATCTCTTAATGGATAAAGGATATTGAAGTGGGATCCTTGTTGCTTTTTGACATTTCAAGGGGAATATTTTTAACACAATAAATCATCGTAAGGTATTTCCATTGTGATTGGTGCTCTATCTCTCTCATTATGATGATGATGATGATGATGATGAGTGTGTGTGTGTGTGTGTGTGTGTGTGTGTGTGTGTGTATGCGCGCGGGCGCGTGTGTTGTGTATGTATGAAACAAGCCCTAGGGAGCCTCTGTTTCTGCCTCCGCAGCACTGGGATTCCAGTCACATGCCACAGTGCCTAGCTTTTTATGTGGGTACTAGGATTCAAACACAGGTCCTCATTTTTTGTGGACCAAGCACTTTACCAACTGAGTCATCCCATCTCCTTTATTTATCCTTCTTCTTCTCCTCCTCCTCCTCCTCCTCCTTCTTCTTCTTCCTCTTCTTCTCTTTCTTCCTCTTCCTTTTCCTCCTCCTACTTTTCGTCATCCTCCTCCTTCTCCTCCTCTTCTTTCTCCTCCTCCTCACTCTACCAACAGATGAACAGCAGAAGATCAGCGGAGAGAGATGTGGCAGGGAGCATCAGTCCCCACCCTTCAGTATGAGAGGCAATCTAACTCTGTGGATTCAAGGAATAACATGGGGTACTGGCTGTCCAAGGAGCCAGGTAGTCCAGACTGGATTCCCAGGTGCCTCTGAGGAAGAACACAATGTCATTGGAGTTAGGCTCCAGGACAAGGAACCTCCAGTGAATGGCCAGGAAGTCTATTGCACTGAGCTGAATCTAGAGTGGTCTCAGGTATGGACTTTGACTAGTCTATCAGCTGCTTGATTCTACCACTCATTTATTCTCTTGAAGGGAAGATCGAAGGGACTATATAGCTTTGCTTTTAAGATGACTTCCATTGACTCCCTAACCAATGAAAAGTGTCTTCAGGGCTCTCTCAGACTCCTCAGGATAGCAACTTGCGGCTTCCTAGTATAGGCTCTCCAGTCATCCTGGAGGAAGAACCCTACCCTGCCTGTATTGCTCAGGAGTCCTGCATCCTCACCATTCTCCACCCTGTTTCCTCCTCTTCAGCATAAACAGTGATAACAGCATGGGCATCACAGAGCAGACTTGAGAACAAGATAGGAAAATGTGTACCAATTTGGTAGCACAGCACCTGGGAGGCGTGACTCCTCCATCCCCGGCAGACTGTGATCTCACTCCTTGACTGCTAGCCACAAGCCACCCACCCAGTGTGACTCATGGTGCCTGAGGGTGCATACCTTGGATAGCTCTTGCTTGCACCTCCTGACATGTGCCTGGCTGTGCTCTCAGACCCACACCAAGCATTCCAAAAGTAGGTGTAGGCTGATGAGCTACTCCCTGCTTCCAAACTGAGTTCTTCCTGTTCAGCTGTCTTGTCGGATTGTCAGTGATGGCTGCCCCACAGCAACCATGCCCAGCACACTCACACACCCAGCTCTTTCATTGGGTGTTTTGCAAGGAAAGTATGTATTTTCTGCTTTCTGAGGGCTTCACAGCACCTCCAAATTGTTGTAAATGCCCCTAGGATGCCAAAGAAGCAGAGAGAGAATTTCTTCGGCAGATGTAGGCAGGTTGGTATTTCGGAAAAAGTCCAGGATGCCAAATTCCACTTGACTTACCTATCTCCCTTTAAAACCAGAGTATAGTGCTAGGCCACCCCTTCACTTGGCAGAGCATTGGTCCCCAAAAAGCTATTGGGTGGGAGAGGTCTGGTTGAAAACCATTAGGGAATATGGTTGTTGCGATGGGGCTGGTAATGAGAGACATTCACCCATGTGTGAAAGGCTCTGAGAGGTTCTTCAGCTGTGGAATGAGGCCGTTCAAGTTCACTAGCTCAATTGACACAGCCCTCTTGCCATGTGACCCTTTTTCTGGCCTTTTCTCACACTGGAAGTGAACCTCTGATCATCCTGCTTCGAACACAAGCCTCCTTTCCCAGCACCCATTGGGAAACACACCCAGCAGCCGTCCTAGGGAGCTACTTCTAGTCTTCATTTCTCGGCCTGAGGGAGAAAGAAAAGGATACCAGAAAAAGAGCCCCTGGCCCCCTGATGTGTGCAGCTGGAGCACAGGTGAGACATGGTTCCAGGAAAGATCTGGGAAGCCCAGCATAAATCATTTCCTAAAAATAAATAAACCAGAGGTCACCCTGCAAAGCAGGTTGTATTGTGTTATTTGTCTGCTGGACATCTGGACGTTTTTGTGAGCCCCCATCCCTCCTGTCTCCATAAATTTAAGCTAATCCTGTGGGGCCAGGGATCATAAGAATAATCCTCACATCTGTGTGGGTTTTGCGGCTTTCGAAAGCTCATCCATGGAATTATCTCAGTAGTCCCACTCGATGCCTAGGGCAGGGACTCTGGGACAATGGCTGTCATTTAGCAAATAGGATGCTAAGACTCAGAGAAAGAAAGTGACTTTCTCAAGGTCACACAGCAAGCCAGATGGACTCACAGTTTCTCCTGACACCCAGCCCATGACCATTCTATGAGTACAGTTCCCTTTGAAGAACCCCCTGAGACTCAGAAACGTACCCCTTTGCCAAGGTCCCAAAGCTCAGGGCTCTGCCTGGCCTGAAGAAGTTATGATCCTGTGTGAAAACAGGATGTAGACAGAAAGATGTGATGAACTATGATCTTCACAGTCAGATTGCCCAGCTTCAAATTCAACTTCAGTTTCCTGGTCACCAGGCCTCAGACAATGTGGTTGGTCCTCTGTGCCAGCTCCTCATCCATGAAGAGATGATACCCCTACCAAGCATCACCTTCTTGGTGATGGTTTTTCATCTTTTGAGAACTTACAAACTCCAGCCATGGGGCTAATGCATCGTATCACTGTACATCGCCTAGAGCAGACATGGAGGCCACCAGACTAGTCAGGAACCTTGAGATGAAAGAAGGCCTTCTCTCCTGGGATCGAAGATGGTCAGGTGACCCCAGCCTTATGGAGACACGTGCAACCTGAGACACGGGAACTGGTGTGCAGAAAGACAATGGCAAGAGTCCTGGGGATGTGAACCCTAGGGCATGTTCTTCCTGGGAGGAAGACCTTCCCAGGGGTGGGTCACAGGAACCTTTAAATCCCCTGGTGGCTCCTAGAGACAAATCTTAAGGCTCAGGCTTTCTTGGATGCAGAACAAATGGAAATTACCACCCCTACTGCTCACTTTGAGGGTTCTGCAAAAACAGGTGGCGACTCAAAGGATGCCCCGAACAACACTCAAGTAAAGAAGGAAGGCCTTCATTGACTCCAAGAAACTCAGAGTTCAATAAGGGAAAAAGACTGGGGACCTCCCGTTGGACAGAGGGTGGGAGGGTCCTCTTCATGCACTTGAATCGGGAATTCTAAATGCTTATCCCTAGTTAGGAAGAGTGAGGACACAGGGCTCAGGGGCCCTGGCTCCTGGGCTGCCACTCTATACACTGCCTTCCCCCTGCTCTGGCTCTTACACTGTGGTGTGTGTGTGTGTGTGTGTGTGTGTGTGTGTGTGTGTGTGTGTGTGTATGTGTGTATGTGTTCGCACATGCTCACATGCACACTCACGTGCACATGCGCATGCACATGGAGATGGGAGGGATGACAAACGTGTGTACAGAGGCCAGAGGAGAACACTGCATGACCTACTCTGTTACTCACTTCCTTGTTTCATTTAAAAAAAGAAAACCATATATGTGTGTGTATGTCTGTCACATGTGCGCAGGTGCCTATGGGAACCAGAAACCTCTAGATCTCCTGGGGCTAGAACTAGGGGTGTTTGTGAGCCACCTATTGTAGCTGTTGGGAACTGGAGTGGGGTCCTCTGGAAGAGCAGTAAGTGCTCTTAACTACAGAGCCATCTCTCCATCCCCGCCTCTGTATTCCTTTGAGACAGTCTCTCATTGACCAGGAGCTAGGCTTGCGAGCTGGCTCCACACATGTTTTCTTCTGTCTTCCACTGTGCTGGAGCTGCAGGCATGTGTGACCATGCCTAGTTTGTGCTGTGAGTGCTGGGGATCGGAACTCGGGTGCTTGTGCTTGTGAGAGTTTGTTACCCGCTGAGCCATCTCCTGGCCCTGGTTTTCACACTTTGAGAATAAAAGGGAAGCAGCTGAAGAGGATGCTGGTGAGTATGGGTCTGTTCTGTTTTCTCAGAGGAAGGTGTGAAGATGAAGCAGGATGTTATAATACATAGGTAAGAAAGGTTTCAGGTCTGCAGTCCCAAGCCAAGATTGCTGTTATTGTGAGATTATGGGTTTGAGATTCCATACACAGAGAGAGGGAAGGGAAAGGAAGGGAAGGGAAAGGATGGGGAGTGGGAGAGGAGGGATGGAGAGGGATCACAAAAGAGGCAGAGGAAGGAAACTGAGGCACAGACATCTCTCAGTGAGTGCTGTACATTAACTAACAATGCAATGCCCTGTCTCTCTGGTGTCTACCCACAGGCTTCCAGCGGCCAGCACCTGAGAAATCCAGCAAGGACCAACTGTCTCCAGTTGCCAGAGGCATGAGCCGAGCCCCCATATGCCTGCTGCATGGTCTGTAATCTCTAACATATGAGGGAAGCAACTGGGGTGGCGGGACGGGCGGCATCTGGCAACAGGTTCAGCACTTCACACATTGTCCTTCCAGAATAGCCATCCATCTGCTTGCATTGGACTGGAGACTTCCTGAGATAACAGATACCTGGCAAGGCCCCCAACTTCCATGTGGGAACCATGTTTCTTTACACACATGACCCACCTGCTTTTAAATCCTCTGTTCCCACTCAAACCCCAGGGCCTGGCATATGTATAGCCTGGTTCAAATACAACCCCAACCTCCCTGCCTCTGTCCATGGTTCTGAAGTGTCTTTTTCCGTGCTGGGGGAAGGTTGCCCAGTTATTCATTCAATAAATATCTTTAGTAGATAGTTCTGACTATACAGTGGCTTAACACTTACTAGCTTAAATTTTACTATTTCTTATACTTCTGTGAGATGTGCATATTATGGTCTAGACAGACATCTGTGGTCAGCTAATGGTCTGACTTGGCCTGGATTGTCTAGAATAACCTCACTGATAAGTCTGGTGATTGACAGGCCATTGGCTAGAGCAGTTCCATCAACCATCCCTGCAGACCCTATGGCACGTTAATGTGAACGTATTTGTGTGCAGGACACAAGATTCTAGGCTTTCAAGATACAGTGACTTGAATGAGATGTCCCCCATAGTCTCAGGTGTTTAAATACTTTGTCCCCCAATTGACAGTGCTGTTCAGGAGGTTTAGGAGGTGTGGCCTTGTTGGAGGAAGTATGTCGGAACCTTATGCCACTCTTAATCCTCTCTCTGCTTCCTGCTTGCAGTTCAAGATGTGGACTCCAGTTGCCATGCCTGCTGCCTCCTGCCATGATGGACACTTATCCCTCTGGAACCATAAGCCCAAATAAACCAAATAAGCCAAAGTTGCCTTGGTCACAGTACTTTTTTTTCTGATTTGATTTGTTTGTTTGAGGTTTTTTGTTGTTGTTGTTCATTTTTGTGTTTTTTGATTTTTTGAGACAGTGTTTCTCTATGTATCAGCCCTGGCTGTCCTGGAACTGGATCTGGAGACTAGACTGGACTCAAACTCAGAGATGCACCTGCCTCTGCCTCCCAAGTTACAGGATTAAAGGCGTGCGCCACCATGCCGGGTGGTGGCAGTGTTTTAGTACAGCAACAGAAAGGTAACTAATGTAAGAGGAAGTAAGCCTGCAGACTCGTTCCTTTAAAAAGTGATTATTACCTTTTATTTACTGATTTTGTGTGTGTATGTGTGTATATGTAGGGGTACCTCAGCATGTATGTGGAAGTCAGAGGACAATTTGTGGGAACTGATTTTCTCCTTCTACCATGTGGATCTCAGGGATTGAACTCAGGTCATCAGGTTCGGTTAGCAAGCCCCTTCGTCCACTGAGTCACTGAGCCAGCCCTCATAAGTTCTTTCCTTGGGTCTGTGCTGTATTTTCAATGAGCCTTGAGTCAGCATGGGAGGAACCTGCAGAGAGGCAGAGAGATGGCTACAGCCATCTTTAAAATATGTCTCTCCTTTATCCTGCCTCTTCAAAGCACCACAGGCTGCAAATGATGGGATGTGCCTCTGCTGAACCTGTGGGGGAGTAACTTCTCTCCTGAAAGTGTTTGAGCCAAGAGTCCTCTTGGCCTCTGCCAAAATCACTTTCATAATTGCATCAGGAACGATCAAAAGTCTTCCAACATCTAGGCCTGCACTTCCAGCTCTTGCTGAGTCAGACAATTTTTTTTAATGGCTAGATGAACAAATCCCCTTTTGCATGGCATGCCTTCTCCTCAGTCATCAGCAATGTGTGTATCATGTGAGCATGGTGGGGCAATGGGGTTTCAGTTACCTTCTCGGATGAGAACAGAAACCCCCCAGAGTAGCATCCTCTGCTCCCCAAGTCTGCAGAAGGGGTGAGCTCTGAAGGGCTGCTTACTATAGAGCCCTATAATCAATACTCACCCCTCCAATAATATCTTCTCTGCCTCAGGGAGAAAGACTCTGGGATGAGGACGATCCTGGTTAAATGGCAAAAATTAAAACCCAGGTCTTCAGGGTTGATGAGATGGCTGGGTGGCTTCTTGCTGCCAAGCTGACAAACTGAGTTCCATGCCCCAGAACTTATATTGTAGAAGAAGAGAACTGACTAGTGAGAATTGTCCTCCAATCCCACACATGAAGTGTGGCACATGCACATAGTTCTCTCCTTACCAACACACACACACACACACACACACACACACACACACACACACACACAAATTAGTGCAAACTTCTAAACTTAGACTTTTAAGTAAAAGGCAAAGTCAAGGTTCTTTCCACACAGTCCATCACTGTGGGGAGGCAGAACATTTAAACCCAGGGTCTAGACACAGGTCTTGATTCCAACTATGTTTCTAGATCCTGTGTGACCTTCAGGTACTCAGTTACTCCTGTGGGTGTATATGTGTGGTGTGTGTGTGTGTGTGTGTGTGTGTGTGTGTGTGTGTGTGTGTGTTCATGTGAGGGGTACATGTGTGAGAGAATCCATGTGCATATACATGCATACATTAGACCTGATTGCCACCTTGAATGTCAATCCTCAGTCAGTGTCCACCTTGTTCCTGTGACATGGGGTCTCTTGCTGGTCTGAAACATGCCAAATGGGCTGTGCTGACTGTCCAGTGACCCCTAAGGATCTTCCCAACACTGTCTCCCGGGTGCTGGGACTACCAGTATGTGCCACCACATCTGGCTTTTTTACATGGGTTTTGGGGCTGAACTCAGGTCCTTGTGCTTGCCAGGTACACACTTTACCAACTAAGCCATCTCCCCAGCCTCATATATACTTATTTCATATTTAAGGATCTAGAGGAAATGACTAGGTTGGCAATTAACAATCGTTCCTTCTAGCAGTAATAAAGAAATGATGAGCCAGGCATGGTGGCATACACCTTCATTTCCAGCACTTGGGAGGCAGAGGCAGGTGGATCTCTGTGAGACTGAGTCCAGCCTGGTCTACAAAGAGAGTTCCAGGACCTTGTCTCAAAAAAAAAAAAAAAAAAAAAGGAAAAAGAAAGAAACAAAGAAAGAAAGAAAAGAAGGAAGGAATTGTGACATTGGGTTTTTGTTTGTTTTCTTTTCTACACTTAGGTCATTCGGATTTTCTATACACAGACACACATAGAATATGAAGAACAGAATTCTAGCACTAGGTGGCACCTTGAAGATTTCCCAGGGAGAAAGCTGGTTTCTCATTGGTGCCTAGTCAACAACAGACAGATCAGGCCAAATCTGGACCTCCCATTTTGATAATGAAGATAAATCCTTCAGGAAGCCTAGAAGCTGAGGTGAGTCTAAAGGCAGGCTAAAAAACCACAGCTATCTCTGGTCAGAACGTCGAGACTGGCATTGGGTCCCGCCAGCCACACCTGCTGAGGGAAGTCCCTTGGGTCTTGCTGAGTGCTGTTTTCAGCTTCCGTGTAGTGGGGTGGAAGCTGCCAGCTCTCGGGGTTGTGGGACGTTTCAAACGAGAAGAGAGAGCCATGAACTTGAACTCTGAACAGGTCCGTGTCCTGTGATTTAATTGCCTTCTCTGCAAAACCAGAACTTGTAAAGCAGGCCTCACATGGTTGCTGAGAGTGGAAGGGGCAAGTCACACCACACGGTCTGGGCCACCAGTGCAGAGGCTCTGTGGAGACCTGCAGGGGCCGGGGTGGAGTTCAGCTAGTTGAGTGCTCGCAACTCAAGCGCAAGGACCTGAGGTCCATCCCAGCACCCACCCAGAAAGAAAGAAAGAAAGAAAGAAAGAAAGAAAGAAAGAAAGAAAGAAAGAAAGAAAGGAAGGAAGGAAGGAAGGAAGGAAGGAAGGAAGGAAGGAAGGAAGGAAGGAAGGAAGGAAGGAAGAAAGAAAGAAAGAAGGAAGGAAAGAAAGAAGGAAAGAGAGAGAAAGAAAGAAAGAAAGAAGGAAAGAAGGAAGGAAGGAAGGAAGGAGAGAGAGAGAGAGAGAGAGAGAGAGAGAGAGAGAGAGAGAGAAAGGCAAAGAGAGAGAGGAAAAGGAAAGAATGGAAAAGAAAAGTCAACCTAATGACATGGTTTGTAATAATCTCGGAACTTGGGAAGTACAGGGAGGCAGATCCCTGGAACTCACTGGCCAGTCTAGCTGAACTGGTAAGTTTCAGGCCAGTAAGAGACCCTATTTCTAAAAGCAAGGTGGACAGTACCTGAGGAATAATACTGAGGTTGACCTATGGGCTTCACAAACACACCCACGCTTATACCCCTTCACTCATACACACACCCGCACATACACTCCAACAGAAAAACTAACCCTACAGTATTCATTATTATCCTCTAGACAAATTAAGTATCTAAGACCCACTAACAAGAAATGTAGAAGAAGAAAACCAATATCACTCACTGGCCCTTTGCTAGCCTACCATTGTGGTAACATGCAAAGCCTCCTATGATGTAGGTTAGCTCCCTTCTTGGCCTCATCTCCCTGAAGAAGGATGAAAATTCTCCAATATCTTAAGTTGGTCCTTTAGTAATGTATGTAAGGCAGGCATAGTGAGGTATCCATACACACCTCTGGTGCTATAGGAGCCACATCCATGGAGATTGGGGCACATTTGAACCAGACAAGCAACAGGTACGAATCCTGAGTTCACATCTGGTTGTCTTCTGACCTTCAACTTAATTCTATAAGCACCAGGGAGATTGCTTTGAGCTAGATGAGGAAGCATCACTGGGTGGACAGCCATTGTGAACCATCAGCAGCTTGGTGAATGGACTCTTGGGCTCTAGATGGCCCAGGGGCATGACTCTCCTGAAAATGGGCATCAGGGACATCTTATAATTATTCATTTGTGTGTGTGTGTGTGTGTGTGTGTGTGTGTGTGTGTGTGTGTGTGTGTGTGTGTAGGTGTGTAGAGGTCAGAGAACAACTTTCCAGGAATTAGTTCTCTCCTTCTACCATATGGGTCCCATAACTGAACTCAAGACTTGGGACCAAGCTCCTTTGCCCTGCTAAAGCCACCTCGACAGCCCCATAAGAGTGATCTCTCCAAATGAGCAAAGAGTTACTGTGCACAGCAGCCTGGCACACCCAACTTCTCCCCTGTCTAACACTTGGATGACATGTCTGCTATGTCCACAGTCTTGGGTGAGTTGCCTCAGAAACCGCCTCAGGCTCCTCTCCTTTTGTCTACCTGTTTCCCTTCCCCCCACCTACTACCAGAGCTTGTCACCCCCTGGGAAAACAAGACACTCCCACCAACAACCACTGTGAGTCAGCAGACAGCAGGGTGGTCTGCCTGAGAGCAGGGCAGGCTATCAGACACACAAAACCCTGACTAGTCCAGAAGGCCAGCAGCCAAGTGCGTCTCTCAGCAAGAGCCTGCCCCCAGGCTGCAAACAGAGCCAACACGATTTCTGATCAAACTCCCAAACACTGGGTCTTTCTGTGTCCAGGCCTTTGAACTAAGGAGAAGGTGGGGAGGTGGCAGGGGGGGGATGGGGCGGTGGCAGGGAGGACATTCACAGCTTTCTAACCCCTGAGGCTGTGCCCGGGGATGTTAAAAAAGTTCTAAGTCCATGAACTAAATAGAAAGTAAAAGAATATTTGGAAGAAAAGAATAAATTGCAAATGTCTGGGTTTTCTTCTTATAGGAAGACTTTATTTTTTTCTATTTATTTATGTATGTGTGGATATATGTGAGTGCACACATGCTATGGTTCATAGGTGGTGAGAAGATTATATGTATGTGGGTACACACATGACATCATGTGTGTTGGTTTTCTCCTTCCACCTTTATATGGGTCCCTGGAATTGAACTCCGGTTTTCAGTCTCGATGGTAAGTGCCCTTACCCACTAAGCCATCCTGCCAGCTCCAGGCCTCTGCTTTCAGACGTGGCATGGATCTTTTCATTTCACTTTGCATGCTGTCTGGTGGGTTTGCTGTCCCATTTCTACGGAAGCACCTGCCTGTCCCCAAGATAAGAGCACCAGCAGACCCAGGGCCCCTGGTTGCTGAGGCTCCCCTGGGATCCTGTTAGAAATACAGAACCTCAGACCCACCCCAGCCCTGTCAAGGGAGAATTTGCATTTAGCAAGGACACAGGTGTTTTGGGTGCTCGTGTATTTGAGAAGCTGCATGAGGTCTGTGGGATGAAAGTTTCCCTAATGGGGTGCATTCATCCTGAGTGGGAGGGGCCAAGTACCCAGAGCTAAGTGATACTAGAGGAAACATTGCCATTTAATAGCTTTTTAACTGTAATGGCTGTGAATAGCAAATAGCATCATTCACAGAAATGGTAAATCAATATGGATTGCTGCTTTTAATTACTGTGTGTGTGTGTGTGTGTGTGTGTGTGTGTGTGTGTGTGTGTAGTCCTGAGGACAACCTCAGCTTCCTTCCAGAGCCACACATCTTTTCTTTCAACAGCTGGAATTCAACAGCAAGCCCCAGGGGGCCTCCTGTCTCTGCCTCCCTGCTGCTGGGGCTACAATCTCTAGCCCTGATGTCTGGCACTTTTTTTTTTTGTCTAAGTTCTTAGGACTAAGTTCAGGTCTTCATGCTTTCACGGCAAACGTTTTACAGATTGAGCTAATACCTCAGCCAAGATCGGTGCCTTTGAATTTGTATTATTGTTGTTGTTGCTGCTGTTGTTTTTGAAGGGAGTGGGCTCCTACATTCCCTTCCCAGTGCCCTTGCAGAGCTCAGGGGATCAGCTTTCAGGAGTCAGTTCTCTCCTTCCAAGATGTAGCCCTGAGGATCAAGCTGGAGTTGTCAGGTTTGTTAGCAGGCACCTTTCCTCTCTGAGCCTTCATGCCAGCCCACACTGTTCTCTTCAATACCCAAATAAACTAAGCCATGAACCAAATGCAGGAGCTTCATGCCTACCCTCCAAGACCTCCCTGCCTGGCATTCTGTAGGAACTATTGAAACTATCCTTCAAGGCTCCATTTCAACACCCTCACCTGGAGGATGTCTTTTTGAATCATCCCCAAGCCCTGTCTCAACCTCCAGTTCTTCTACCTTGTGATAAGTTTTCAGACAAGCCTTGAATTGCAGGGCTGTAGGAGGGAGAGTTGCTCCAGGCTGCCCAATCCAGAGCTTGAAACAGAAACTCCATTAGGATGAAAGACTTCTGGTCTAGGCAAGTCCTGACCCACGGGGTGTACCACACGGGGTTGATATTACATACCCTACTTACACATCTGTAAAATGGGAATAAGACATAATATCTCCCTCATAAATAAAGCAGGGAACTAAAATGAAGCCACATGTTACAACATGCCTGAGCACTGCCTGGTACCCATCATGTCCGTGGTACATTTCAGCTCTCATTAGTGTTCAGAATGAGAATAAAAGCCACAAATGTTTGGACTGAAAGAGAGATCCATAGAGCCTAGCGAGATGGTGAAACCTCAGAGGTGCAGGTGGTCCATCTCATCCACCTGCCTGCCGGTCGCTCTGCTGTGCTTCGAATGACAGACACTCTGATGCTCCCTACTGCCTCTGACCCTGGCCTGCCTGCAACTCTGCCTGTCTTACACCCTGAATCTTCAGCCAAGAACAGAGGCATTAAGGGCTCTTATTTGAGTTAAGAAACAGTGATCTAGCCAGAGGTTTGAAGGGCAAAGATTCCAAGCCTTCAAGTGGAGGGGGATGTTTACAGATCTCCCCACCTAGACTTTGGCCCTTAGACCACACTTTGCAGTCTCCCAGCTGCACAGGGCCTACTGCCAAGATGGCACCCTCTTCTTTCTCCTCCTTTCAAGGACCCATGACTCCGTGTCTGCACTGTCTTCCATACAGGCACCTGCAGACGAGAAGCCAAAGCTTGAAGCCTCACTGCCCTGAGTGGAGGAGAGAACCAGCAAGGGTTCTTTCTGTGGACTGACCCAGGGCCCTGACCCCAGCAGGCCTGCATCTCCTAAATTAAACCAGCCACAGCCAGTCCACGACAACGTACAGGTGACAACGTCTCTGTGAGTGAGCTGGGCAGTTTCCTTAGGGGTGTGTGTGTGTGTGTGTGTGTGTGTGTGTGTGTGTGTGTGTGTGTGTGTAGAGAGGGGTGCATGGCCAACCCACAGGTGGGAGGGACAGCTGAGGGCCACTCAAAAGCTACATAGATGTGTCAGGCTGGAGTTCTGAATGATAGACAGGGTGTGACAACCAGAGCTAGACCAAAGGATGCTGATTTGAGTCACCTCCTGAGGGAAGTCCTTGGAGTTAGTAGCCTGGGAGGCCAAGTCAGGTGATCACTAGCAGGAGGCAGGCTTTCCAGAACCTCATCATAGGTCTGCATTCCTTCAAACCCTGGAGTCCTAGCCCTCCAAGAGATGCTCTCACCTCATTCTCTCCTCACTGCCAGGGTCAAGGCCATAGACTCTTAGCTCTATTTAATGAATCACTCAGCTCCCTCGGGAAAAAAACAGGCACACCATCTAATAAAAGAAGCCCCTCTCATGTGTTTGGTTGAGGGTGGAGCAGGAGAGGAGGGCTCCTACGGGCCAACTCAGAGCCCCGAGGGACCCAGAAAAAATTAACAGGATGGGGAGCACTCTTTCCTACTCCCAGCATGGGGAGTGATGCCCAGGCTGGCTGTTTGTCCAGGACCACACTGAGCAGAATCAGGAAGCCTCCCTATGCTTCCTAGGGGAAATTTCCATCCATCCTTCCTTCCTTCTTTGTTTTTCTTTCTTTCTTTCCTTTTGTTTTCTATCTTCTGTTTAACCAGAGATGAAGTCCCTCCATAGGAGGCCTAGAATGCACAGTATCCCCCTGCCTCGGCCTCCTAAGTGCTAGGATGGCATGTACACACCACCATACTTAGCCTGAGTAGATTTTCTTCTACACCTGCTAACAACAGTCTGGACTTTTTTCAGATTGCAAGGGCTCTCCTTCCAGAGCCCAGGCTCAGCAGGCGAGGTGAAAGGCAGAGCTGTCAGGCTGCCTGTCTCAGCAGGCTTAGACATGAACTGTACTGTTTCTGTAGAGCTGTGGATCCAAGCCAACTGAAGACAAACCAGGGCATGCTCTTCTGTGGCTTCCAGGACGTCACTGACAGCATGAAACCAAAGTTCCAGGAAAGAAGCCATTTCCTATGTTAAACCAGCAACTATAAGTTCCGTGACTGTAGAGTCAGGATGAAGCAGGTCCAGAGCCTAACATCTCGAGTTGTCTTAACCTCCTAGCTAGCCGATTATTTCCCACGTCTGTGTGTATTCTAATACCCTTGTGACTATTCAGTAAATTCTTTTTCTCCTTCTACCTGTCCCAAAGTCGAGAATGTCACAAGACAGCATTTGAGGCCTGTAGTAGAGACTGCCCTGCCCTTCTGTGAGCCCCACACCCTACCTGATATTCTCACCCGTGTATTTGAAAGTATCTTGATTTATGGTTTTCTTTGTTCTGTTACAACTAAGACGAACTCAAAAAATCTGCTACCACATTAAAACATTGTGCTTGGGGTAATCTAAATCTGTGTTCCCAGGCCGCCCCAGGACAAACTCTTATTCCCTTTGAGGTAAGAGCTGTGTTTTTTCTGTTGACAACAGATTGCTTGGTTTTAGTGTAAGAGACTGGCCGCTTTAATGTTCCTGACAGACAGACAAACAAGCAGACAAGCTGACAGGCACACACACACACACACACACACACACACACACACACTCCTGCCGTTACTGCTTGACCTTGAAGCCACTATCCCCAAAGTACTGGAGAACATTCCCCCACCCTAAGCTAGGCTAGTTTGAGGATGGCTTTGACCTACAACGTGTGTCAGAAGTGACAGAAACTGTATGTCATTTTCTAGCTTTGTGCCTCCGTTCCTCACATGAGTACATGAGAACAGTTGCCCAAGCCAACATACTGGGGTGTAGTGGAGGGTTCAGAAACGAACAGCCCCAACTGCCCACATGAGGAGGTTGTCCCAAGCCAACCAATATCAGACATTTAGGAGAATCTGCAGGGCCTTCTAGGCTGAGTATCAAAGGTCAGTGGGTCTTTCCCAGGATGCCTCGGTGGAGGAAGAGTGGGCACCACCTGGATGAGGGGTGCAGGGCCAGACTTCCAGCCTGCTCCGTCTAGGGAGCGACCTGCAGCTATACCACGATGCCAGCTCCAGCAGGATCACGGGGTGAGGCGGCAGCTCCCGAGCATCTTCACTGACCTGGAACCACCGTGGATCCGGTTCAGCCTCCCAGAGCAGTCCTCAGTGCAACTCACAATCAGACATCCTCCCGTCGATCCCTTCTGGGGAGCTGACAGGCTCGGCTTTCTGTGTCAGCCAAGCGGGGGAAAGCAGTTCATTTGCTGGATCTGACTATGGCTAAATAAAATAGAGGACTGTGGGCCCTTCTGCCAGGCACAGAATGTGTGTGCTCAGGTCCCCCACAGAGAAACACAAGCCAGAGAGGGTGGGGGAGGCAGAGGAGGTAGGCAGGCACTGAAATCCTCAAGGCCCCCTGTTCCCTTCACAGTTGGGAAGACCAAGGCACAGAGATATGTTCAGGATCACTTGGCTGTTCAGGGGAAGACCCTGACGTGGTGTGGTGAGACCTAGCATTGATGCAGTACCTCTTGGGTTCTAAGCAGTGACTATACACCATGGAACCCAGGCCTCCCGAAACCTAGAAAGTGCAAATCTGGCATTATATAAGACGCCCATTTTGGAGATGAGTAAATAAACAGAGGCTCAAAGTTTAATTAAGCAGTCCAACAGCATGGGCCTCTAGTGCGGCTGTTCTCAACCTGTGGGTCGAGGGTCACGGCTATTGGAAAACATATTTCTGATGGTCTTAGGAACTGAGACACCACCCCATTGCAAAATTACAGTTACAAAGTAGCAACGAAGCTGTGCGCTTCGGACCAAAGCCAAGCTCACTGCAGGATAAACACAAGGCTTTTCACCTTCCCCCATTTTCACGTGTCTCCCCAAATCTCTGCACCACCCTTCATCTGCAGATGGGGGTGTCTTTCAGTCCTGGGTATGTGTCTGTATCTCTGTCTGCAGCTCCCTGGGTGATGGAGGGACAGAGCTCTACACTGGGCAGGTAGTGGGATAGATAGATGGATGGATGGATAGGAGACTCCTCTATCCACAGATGGCAGACTTGGTCATGAGCAAGCACATCCCAGCTTAAGCCTCTGTGGCAGGCAAGTCCCACCGTCATTGATCCACAGCCCACCCCGATACTCTCCCTCCCCACAGTCTACGCATTCCATTTCTGTCTTAACCCAAAGCTCCTTCCCCAGGGCGTGATGGCTTGCATCCAGCTTTATTGTTGATACAGATCTTTATCTACCCCAGGCTTATAACTGACATTTAAATTACTCTGCAAACAACCAATCAATATTTATGGATTCCTGGACCCATGCATTTGCCAGGCCCGGTGTCCTAAGTTTCTCCCTGGCCAAAGAGGCAGAGGAGTCAAGGTCAGGACTCTGTCTAATTAGAAATGGGGATGCTGGGCATGCCTCCAGGCAAAGGTCTGGAGTTCCAATAGAGCTGCAGGTCTCCAGAGTGTCTAAGTAGAGCAATGTGATTTCCCACCAGAGAGCCAGCCCACTTCACATCACTTGGTGGGCATCGCCTCTGTGTGCCAAATAGCGCACCAAGCCTGAGAGCAACGTGAAGAACAAGATCAGAGGCTCCATCCTCCAGTGGCTCTCACTCCAGGGGCAGACAGAGACATGCATAGGTGACAGCAGGCAGGCTGCATGGCCCTTGGGAGACAATGAAGGGAAGAACTTCCTGGAGGGCTTCCTGGAGGAGGAAGGGCATAGCAGGAGAGAGAAACACTCAGAGTCAATGAGACAGGACACTGGACAGGCTTAGGGGTAGCAGGAAAGTTCATGGAAAAAAATATGGACCATTAAACTGAAGCCTGATCCTGGGTGGCCCTGGATGCAAATGGCAGCTTGTGGTTTTCCTGCTATAGACAAAGGGCAGTCAAGGAGGACTTTGCAATCTTGAGCCTTCTAGAAGCAGTAGGGACTTGGGATCAGGGATTCCTCTAACACTAGGCCCCACTCCCCAGGCACAACTAGGCTATCTTTCATCCTCTATTTTAAAAATTGCAGCCCTCACCTGCCTTGAGGAAAACAGAAAGCACAAGAGAGGTATTTCTGGGGCCTCTTTGGCACTGTGAGTTATGGCGATGGCCTTCATCTTGGAGGCCAAACCGTTTATCATCCAGTGAACTGACACTCGGGTCCAAGGAAAAACAATCCCTTGTCCTGGTATCAGCGGCAGCATACCTTCTCAGACACGGAGGACAGCATCCAGCTCCCTCCCCAGCACAGGGTGGGCACCTGTCCCCAAGGGTAAGGAGAGTGATCTGCAGAAGTAAGCTCCGCTAACCTCATGCCACCCATCCTGGGCATGGGGGGGGGGGGGCTTGGTGCAAGGTCTGAGGCACTTACTTGCAGGCCCCTCTGGGTGGTCAGCTGGGGTGGGGGTGGGGCTCTTCCCAACAAGGCTAATTTATCCAGTAGGCACAGTTAGACCTGAGACCCACCAAATATGTTAATTCCTTTTAAAATTAGGAGGGAAAATGAATATAACTCACCTTGAAGAATATGCATCTTCACGGCAATGCAGTTATGAATCAAAATGATACATCTAAAAGGAGGGGATGGCTTTTCTAAGAACCTCCCAACAGGCATGAGGACCTGAGTTCAGTCCCCAGCACCCATGTAAAAGCCAAACACGGCAGTCCCAAATCCCAGGATTGGAGAGGCAGAGACAGGAAGATCCATGGAGCTCAATAGCGTAGAGCCAGGCAGTGGTGGTGCATGCCTGTAATCCCAGCACTCAGGAGGCAGAGGCAGGTGGATCTCTGTGAGTTTGAGGCAGCCTGGTCTACAGAGCTAGTCCAGGACAGGCTCCAAAGCTACAGAGAAACCATGTCTTGAAAAACCAAAACAAAAAGAAGAAGAAGAAGAAAAACCAAAGTAGATGTTGATAGAGAAAGGCGCCCTAAGTTGACCTCTGACCTCCTCATGCACACACATTCACATATACATTCACTCTCATGAACCTGTGTGCACACCCATGTGAACATTTACATGTACTCACATACAGCCACACCACACAAAATTTTTCATGGGACTCATCAAGGCAAAAGGAAGGCTCGGGGAAAATGACCTAACCCTCCATTTCAATCTTCTCCCTGGGAGAATCACAAGAAACCAGGCAAAAGCAAGGCCAAGCCCCACCTGTTACTCATTCTAACTCCTTTTCGGGGCGTTGTTTTCCTCCTCTCTCATGTGGGCAGACAGTTGGGTTGAGGAGGCGGGAGAGGTGCACAGTGCTTCGCACAAAGGCTCCCTAGCCACGGCTGTTGCCCATTGGCCTATACACCTTGCATGTTTCCTGCTCCCTAGGGAGCCTCGGAATGGCCTCATCCCCAGGGTCTAGGGCTATTGGTGGCATGCAGGTCCTCAGAAGCCTCTGACCCACCTCAGCTGCTTTCCTCTGAGCTACATCCGGGTCCTGCTTACTAGGTGGTAAGTCATAGGAATGGGGAGGTTACTCACGTTAAAGCAGGCTGTCACCTGCATGAAGTCAGGGATCACATGGATGTCATTCTGCTGCCCATAGTGGCTGATGCAGAGCCATCTCCACCAGGTGATGGGCAATCACTTAGGGGGGGTGTCTCTGCGCAGCGTTTGTGTAGCAGTCTGTACACCCTCTGTTACAACGAGACATCACCCCCACTATGGGAGGAAGGCCTGCCACCAGGCTCTCTCCTGCACTGTCCCTGATCAGTTTCTCCACAGCACAGGGCACAAGCTGTTGTCTCACCTGTTGACACCTGGAACTCTTCTGACAGATACTTGGCCAAGTCAAATTGTAACTGTGTCATGTGACACAAAAAAAACCCAGGCCCACCTCAAAACTAGGATCAAGGCACATGATCATGGCCTCAAGTAACCCCGTAGAGCAAATAAAATAACCTGGAAAAAGAATAAACACTTCCCAAGGTAAAAACAATTTTTTTCATAAGAGCAGGTATGTAAACTAAAATCTATAAATCATATCATGTGTTTGGACTGGACAGGCACTGAGGGGGTTACAGCTAACCTGGGCATTGGTGAAACACCTTTGACCTATGCAATTGTGGGTAAATAGAATGGCCAGGTGCCCAGGACATTTCATTCAAAGGTGGCATTAAAAAGGTCTCTCTCTGCATAAAAGGTAGTGTAGGGGTTTTCATAAAACTTCAAGACTTCAGTGGACCCCATATCCTAACTGATAATTATGCTCCATTGACAGAATGTGGGTTTATTCACTCAACAAACAAAGACTAGCTTAGCTGCCACAATGTGCCAGACACTGTGCTTGGACCAAATATGCTGAGCTGAAAATGACAGGAGACGGGTACGTTTTTAATAAATGAATAAATAAAGTAGAGGAGCCAGCAGTCTGGAACATTCGTTCTGGAAAGAAACTCAGACATCACATATCACAGGTACCTAGGTGCCTGGTGGCCCTCAGGAGCCGCTGCTGCATACCCAGGCTAGGGAGGGCAGGGTCGGGAAGCGGCGTGGCATCCCTCATGGAGAACAGAGGCTGCTGTCTTGGAGGAGCTACAAGTCGATTCCTCCCACGTATTGTTCTGTTCTGTCAGGACCCCTGACCTAGGGTGCATACAGATCTATCAGAGGGACATGACTTTGCACCCCAACCCCTCAGAGATAAATGTAACCCTGGATCACCTAGCCTGGCTGTTGGCAGTGTAGTGTGTGTGTGTGTGTGTGTGTGTGTGTGTGTGTGTGTGTGTATGCACACATGTGAAAGTGAGCACAAAGCCATGTGTGAGTCTGAATGTGTTTCTGTGACTATGAACATGAGTGAACACGAGTGAATAGATGTCTGTGACAGCATGTAAATGTATGTTAATGAATTCGAGTGCTGGCTGAGTGGGAATAAGTGGGGAGGCTGTGCATGGCTGTGTGTGTGTGTGTGTGTGTGTGTGTGTGTGTGTGTGTGTGTATGTGTGGTGTGTGACACAGGCCTTCCTCTCTGCTCTAGCTTCTGCCCTAGCCAGGCTGTCTTCGGCTCCTCCTCCCTCCCCTGCTGCCCCTCCTCTTCTCTGGAAGAAGCTGCAGGAAGGGGCCAGATGGTCTCCCCTGACCTGCTATTTATCATCAGGCAAAAGCTTATTCAGTTTTAATGCTCGCCGGCAATTCATTTAAAGGCTCTGTTTGTTTCTGCTGATGAGGGCTGTTAATTTGCACAGCGGTCTCATTAGGCCTAAACCACCAATTAATTCCTTTTGTTCTCATTAAATGGCTGATTCCTAAACATTCTGAGGACAACAATGGGCCGCCCAAGCCTAGCCTGGCAGCGTGGGAGGGGACTGAGTGGCATGAGAAGGGGGCTGGGATCAGGTCCCCCAATCCTTGGCACAGCCATCCTATGGAGTTCTATAGACCCGAGAATCCTACCAGCCACAGCTGGGCCAAAGTCCAATGCCCTGAGGACCATCACCTGGGACGGTCAGGGCAACACAAGCAAAGGGCACCGGGTAGCACCCAGCAAGCAGGCTGTGCCCAGGCAGATCTATGCTCAGGATGGGGCTCCTGTGTCCAAGGGCCACAAGCAGTCAGAGGCCAGCTCTCTGCCTGGTGGACATGGGCAGGCCTTCTGAGGGGGCCTTGCCTCTCAAGAATTTTAAGCTATCTGTCTTTGTCCCACAGAGATGCCTGGCCACAGCAGCAGCCACCTGCAGAATGCACAAGCTGGATACCCAGAAGCAGGGGGTGTGGAAGTGGGAGGGCGGTCGTTAGGATGCTCAGGGGTGCTGCTGCAGATGGGATTGGCTTAGGAAGGCAGTGTAGAACCCATTGCCTACCTACAGCCCATGAGGAGTCTCTAGGTGAGAGCTGCCTGGCTTTTCATCTCTGTCATCCCGGGCTGCCCCCAAAGTTCACACCTTCCTTCCCAAAAGGCACCAAGGAAAACTCTAGAAGCCTGATACTGGTTTGCCTGCTTCCAAGGACCTCAAGTGCCTGGCCCCACCTGCTTCCTATCCTGTTGGGGCATCTATACAGTTGCCAAGCCTGCCCCACCCTGTGGGGGTAACAGGAGGACGGAGTGAGGGAGATGCCACACTGTAAATGCTGTGGGAAATTCCAGTTAGGTACAGCTGCACTTATGCCAAGGCTGTTGCTTAACAACATCTGTAAAATGGGAACAGTACAGAACCTCCCTCCCAGTGACCGGGTCAGGTGGAGTGAGTCAAGGCCAAAGTGATGGACAGCTCCAGGCACTTGCCAACGGCTCCCATTAACCTGAGTGTTGGTTGGTAGGTCATACTGGTGTTGACTGCACAGTGATCTCCCCTGCCTCCTCTCCTAGCCTTCCTCTTACACGTGTTCCCTCCTTACCATGCCCTTCTCACATGCAGCTCCCTCACACTCACAGAATCACTGGGGTTAGTAAAAGTGCAGGATGCTGGTGGAGTTTAGGTTGCAAAAACTGATTTTTTTTTTTTTAGAGTCATTTCCCCAATATTGTGAAGATTGCATGTGTGCCAAAGAGACTTATCTAACCCTGAAGACAGACATGAAGGCTCACATATGTAATCTCAGAGTTCAGGAGGCAAAGGCAGGAGAATCACCCATAAGGACAAGCCCAGCCTGATCTATACAGGTAAGTTCCAGGCCAGCCAGGGCTGTATAGTAGGCCCCTGTCTCACAAAAGATAATAAGTAAATACATTGGAAATTTTGATTGGGCTACATCATGTGTGATCTGGCAGCTGTCCACTCAAAACACAGCTCTTCCTCCAGAGAGAATTGGTAGTTTATTCTGAGTGACCAGCTTGGGAACATTGAGCCAGGGTGTCCCTAACGACATGCTCCATTATAGACGAGATTGTGTGAGCCTTTCTAGTCACAGAACAAAATAAACTGATAAATCAATACACTTACCACTGGAGTTGGGGACATCAAGTTATAGAAAACATGGAGGGAAACTCTGCTACAGATTTCAAAAGTTATCTGAAGGCATCCTTAGCTGTTAAGTTGGTGGGAGACCCTGGGGTGCTTGGTGAATGCATTCCAGGTTTACCCAGTGGTCACCAAGATGCTAGGTCAGATCCAGAGGCTGGTAATAAGTGACTACTAAGAAGACTGAAGATAGTTAGATAATTTTGGTTCTTGATCTGCAACATTTCAACTCTTTATACTCACAGTTCTGCTTATTGAATGAGTGCACAATCTTCAACATAGGCAGGTCTTTTTTAGGGAAATTCAGTTTTCCCAGTGTTAACACTAGCCCATGAGTATGTCAGGCTTCTGCTCACCCATCTAGACTCAGGTGGAGTATCACCTCCCTCAAGAAGCCCTCCTGGATCTCCGATGGATGTAGCTTCACCTTCCTGCTGCTCCTATTCTGGCTTCCAGGGTCTACAGCCCCCACTCACTGTCCCACAGTGTGTGTCCTGCATGTCCACTCTCCTCTCTAGCTTTTGAGAGCCTGAGATGATGGACAGGGAACTGGGGTTGGAGAGAGCATTCAGCACTGCGTTCCCCAAACCTGCTTGCATGGGCTCCTCCTTCCATTCCTTCTTACCTTCAGCAATCCTGTACTCTGTGTGGCATGTCCCCAGCTTCAGAAACTCTTTCTTGCCTCTACTATAAGACTGGAGGTTGTCAATGGGAGCCTGGGACTGGGACTTGAGCAATGACTGGGAACTGCCACCCAACATAGTCACACTCCCTTCTTTATTGCAGAGTCCTGCCAGGGGCAGCATGGTGTGCAGCTTAAAGACTACATTTCCCAGAGTCTTAGTGACTGTTCTATTGCTGTGAAGAGACGCCATGACCAAGGCAACTCTTACAAAGGAAAGCATGCAACAGAGGGCTATATGTCCGAGTGGGTTCCTACCCTACTCCTGTTACCAATATCTGTCTTAGTTTGGATTACTATTGCTATGACAAAACACCACAACCCAAAGAAAATTAGAGAGGAAAAGGTTTATTTGGCTTACACTTCACTTCCATAGTCCATCACTGAAGGAAGTCAGGACAGGAACTCAAACAGGGCGAGAGCCTGGAGATAAGACCTGAAGCAGAGGCCTTGGAGGGGTGCTGCTTACTGGCTTGCTCCTTTTTATTATAGATCTGCATGAGAATGACCACTAGTAACCAAACAACAGAGTCAATACTAGACTGTCTTAAAAAGCTCCTCTGCCAATGCCATTAGTCCAAAAACGCTTCAATTTAGCCTTGAGCAGATATTTAGCACAAGGGCAAAAAGCAGCCACATTCCGCCAAAGTATCACAAGAATGGTCTCTAAGTCACATACTAATATTCTTCCTCTAAAACTTCTTGAGCTGGGCCCCTCACAATTCACACCACCCTCAGAACTCCTACTAGGATGGACCATTAAACCCCATTTAAAGTGTCCAACCACTTTTCTAGCCCCAAATCCCGAAGTCTTCTACATCCCTCCAACAAACAGCCTGGTCAGGCCTGTCACAGCAATACCCCACTCCTGGTACCAACTCTGGTCTCAGACACTGATCTATTGCTGTGAAGAGACACCATGATCATGACAACTCTTATAAAGGAAAGCATTTGATTGGGGGCTTGTCTACAGTTTCCGAAGTTTAGTGCATTATTACCATGGCAGGAGCATGGTGGCACTTATGGCACTGGAACAGTAGCTGAGAGCTACATTCTGATGCACAAGCAGAGAGAGAGAGAGAGAGACTGGACTTTTCATGGGCTTTTGAAACCCCAAAGCCCACCCCCAATAGCATACCTCCTTCAACAAGACCAGACCTCCTAATCTTTTCAAATAATGTCACTAATCATTCAAATCTATGAGCCTATGGGGGACATTCTTATTCAAACCTCTACATTCAACCTCCCTTGAAGCTAGGTAAGACAAAGTAACTTGTGTGTGTGTGTGTGTGTGTGTGTGTGTGTGTGTGTGTGTGTGTGTTGTGGAATGCCAAGAAGATTGGAAAATGGTGACTTTCACTTTCTCTTGTCCTTCTTTCCTGTTGTCTGGAATGCAGATGTGCTGACTGGTACTTCAGCAGTCATTTTTAACCGTAAGATAAGCTTGTGGGTAGAGGTCTTAACATACTTTGGAAAAACACTTTTTACACTATGAAGACTTGTAAAAACCAGGAATTTGACCCAACTTGCAAGCTGTCAAGTTAGCTTGCCACAGATCCGTGATGTCAGTGGAAGACAGGATACTCCTGGGTCGGAGGCTCAGACCTTCCCACTCACGGTACCCAGGGAGCAAGACGTTCCAGGTCATGCCAGTTTGCATTAGTTTCTCTTGCCCTCTCATCCTATGGGGCCTGGGTAAACAATGTCAAACACAGAAGGGTAGGCCTCTGACTTAGGAACCCAGAACTTGGAAACTCCCAAGTCTGTGATGGGAGATTCTGCAAATGTGACCCCCTAGCAAAATGTTATCATTACATTAGACAGCAAACATGCCTGCCTTTGACTCAGAAATTCTCTGCCTCTCTTTTTGTCTCCGTCTCTCCCTCTCTCCCCCCAGTCTGTCTTCAACTCCCATTATTATAAAAACTCCCTAGGAATGGTGAACCAAAGCAACAGGTGTAGTGGCCATTGTGAGTCTATGGCCACTGTGCCCCAGTGGTCACTTCTGAGTTATGGAGACCACTGTGTGTGCAAGCCACCAATATTCAATGTCATAAGAAGCTTCATCTCCAATGAGTCCAAAGTAAAAATCACCTGAAATCAGAGGTTAAAAAAAAAATCATTTTTCTTCAATGTAATTAGATCGACTCCAGAGGACATGCGCACAAGACTGGAGTTTTCTATGTGTCTGTGGGGGTGAAGTGCCTGCTTATAAAAGTATTCCATCCAACTGGGAGTAACTGTGCACAGCTTTAGTTCCCAGCACTCCAGGTGGATCTCTGTGAGTTCAAGGCCAGCCTGATCTACATAGTGAGCTCCATGGTAAGACCTTGTCTCTAGAGGAAACAAACAAAAAGATCAAGAGTGTTTTGACCCTGTTCTGCTTTAAGGGACAAGTAGAAACAGCAGAAGAAACCCTACTCTGGAGCTAGAAGGACAGACCGATGGTTCATGAGCACTTACTGCTCTTTAAAGGACCCAAGTTCAGTTCCCAGCACCCATGCTGGGCAGCTCACAACCATCTGTAACTCCAACTGCAGAGGATCTGAGCCCCCAGTCTGCACACATGTGGCATATGTTTGCAATCACACATAATAATATTAATATTAATAAATTAATAAATTGAAACCCTACCTCCACTTTCTAGGTCTACATGGACTGCTGTATTATTGATTCAACATGCCCTACATGTTGGCCAAAACATTCACCTCTTCTTGGAGCTGCCCTCCACTGTGTACCCTCTGGGAGGTTATAAAGATATCCCCTCACTTGGCCATAACGTGACTCAGAGCCCTTTCTCAGGACACTCCAGCTGGGTGAGGGGGAAGGAGGTCTTTCCCTCTCAGACAGCAAGGCTGGAAGCCATGGGTGGGAGCTGTGAATGCTCACCAGGCTCAGCCTCTAGTCTAAGAATCCAACAGAGACATGATACAGAAGACACTGAGCATCTGGTCACAGGGCTTGGCTGAGCCCACTGCCACTTGCTCTCCTGAAATTCAACCTCCAGGTGGCCTCTCAGAACCTTCTCTGACTAGCTTGAAGTTGCTAGCCATAAACCACACCTCACAATCCAAACCCACTGCTTTCCCAGCAAGGTCTGCGAACCGTGCGCCCACTCTGTAGCAGCCCTTTGGAGTACCGCAAAGAAATAAGCAAAGAGGGGCTGGAAAGATGACTCGGCACACACAGTGCTTGCCACACACATATGACAACCTGAGTTTGACACTCAGCAGCCATGTGAAAAAACCTGGAAGTGGAGGCATTGGGGAGATGGAGACAAGAGGGATCCTTGGGTCTGCTGGCCAGCTAGCTTAGCTGATTTAGTCAGCTCCAGGCCAGTGAGAGACCCTGTCTCAATAAACAAGGCTGAAGAGATGGCCCGGTGGGTAAAGGCACTTGCTGCCATGTTTGACCACCTGAGTTCAAGCCCTGGGGCCCACATATTAGGAGAAAACGGGCTCCTACAAGTTGTCCTCTGACTTTTTCACATACACTGAGGCATGCTCATGTGCATTTACACACACACACACACACACACACACACACACACACACACACACACACACCACAGCAGCGGTGGAACTGAGCCTCAGAACTCATGGTTAGTAAAGGGTTAAAATACTCTCAAGTCCCACCTCCATCCCCAGTGTGGAGGGAACCCCTAGTAGAGGCTCAGCCAACCTTTGTCACCTGCTGACATGCCCACAGTCTCAGCCTGAGCCATCTATGCCCATCCCAGGAAATGGAGCACCGCCTACTCACTCCACATCTGGGATTGGGGATTCATTTCTGTGTGTTCCTTTTTTCTCCTCACCACCAGGGTAATTGGTCTTTGGGGGCTTGGGTTGTGGGAGGGCAGGAAGGGCATGCTTCTGCTTATCAACCCACTAAATGCTTGCTTTAGATTAAATGCTGCACCGCATGCCAGATCGCCCAGGAATAATATGAGAGCCAACTGTTGGTTGGCCTGCCTCCTGTCATCAGTGCCAGGCTATTTTCAACCTGCTTTTCCTTCTCATCTAGAGATGGCCATTATGGAAGTTTCTAGCAATAAAGCAGTAATCTAGTTCCCACAGCTCCCAATTGCCCTGTTGTTTTTGTTTTGATTCTTCTTTTCTTTCTAACCTCCCCCCACCTCCCTCCCTGCTTCCACCTCTTTCTCTGAGATGGGAATCTCACATATCCCACACTGCTCTTAAACTCACTGTGTAGAGAAGGATGAAACTGAACTGATCTTCCTGCCTCCATTCATCTGCTAAGGGCTGGGAGCACAGGCATGTTTCTGGTTTCTGCACTGTTGGGAATCGAATCCAGGGCTTCAGGCATACTGGGCAAGCACTCTGTCAACTGAGCTACATCCCCGGCCGGGCCACTTTCTTTTCTTCTCTCGCTTTCTCTTTTTAAGTTTTGGAGACCTTCCTAACTTTAAGAGGACACACAGCATGAAAGGATCCTTTGTCTCCTGCACTGTCAGCTACCCCTCCTCCAAACAGAGTGTCTGTTTGCTCAATCAACAAGCCTCCACTGTGCCTGCTGAGGGTCAAGCCCGGTGTTAAGTCCTTCATGGATGTTGTTGCATATAATCTGATCTAATCCTTAGATGAAAGAGGTTTTATTATCACTCTGTTGCAGACGAGAAGCAGAGGTCCACAGAGGGGGGTGGAGTGGACTGCTCAAGGTGAGACAGCTCAGGACAACAGAGACTGTGCCATCCCAAAGCCATACTGCATGCCCGGCAACCCACAGTGGGTCTGTTCACCTGGGTCCCTGCTACCCACGACACACTGCCTGTCAAGGGGCCTGACCTACAGATGCTGGGTCCAGCCTCCAGCACAGTCCACATCAGAAGCAGTGGCCTCAAGTGATAGATAAGCAGAAGTACAGCACTTGCTCCTCACTGCCCTCAAGATATCCATTCTGGTGGCCTTCCAGTCACTGAGATGCATCAACTAACCCTTAGGACACGGCATATAAAATGCATCAGGTGTCAGCCAGCTTCCAGATGAGCAACAGCCATGCTTGTGGTACTCTGCAGTTGGCAATGTGGCCTCAGCTTCCTGCTTGGGACTCCCTCAGCCCATATATACAAGGCATCTACTTCATGGATCTGGTCCGTACTGCTCCTCTACCACACACCCCCACTGCTCCATTCTTCATGTTCCTTGGACATTCCAGGCAAACTCCTGCCTCAGGGCCTTTGCACTGGTGCATGTCTGGAGTGATTCTCCTCCATGTATGCACCCGATCTGCATCCCTCCAGTCTGTTCTCACAGTCCTCATTTCACAGAGTCATTGTCCTTTGGTCTCCTCTGACTGTTAGAACAAAGCATGGAAGACTGACCAGTGGCCAGAGTCAAGAGGATAGGTGGTTCACTGAGCAGTGCATAGCTCCTTCCCTGGGCTTGGGGCTGATGGGTGAGCCAGAGTGTTGGGACAGGGTTCATGCATTATGTTCACTAACATAGAATGTTTGTGCTTCTTTATGAGGACAGATGTGAACTCGTATTGGGCATGAGGCTTGAGAATAGAAGGAAGGCCCCAAGATATCACAGAGCTGGCCATCTTGAGGGTAGAAGACAGGCTGGGAGGGAGCACAGAAGATATAGTGTACGTAGGATGGTAGCTTTGGACCTGGAGGCCATTTGCCTCAGAGTGAGGAGCCCACTACCCACCCTGACAGCCAGCCTGCTCTTGGTCTCTCAATTCCTTCCACATTCTCTGGGATTCTCTCTTCTTATGGGATACCAGCTCTGCAAACAGCATCAACAGCAGCGGTGCTGGAATCCAAGACTGCCACTCTCCAGCCTCATGTTTCTCCTCTGATGTCAATGACACGTGTGGGCACAGGCTCCCATGCCTCTTGGACTCCACTGGGTTCTGCCAACCCAGGCCTAACAGGAAACTTGAATTCAGAACTGGGCTGAGAGCAGGGAAAGGCAAGCTGGAGGCTTCTGCTTTGCAGCCGAGCATCAGCAGCTGCCCCACCAAGGACATTTCTGACTCATAGCCCCCATCTCCAGACCTCCTAACAACTCTAACAGCCACTGAGTGCCTTGTGATGAACCCATGTCTGAGCAAACAGCTAAATGGATTTTGCTATTGGCAACCCATTCCCATTTGATGCCTTCAATGAACACCACTGTCTCTCGGGGGCTTGCTGTCACGTCCTCTTGTCACTATTGAATCCCAAGGGCTGTCTGGAGTTGTGCACACAGTAGGTACACAGGAGATACCAGTGATGTGCCAGATGAGATACTTCTGGGCCATGTCACTGCTTCTGAGTGAGGACAGGGCTGCTGGGTAGAACCCCATGTGACATGTCCTGGGAGCCTGTGTCCCAGGGGCAGCTGGAAGCCAAGCCCTTCCCAGCCACTAAGCTTTCAGGTGTTCCTTTGTTCCCATTTTCCCCGTTCCCTTCCTCAAGTGGCAGGTGATGGAAAAAGAAGAGGAAGCCGGACTCCAGGACTCCGTCAGCAGTCCACCTCATCCCCTCGAGGGAGGCTTTGACGGCTCTCAAGCCCACTTCCTCAAACAGCCCTGCAGGGCTCCAGTCGCTTCACAGCTAGCAGACCCAACCACGGGCAAATTAGCGATATTGACTTGCAATTAGAAAAATCAATTAAGAAAAATATCATGACGGTTTCTAATCCTTGTATAAAAATCAGTTCTGTGGGAAGTTCCCAGGTGGCCAGGCTTTCCCTGGTCCCTTTCATTTGTGCTTTGTTACTCCAGCCCTGCCACTGGGAAGCTGGGAAGAAGTGGAGGGGCGGGGTTGACCTGGGAGAGTGCTGGCCTCCCCTCTGGACTGGCCTCCAGGCCAAGTCCTTGAGGCTCCTGAGCAGTAGTTTGGTCTTGCTGTCTCTGGTTAAGGTACAACCACATCCCTGAAGGAGGTTCCCCGAATGTTTCTGAGCATCAACAGGGGGTATCTCGCAGATACTCGTGAGCAAGGCTTTCTGGGTACCACAGCAATGCCTCTCCTTTCTATCATGTGTACTGACCCACCCTTGAGTTCAGCCCCACTGGAGTGTATTAAGACTTGACCTGAGCTCCCAGCCTTCTCTCTGGAGGCCTCGGAACATCTTCAGAGCCTTCTTCTGCCATGAGCAGGGCCTTTGGGCAGATGGGGCACTCAACAGTGAATTGCTTATGCTGGAAGGCAAGGACTTCCCCAAAGGAGGCTCCAAGGCAAAGTCAACAGGCCTCCCAGTTTATCAGGTTTACATCTCCAGCACTCCATAAAGCACATGCCTGTAATCCCAGTACTTTGGAGGTGGAGGCAGAGCAGATCGGGAGTTCAAGGTCGTGTTCAGCTACATAGCAAGTTTCAGGGCAGCTTGGGATGGGCCTTTAGAACAACTGCTTGCTTTGAAAGCTGACCATTCACTAGGCAAGGCTTGACACCCTTTGGGTGTGGCCCACCTCTTACCCTCTGGAGACTCAAATCACATCCACAGCCCCTGCTTCTCCCACACTTCTTTGATATTCTGTCAGCCTGTTACTGGTCCAGCTATGCTCTAATGGTGGGACACCATGTAGACTCAAGGGAGGACCCTTACAAGAGGCTCTCCAGCACTCACATCAGGTCAGAAGGCCTCCCTTCCAGAGATGGGGTCACAGGGACACTGCAATAGCAGTTCACCAAGTCCAACAGTCATTATCCAGACCAGGCCAGAAGGATGGGTCAGAGGGTCCCACCTCAGCTGGTTCACTTGCTGCAGGATGCTGTCAGTGGCCTTCAGTTGTTCCTCTCTGCCCTCCTCAGGAGGCTGACTTTTGTCCCCAGCTAATTTAGCTTCATACTTGGAAGCTGGCTGCTACAACTCCAACCATCACACATTCGCCCTGCAGAGCTCAAGGCCACAGGCAAGTGCCCCTTCTTGTCAAGACACACTTTCCCAGAAACCCCAGCAAGCTTTTTTACTTTAGGGCAGGATTGCATCACATGACTTGCCCTTCCCCATCTCTGCTGGCTGGTTGGAGCTAAGCACTAGCTACTACCTAGGCAGGGGAGGGACTTACCGGGTCCTGTGCCAGCTGCTGTCCTCCTAAGGTCTGATGGCAGAAAAAGAACAGAAGGGATAATAGTCCTGGGCAAGCATGGACGGAAACATAAGGGGTCTACCTACAGCTCCCTAGTGAGACAGGAAGTACATCAAGGCTTACTTCGCGGAGGTAGAAAATCTGCAGCCAGGACACACGGCCACAGAAAGCAGACTCAGCCTTTGACCTCTCACTGGACATTCTGCTCTGTCTACTGGTGACAGGAGAGTGGAGCCGAGGCAGGAAGCGAGACTGAGACCCTGTCACCCAGGAGCAAGACTTCAAAGGAGGGAGGAGAATGGTCACAGTCCTTGCAGGCTCTACTGGGAGGTGGAGACTTTCCTTCCCAAGAAACACAAGGGTTACTGTACTAACAAACTCCACCCTCAGGGGCTGCAGGAACCCTACTCCGTCCTCCTCAGGTGCACATTTCGCCACCTTACCTCTGTACTCCTCTGCCCTCCTGGGAACTGCCAACAGGACAGTTTATACTGTCCTCTGCTACATAAACACCTGACCCAGCAATCATTAACAGAGTCAAACAGAGTCGCAATCAATTTCTGCAGGATGTTCTTTGTTGCCAGAGAACTCAATGGAATCACAGTGTCATTTTTCATTGGGAAAGAAGTGGGGGGCATGGATGGGTAAGTAGCAAAGGAAGGCAAGACTCTTCTACTCAGCGCCCATCCAGAGGCTTCTCTCAGAGGTGGCCCAGAGTCTTCAGTGGGTCTGCCATCTGGTAATCAGCTGGAGAGAGAAGGTGGGGCTTATTCAGCAAATGGCACATGATGAATACCGTTTCCCAGCAATGCAACTCGGAGGGTGGGTAAAAGCAATTGTGGGTCTGGTGACAACAGGTGACACCAGGCAGGAAAACCGGGCTCAGGGAACAGTACGGTGCGGGAACAATAAGCCCAAATAACAACAGCATTGCCTTCCCTTGGCTGAACCAGAAACCTCTGAAATGTCACCTTGTTCCCACCGCCTCTGTGTCCCCAGATGGTAGGCAGGCTGGGGACAGTTCACACTTTCTGTGTCCCCAGGGGAGCCCTCCCCCCCTTGTAGGACTGCTTCCTCCACAGAAGGGAAGCCTGCCAATCTGGGGTACCTAATCTCTGAAGGAGGCAGAGGGAGGTTTCAGCGAGCAGTGGCTGGATCCCAGTGGTGTCATCCTCCTTGGAGCTGGGACGGAGTGATGATGCACTCTAGAGAGGAGCCCCAGCAGTGACTTTTGAAGGTCTCTCCTGGGCACCCAGCTATCCTCAGAAAGTGGGAAGGAGCCCATTTTCTCAGGGCCCACTGGCAGTAAGGTTTCTTGGAAACAGAAGCAGGCAGCTCTACCCTGATGACCCCAACTGTCCTGATACCCATCAGGATCCATGTGGCCTCTCCAAATCTGCAGCAGCATCAATCAAGGGGCTGTTGAGGTGGGACCATCATCGGTCTATTCCTTCTCAGGCCCTCTGTGGTGCATTCAACAGACAGAAACAGGCCCACATCAGGCAGACCGGGACTGTGGTACAGATGGTGGGGTGCGAGGCTCATTGGGTGTCACCCCTAGAGTTCTGTCTACAAGTCTCTTCAGGCCATTGCTCAACAAGTCAAGCAGAGGTTACACCGTCTCCTGCTTGTGTGTGTTTCCATTCACCCACAAAATCTTAAACAGGTAAAGACTTGGTGCCTGGGGTGTGCTTGGGGTAAAGGACAAGACACAGGCTCTCTGATGTCAGGTGCCTAACATCGAGGAAGGCTACAGAGGAACCAGCAGCAGATCTGCAGAGGCTGAGATCAGCCTCTAACCTTACCTTTCCCAGCTGTAGTGCTCAGGACAAGCCCAATAGCCCCAAATCTTTCTGTCTGGACAATGAGAGCCATGTTTGTGTCCTTTCAGCACTTGAAAAGGGGTGACAGAAAGAGCTCAGGACCATAGTGCCTTCACCAAATTCCTCAGACAAGAAGAGTATCAGAATTCAGATCTCTTAAGACTTCAGAAATGGAGTAAATGGGCATGGTCTTCTGTGCGGCTCTGGCATGCACTAGGACAAAGCTCTGGGATAAACTCATGCATTTCTGCATACACAGTCCACAGCATAAAGACACAACACAGCTGCCAGGCGGTGTTATCGGAGCCTACTGTGCCTAGTGTTGGGGAATTCAGAACATCAGATCAGGGCTTTGGAGAATAATAACCATAGCTACAGTGTTGAGGCCTTGGGGATTGGCATGAGTCTATGAAAGTGGGGACCTTGCCTTGGGGAGAGGCTAGGAGACCACAGCTCCCAACTGCACAGTGGTTCATGCGCAGAGCAAAGACTGACCCTGGGAAATCGAGCTTCAGCCTCTGTGGTCGTTCAGCTTAGACACTGAGGAAGGAGGCAGGCTGCTGGCTGGGGCTCTGGAGCACCTTGCTGGTTTTCTTCATGTGACCTGGAACAAAGAGGACAAACTATTTCCAAGATCTGCTTACACATGGTTGGGGTCAGAAGGGGACACTCCCAGACTCATCCACTGAGCTTTGAACACAGGCATGTGTAGGGTCCCATCAGTGTCCGCCTCCTTGGCACCCATAAGAAATGAAGACACAATGACCCAAACCCGAGGACTGAAAACAACCCTGAGCCCCTTTATGCCTTTATTCCATGGAGTGATAGCCATGTTCAGAGAGCTTCAACCCTCTCCTACTTTCTGCCTAGGTATCCACAAAGCCTTCTGGTGCAGTATCCAAGAGGGCCTATTGCTGGGCAGTAGTCAACAGCATGACATTCTCTCGATGATCCAGATGAAAGGAAGTTTGCCAAGCACTGGACTCAGAGTCATGTGGTCTAGAGTTGAAATTCTTTTCTCATAAGGCAGGCGATTTTCAACAGGAGCTTTCAGCCCCCTGCGGCCTAGGAAGAATAACAGGTCCCATCAGCTCTCTGGGACAATGAATTTCCATTAACCTACTGTGGGTTGGAAATATGCATGGGAAAAAAAAAATCACCACTGGATTGAACACACACAGACTTTGTTCTTGCCGTTGCTCCTCAAAATGTACTGTACCATTTGATCCATGGACATTTGTGTTGAATTCGATTGGGCATCCCGGAGAGACAGTTTAAAGTATAGGAGGGTATGGGTATGGGCAGTTACAGTGCGTGCTATGTTATTTGGGAATTTTGGCATTCCAGACCTGGGTACCTATGGGGAGTAGATAAGTCAGTATGGGGCCCGCTAGGTGCTCAGGGCAGATGGAGCTGAGTTAATGGCCTCTGTCCCCAGGAGACTTGCTGGAGCCCTGAAGAAAGCCCCCCACCACCCCATCACTCCATAAGGAAAGCTGCATGCCCATGACAGGCCTTGAAAGCTGCTACTGGATCCCTCTCTGCAGAGCTTCCAGGCCACCTCTCAGTCCCACAGAGAGACCTTAGCAGCAGCTCTCATGATCTCCCCACAGCTCATGTCAGCTACTGCTCACTTCCTGCTAGGGACATGGGGACAGGCGGACACACACACACACACACACACACACACACACACACACACACACTCAGCTTAATTGGGTTCCTTCCTGTAATAGGGATACAGAGATTGCATGCTGTTACGTATCTGCTCTTACTACTTGGGGATGTGGCTATGGTGGGCACAGTACTTTCTGTGGTCCTTGGTCATCTACCCCTTTCGTGTGGCTGCCCCATTCATGCCAGCTCCCCAGAGACCCAGAGCCCAGCCCTGGGCTCTGTTCTGCTCAGAGCTCCAAGCTTAGGATGCACTGTCTGGCCATCTGTCCGGGGAAAGATGGGTCCCTAGCAGGACAATTGGGCTCACAGCACAGTGGTGAACCAGGAGCCCAAATCTGAACTCTGATCACATCAGGCATCAGCCCCATGGCTCTGTTCTCCTCTCCTCTTCAACCCTTCTGTTCCTCATCTGTGGGGTAGGGATGATAATGGCATTTACTTCAAAGGGCTGGTGCAAGGCTTGAGCATCAAATGAGACCGTTGATCCAGCAGCAAAGCCGCATTGAGCACCCGCTACACGTGCTTTGGGTGGAGTGCTGAGCAGACAGACTGGGCTCTGGCTGAGCCCACCTTGGGCAGATCCAAGCTCTGGTACACAATAAAACCAAATAGAATGTAAAGAATTTGGCTTAATAAATAAGAGATCCTATTAGCTTCCTTAGATGTGGACATGCTTAACACCGGTTTATTAAAGCATGGTTAGGTTTCCATATTTTCTATTCATTCGTGGGTTTTAGGGGAGTTAACTGGATTTAATATTGCCTATAATCAAGTGTGTGCACAGATGCCTGGGACCCGGGAACTCATCTACAACACCTGTGTAGATGGCAGCCTCCCCAGTCCTTAGCTAAGGAAAACGGTTTCAGAGAAGTGAAGCAACTTGTTCAAGGTCCACAGGGACTTGAACCCAAGAAAGGTGCTCCTCAAGCATGTGTGCCAATCCACAGGTGTCCTCCAATTGTGTGTTCCAATCCAAAGGTGCCCCTCGAGCATGTGTGCCAATCCCCAAGGGTCCCCTCAATCACTCAGACACCAAGGTGAATGGGAAAGAGCTCTGCAAACCCTAGAGCCTGGGCAGGAGCAAGGGGCTACTGTGAGTCCCTTCCCTGCTGTGCATCAGGTCCCTTAGTAGGACACAGAGCAGAGAAGCCAGAACAGGAGCCAAGGAGACAACTCCATAAGAACTCCAAAGGAGGACTTGGCTTCCCATGGCATAGAGGGGACACTTGATGGTCACTGGTGCCATCCCTCTGGTTGATGCTTCTTCCATGTTCACTAATACACAGTGAGGAAGCATCACTGGAAAGACCCTATTGTTCTGAGGATGGCCACTAGCTAGTTCCTGTTTCTGTTGTCACAAGGCCATCTCCATTACAGATTGTCCCCCATACTCCAGATCTGCTATCTGGGAGCCATGGACCTTAGTGACAGACAAACCCAGCTCTGAATGCCAGTATGGTGACTTTAGGCAGGCTCTCTAATCTCATGTCTGTGGGGGGTATGGTCAGAATGGAAGATGGCATCCACAGAGCCCAACAAGGTAGAACCTAGCACAGAAGTCGTCATTTCATGACAAAGACGAGGACAAAGGCCCTTGGAGGCCACGGCCAGAGAGAAATCCTGCCCAACACTGCTTACAGGTGCAGCCAGCCTGCAAAGAACGGCAATGACACCGAATCCAGCCAATTAGGAGAATTTCCCATAAAAATTTAATTCTCTAATAAAAGAACAGTGCAAAATGAAATAGGTGAAGCATTTTTAAACTGTAAATTAATGATCTATAGTTATAGCCATAATAACAATAATAGCTACCAATTACAGAATGAAGGTCGAAACTGGGCCAGGAGCTAAGTGTGGGAAGCCCTGGCCTTCTGAGATTGGAACCCTCGGTGACACTGGCAGCCAGTGTAGGCTTCAGCAGGGCAGCGGCTTGCTCATGCCCTCAGACATGGTGTGGCAACACTAGCCCTCCTCAATCACGAGTTCTCACGCCAGTGTCCAGGACTCTTCGAACATACTGAGGAAAATGTAGTGAAAAGAAGCCTCTCCCCAAATGAAACAGAGACTTGTCCTTTAGTGTCCTGATACCGGCTCTGCTTCTGAGCCAGGGTCACCTGATGCTCCTTCCCCTGCTGGGTCAGAGATAGGAAAGACTCAGCTCTCTGGGGACTGGAGTTTGTGGGCCCTGGAGCAAAGTTACCGGATTCAAACCTTGAACAGAGGCTGTTTCAGTGTGTCTTAGGAGCGCAGCCAGCCTCTCTGGGCCTCTCCTTGTGTGCATATATGTGTGTGCATGCATATTCATGTGTGTGCACATGCACATATACAGAAGTTACACATGCATGTATTTGCGCATGCATTGGAGGTCAGAGGACAATATCAGCTGTCATTTCTTGGGTGCCTTGGTTTGTTTTCGTTTTTGTTTGTGGGGAGTTTTTTGGTTTTTTGTTTTGGTTTGGTTTGTTTTTTGTTTTTTGAGAGACTCTCTCTCACAGGCCTGGAGCTCACTAAGGAGAATGGACTAGCTGACCAACAAGCCCCAAGGATTCACCTGTCTCCATCTCCCTAGTGCTGGGATTACAAGTGTGCACAGTCACACCCCGTGTTCACATTCAGCCATGACTCTACCTACAAGAAAGATAAGAGGCAGGCTAACCCCCACCCATAGCCACGCCCCTACACTGACTGAGCTCCTTAAATGTCGAAGTGCTGAAAGGGTCAAGCTTGGTGAGTGGCACACAGTAGGTGTTCAGTAAATGTCCAGAGCTCTAAGCAGAGAAATTAGGTAATATAAGATCCTCTTTCTTTGGGGGTTACCACAAGAATGACAAGCCCAGGAGGTGTGGGTTAGGCAGTAGGTGACCCCAGTTCAAGAAAGAAAAAAAAAAGCCATCAGCGATGTATCTGATCATCCTCACAGAGCTGGGGATGGGCTGAACCCCAGACACTGTGCATGCTAGGCACTCTACCACTGAGCTGTCTCTCTGGCACTTGGCTTTTTGAGGGGATCTCATAATGTAGCACAGGCTGGCTTGGGATCTCAACCCTTCTGCTTCATCCTCTCTGGTCCTGGCATTACACATGTGCACCGCTGTACCTGACGAGAGAGTGTGTCTTAAAGAACATGACATTGGTCTGTCCCTCTGCTGTGTTTTAAAATAGCTGTTTTAGTGGTCACTCACTGGCTGAGCCACACCTCCTGGGGTTGTCGTTCCTATAGCCCCCAAACTCCACCTTCTCAAGCCTTGATGCTGCCCTGTCTTCTTTCCAGCTGGCTCTCAGCTTCTGTAGCTATCCCTTGAAATGCCCTGTCCGGCCCAGGCTCTGATCTTTTTCAGTCCCCAAGTGGTGACCCACTTAGGTCCCACCACTCTTTCCAATCAGTCTTTGGTCCAGCATCAGTTCTGTTGCTATCCTCAGGGGGCCCCTGCTGTTGCAGCCCATCTACTCTAAGGCTGGCTCTCCTCCTGGCCTCCCTGGGGGCCATGTGTTTCACTTCCCTAGCTTTGCTGAGAACCCTGAAAGGTAGCGCCTTGCCACAGGCACTACGGAACCCTGCCAGCTCTGGACACCTGACTAGGGAGCCCACAGAGTCATTTGCAGCTTACTATACCAGGCAGTCATCAGTAGGGTGACTGGCCCCACGCTCTCCAGCCCAGTGGGGCTGGCTCTGTTCTCAGGTTGAGAAATGTTCAAGGGCCTGATTTGCCGGTCTGAGAACTAGGTGTGGTACTGAATGTCAGTGGCTAATTATGCTTAATCATTATTAATAGGTCTGCACTAATTATCTCTTGCATATAGGCAAGATTTTTACAGATGAGGTGGAGAGACATGGGGAGGGATGGATCTGCCTAAGGCTACTGACTGAGTGGGTTAACAGGCTGGGGCTGGTGGGGGGGGGGAACTGGGGCCCTTAGTGGGGACTCCCTTGGAAGTGAGGATTACATGAGTGGGTGGCACTGGGCTGTTGAACTGGGACTGGACTGGGAGAGCAGTCTTCCTAGGTCACTAGAACTTCAGGCTGGCCTCTGCCCTCCCCCTCCAGGAATGCAATCTACTGAAACCTCTTATTAAAAGTATTCTGGAGGTGATAAAAGTGTCAGCAAAGATTTGCTCATTTTCTAAACTGTCATTAAAACAAAATTTATAGTCCCAGGAAATCTCAGCAGTGGAGGACAGAGGTGGGCAGGGAGAGGGGATATGATTTAAAATCTCTCCTTTAATAAATTAAAAGACGCTCACTTAGAAGAGAGGGCTCAAAAAGGAAATTGCTAGAAAGTCTTTGCTTTCTCTCCTCCTGGTGGGCAGCCGCTTCGCAGGCTGCCAGCCACACCTCACATGCTTGTCATCTCCCTTCCTCTCCCATCTAACCCCCCTGATTAATTCACGTAGCCAAATGCCCCTGACCACCCTAGCCTCCTCAACAGACCTTGGCCAAGGCCCATCCCTTGGGCTCTGACATCTGAATCCCAAGTGACCTGCTTCTCATGCCCACTGCATCGTAAGATCTGTGCCTGTGCTGATTCTTGTTGTTGTTGTTTAAACTTGACCCCAAATGAGAAATATTTGGGGGGAGGGAATCTCAACTGAGGAATTCCCTCCACAGTGGCATGTGGGTAAATATGAGGTAACATTTTCTCATTAATGTTTGATGTGGGAGAGTCCAGATCACTATGGGTGGTGCCACCCATGGGCAGGTGGTCTTCGGGTGTATCGATGTCAGTCTGAGTAAGCCAAAGGGAACAAGTCAGGAAGTGGTCTCTGAGGTGGTTCCTGCTCCAGGCTCCTACCCTGGCTTCCCTCAGTGAACTGCGTGCGACCCAGTGTGTGAGGTCATGGTGTCTATCACAGTGATGGAAGCACACTAGGACAGCATCAGATGGAGTCCCATCTCCAGTCCCTGCTCGATTCCTTATCCTTATGATGCCCCCACATGGGATGGCAGAGTTCTTCACGCGGAATTTGTGAGTCCCAGAACAGGAAATATTGTGGAGAGTTGTTAGCATTGAGCCTGGGATCTGGCAGCCCTTCCAGGCTAGGCTTGACCACTGGCCCCCAATAATCCAAACAGGCAAGTAATGGTGAGAAGCGGGAAATGGAGACTTATTCACTTGAGAAGAGGAACAAAGGGGGGTGGTGACCCTCCTTAGCAGCCCCATGTCTGTCTTCAGGGTCCTGACAGGAGCCTCAGGTTTACACAGGGTGCAGGAGGTGTGCAGAGCTAAGCGGTTGTGGTCAAGGTGTGACCCCATCATTGTCTTGGCCCTCTTCTCTCTTACAAGGTGGTCTGACAAGTTATGAGAATTCTGTGAGTTCGCTTTCTGGGAAACAAGTTCTCCCTTTCTGGCACCCGGCACCCAACCTTTTCCTTCTCCCAGCATGAGAATCCCAGGGAAACCCCAGCGTCTGGAGTCCCGTCCTCAGTTCCAGTCTGACAGCCAAAGGGAAGGATGGCCTGTGTTTCTTCAGAATCTTCCTTCCTGCAAGGAGGGTTACAAAAGTGAGGTGACAAGCACAACGAGTCTGAGTCCTCATTTCTTCATGGGGAGCCTGAGGCTCAGAGATGTCATGGCATTCACCCAAAACCACACAGCACAACCACAGAACCCCGCCTTGCTGAGCAGAGTACTCAGGAACTGTGGCTGGGACTCTTCACTACCCACTGGCTATGTGACCCACAGCAGGTCTCTAGGCCCTGTGTCTGGTATCTTGGGCACCTGGGCACCTCTGTCGGCCTAGACACTGTCGGTGCTGTGCTTAGGGATGCTCTTACCCATCATCCACTGCTGCTTCAGTCATTGCAGCCAATGGCACAGCACTGTGGCTGGAAGCTGGCAGAGCTGCTGTCCCTTGCTTGACTGTTTATCTGGTCCAGCCTGGGGGTAGGGTTTTGAGTATGGGACCGTCAGGGCAGCCCTTGATCCTCTGGGCAAGGGGCAGGGGCTGGCATTCCCTCACCCACTGGAAGAGACCAAAGGTCTCATTTCGGCTCAGAGGACCAGTCCAGAAGGAAGTCTCTGGGGAAAGGAAGAGGGTGTGTCTGGTTGAGGTGAGTACAAGGATGTGGGGTGCTCAGCAGATGCCCAGCCACCGAGAAGGAGAAGTGAGAAAGCAGATGGGGCCAGGTTGGGGTTCTCAGACCCCAGCCAGGTTAGTAAGGTGCAATGTACACCCTACTGCTCAGCTGGGACCCTGGGGACTCCAGAATAAGGTGTGGGGTTGGGCGGGGCTGGTGCAGGTCAGGCCTGAGAGGCTTGCCTGTCCCTTCCTTGCTCTGTTCCCTGCTTTCCAGACTGAAGGCCAACTGGGGGCCTCACAGCAAGGCAACAAGCCTTATAAGAGTCCAAGCTGGGTGCCCTAGGATTGGAGGGGAGAGGAGAAGGGTGCTTATTTGCCTGAATTTTAGGACAGCAGCCTGGAGAGATCCCTGAGGGCTAAGACCCCGTGGGCTTCTTGGAGAAGGAAGGGGAGCCTGGGGTAGGCCTTACAGGCACTGAGCACGTAGGCTGGAAGAGATAGCAGGCCAGGAGGAGAAACCTGGGCCACTGTAGGCTAACAAAGGCTTGCCCTTCTTGAGCTCTGGGGAAGTGATGGGGTATCTGTCACTTAGAAGCTGCAGAATGAAAACCTTGGCTTCTCAGAAATCCTCCAGCCTGTTTGGAGGGTTGGCTACCAACCTCTGCCTGGCAACCTCCATGGGCAGGAGGGAAGGCACCCTGGCCACCAGCTGGAGACCCCTGTGGCTAGTCTTGGGACTACTGTGTTCCTCCCTTCTCCTCTTGTGCCTCTGCCCTTCCTCCTCCTCCTCTTCCTCTTTCTCCTCTTCGTTTCTGTGAAACACTGGTCCACTTAGTGTCTGTGGTTCTGTCGTTGGCTGTGGTGGCAGGCCCGTTCTGTTCCTGTTCCTCACCGGCCCATCCCCCATCCCTACCCACCTTTGACCCTTGCTCCTCCCATGAGACTGTCCGTCTCCGCCCCTCCCTCTGGCTTAGCACTAGCTAACAGAGGCTGGAATTCCAAGCCAGAGCTGCTCTGAGGGCACCAGGCAAGCCTCCTGGAGGCTTCTGTGTGAGGGGGAGCAGCTCCCCCATGTGAATCCCAGGGTGATCTAAGTATGGTTCCTTTGACCTCCTCTGCCTTTGATCTCTATCTATCTGCCTTGGAAGCCTATTGACTTCAGATGTTCTCATACACCCCAAGCAGCCGGGAGGGGCAGGGAGCAGCAGGCCAGGAGCCAGGCTGGTACCCTGGAGACCATATAACTAGTTCCTACTGGGCCTAGCCAGAGGCTGCCTGTGACATGGATGGCTGAGTTGCATGGGGAAGAGGGCTGCCATGGGAGGCATGAGCTGAAGAGCCCCAACTTCGAGCTCTAACCCAGTTTGCAGTGATTGCCTGGTGCCAGGGACAGATCGGAGCTCATTTTCTCCTACGGACTTTCTGTTCCCTTAGCTTGCAAAGATGATCCTGAGTCTGAGGCTCGGTGCAGTAATATGTGAAAAATGCCCCCAGGAACTTATTAGTATACAGCAAATGCTCAAAGCCATCCCATTTCCTCCCAATCTCCCTCGCCTCTCTCCATGACTCACTGAAGTCCAGGCACAAAGGGCATCCCTGTGATGACAGGCAGGACTTTAGTTACTGGGACTGCTTAATAGATGGGCTGACCATCTGCATGGTTTATGTTAGACTCTCAGTGCCATTGGCCCTGCCTGGCCGCGGTGAGCAAGCATGAGGAGGTTGTCTCTGTATGCTGTGCCTCCTGGCAGCTCAGCTGTCCAAGCTCAGTCACTCAGGGAGGCCACATAGGACCGAAATACTAACAACATGCACAGAAGTGAGGCCAGCCATGAAGCTATCCTTCCCCACCACACCTTAGCCTCGGTGAAACTTTGCCCCAGACCAACCACGTGTGTTTCATTCACCTAGAAAACTAGGTGAGCTGAGAGGTGACAGGCAAGAGGCCACACCCACTCAAGGCCAGATCTGAGGCTTTTCCTGGTCATCTGATTTCCAGGCTAGCCCATTGCTTGTACACTAGGAGGTTCCACACACAGCCCTCTGCGCGGCTTTCCTCTGAGGGGTCGGAGACATTCCCCCTCACCCAGTGTCTGAAGGGAAGGGGTCATTTTGCTCCGTTCTCTCTAGAATAGCAGAGGAATTTTGACTCATGGTGGCACAACCCTGCTCTTTATGAGGGTGATTAGGACCTAGGGATTATTATTATTGGACAAGCTGGAGAGAGGCCATCCACGGCTGGACTCCTGGGTTCTGCAGCTGATGGTGGAGAGTGCCTCTGTAGCTCACTCTATGGTGAGTGGAGAAGTGAAATGGGAGCATCAGCCTTTGCTACCTGCTAGAGTCTTCTGGAGGCGTTCACCGATACTGATGGTTGGAGTTAGCCCACGAGATTGGTGGCTCTGGGATGTGGCCAAGCATAGGGGACTTGGAAAGCTCCCAGAAGCTCCAATGTGAAGCCAGATTTGGCATACTCTGAGGTCAGTTTTGGGATGTTCAACCTGTGATAAAGTTTGGAGCATGTGTGACACAGGAAATGCTGTCTCTGTGTGTCTTCATCTTCCTGTGTGCTGTTGGACATGTGAGAGAGGCTAGGCACACAGCATACAGAAGGGCTAAGAAGGGTCGCAGACACTAGTCTTTGTTTGTTTGTTTGTTTTGTTTTGTTTTTCCAGACAGGGTTTCTCTGTGTAGCTTTGCGCCTTTCCTGGAACTCGCTTTGTAGACCAAGCTGGCCTCGAACTCACAGAGATCCACCTGCTTCTGCCTCCCGAGTGCTGGGATTAAAGGTATGCGCCACCACTGCCCAGCTATTTTTTTTTAAATTACATTGATTGATTGATTGATTGATTGATATTGATTGATGGAGAGGTACACACAACCTGTGGCATGCATGTCAAGGTCAGAGGACAATTTGTAGGAGTTGATTTCTTCTTCTACTATGTAGGTCCCAGATCATCAGCCTCGGTGGCAAATACAGTTACCCATACCCACTGAGCCATCTTGCCAGCCCAGTCTCCTCACTTTAGAGAGAAGGACTAGAGGGTGAATGACTTATATAATGTTCAGAGGTACAAGGCCAGACCTAGCCTCTCCAGCCCTGTCTACACCTCAAGATCTAAGACTGAAGAAGGGACACGGAGACTGCCATGTGTCATGTCTGGTTGACACGAGTTCTTGCTTTGGTTCCTTACTGCTGCAGACAAACATCGAGGTTCAGCTGGCCTTGGCCTGGTTTGCAGAAGAAACAGGAAGAAACACAGCTGCTTCCAGCCACTGAGCCCTGCCAGATCCTCCCTTCCAGGTACATCATGCACGTGACCTTGGGTGCAAGTGAGCCCTGGCTTCCCCATGGGGTGAATGGCAGGCAATACCTGCCCAGCCTCTTCCACAGAGAAGCTGGAGCTTAATGTGTGTGCCCAGGAATGAAGCATACAAGCGAGCCAGTGCCCAAGAGCCCATGGCTTCCAAGAGCTCTTGGAAGGGAGTTCTACCTAGTCCCTCTTCACTCAGGTACCTTCTTTGCATGAGCCAAGGAGTTCCCCAGCCTCTTCCCTGGCCTGCTAGGCCTTGTTGTCTCCTCTATTCTACCTGGCCTTCTGAGTCGGATATCCAGTGACCTATAACCTTGGTTTCCATGGTGCATGGTTCCCCTGAACCACTCAGTTCATCCTTGCAGTGTGACCTGTCGTCAGTCAGCAGCAGGAAGAGACAAGAGCCAGGAGGAAAAGGGCCATGCTGGAGCTGACCTGGAATGCTTCAAAGGAGGGTGCAGCTGGCTGCCCTGAGGCCTGCTGGGCCACAGGACCTGGGGCATTGGTTAGGTGTCTAGGGGAACCTAGAAACAGCCAGCTGAGGATCCAGAAGGGCTGTAAGTTCAAGGACAATTTTAACTCACTACATTTTGGCCCGTTGGAAGGACCCAGGCCCTGGAACCTGACAGAACTGAGATCCCGTTCAAGCCTCCCTGAACACGATGGTGGCACATGTAAAGTGGAGATGAGAACAGTTGCCTTGTGGAGTCATCTAGGAATTGAAATCACAAATGCTAAAGCCAAGCAGCTGCGATTGTTATTTACAGCTTCACTGAGGCTCTCCCACAAGCATGCTCTCTCCCAACATCCTGCCTGTCTCTCTCCAGGCTGGATGGAGCACCAGCAAGGAAGGGGGTGGGGCAGAGTCGGCTCCAGCTCTGCCTTACACTGGCTGGAGGACCAGGGAGAAGTCTCCTGACCACTTCGAGCTCATCTGTGAAACCAGAGTGATAATGGGTGGGAGCCGGTAGACAACATCGACAGCTCACACTTGCCCAGCACTTACTGAGGGCGAGGGGCAGGCACTTGTGCAAGAATCCTTAAAGGCTTCAAAAACTTATCTCCTTCCTTCCTTCCTTTCTTCTTCCTCCTCTACTTCCTCTTTTAAGACAGGATCAAACTTCATAGCCCAGGCTAGCCAGTCTGCATTTACGCAGCAATCCTTCTACCACCATCCTAATGTGGATAGGTGTGTAACACCAATCTAATGTCTACAGGTATATATAACCATCCTAATGTGGATAGGTGTGAACCACCATCCTAATGTGGATAGGTGTGAACCACCATCCTAATGTGGATAGGTGTGTACCACCATCCTAAAGTCTACAGGTGTGAACCACCATCCTAATGTGGATAGGTGTGAACCACCATCCTAATGTGGATAGGTGTGTACCACCATCCTAATGTGGATAGGTGTGAACCACCATCCTAATGTGGATAGGTGTGAACCACCATCCTAATGTGGATAGGTGTGAACCACCATCCTAATGTCTACAGGTATGAATCACCATCCTAATGTGGATAGGTGTGAACCACCATCCTAATGTGGACAGGTGTGAACCACCATCCTAATGTGGATAGGTGTGAACTACCATCCTAATGTCTACAGGTATGAACCACCATCCTAATGTGGATAGGTGTGAACTGCCATCCTAATGTCTATAGGTGTATATAACAACCTAATGTCTATAGGTGTATATAACCATCCTAATGTCTATAGGTGTATATAACCATCCTAATGTCTATAGGTGTATATAACATCCTAATGTCTATAGGTGTATATAACCATCCTAATGTCTATAGGTGTATATAACCATCCTAATGTCTATAGGTGTATATAATATCCTAATATCTATAGGTGTATATAACCATCCTAATGTCTATAGGTGTATATAACCATCCTAATGTCTATAGGTGTGAACCACCATCCTAATGTCTATAGGTGTATATAACATCCTAATATCTATAGGTGTATATAACCATCGTAATGTCTACAGGTGTATATAACCATCTTAATGTCCATAGGTGTGAACCACTATTCTAATGTTTACAGGTGTGAACCACCATCCTAATGTCTATAGGTGTAAACCACCATCCTAATGTCTACAGGTGTATATAACCATACTAATGTCAATAGGTGTGTACAACCATCCTAATGTCTATAGGTGTGTGCCACCATCCTAATGTCTATAAATATATATAACCATCCTAATGTCTATAGGTGTGAACCACCATCCTAATGTCTACATGTGTGTGCCACCATCCTAATGTCTATAAGTATATATAACCATCCTAATGTCTACAGGTGTGTGCCACCATGCCTTGGTTTGAGATAGATCAATTTATATCTGTCTGTCTTTTTTTCTCTTTTCTTCTTCCTTCTTTTTCTTCCTTGAGATAAGTTAGTTTCAAACTCACTACATAGCCAAAGATGACCCTGAATTCCTGACCCTTCTGCCTCCATTTCCCAAACACCGAGATTATAGGCACATACTACCATTTCTGCCTCTGATCTTTCTTTCTCCTCCCTTCCCTCCCCTAACCCTTCCCTTCCCATCTCTTCCCTTTGTTGTCCTTCCTGTCCATCCCCTTTCCAGAGGAGAGACTCAAACCCAGGGTCTTGTAGATGCTAAGTGAATGCTCTACCCCTAAGATTCGTCCTCAGCCCCTTTCACGGGCTTCCTGCAAGGACCACCCTCCACTACAACCTTAAAGTGGCCCCTACTTATATGTGTGAGAAAACTGAGACTCAGAGGGCGTAAACAGCATGGCCAACGGTCTCCCAGCTTGAGAAGAGCTGAGGGTAGGTGGCCCTGCCTCACAGGACACTAGGACGACTGCTGAGGAGCCTCGGGATATTCTCAAATGAAATGACCGTCACAGTGCCTTCAGCCTACTTTCCAAATGACCCCTCAATCTGACTGGTATTCACTGGCCACATGGCCTCCACAGGGTACATATTACTCCTACAGAGGAGGGCACCACAAAATCACCAAGAGATCCTCTGCATCCCACAGCAAGCCTGAATCCGAGGTAGGACTCTGGGACTCCCCATCTGCATGCAGCTCTGCCCTGCGGTGGTGCTGGGACTCCACCCCTTTTCCAGATGTTTGTTGTGATGGTAGGTGTGATCATGTGATGGTGTGATGCTGTAGTGGTGAATGTCTGTGTTCTTGATGGGGCCAGGTCTTTGAGGCTGGCTTAAGAAGTGTTTGGTGTCACTGAGATCTTTTGTTTGTCTGGAAGCTTCCAGGTTGGAACCCTAACAAGTTGCAGTCTAGGTTCTGATGAGAGAGAGGAATATTCCAGAAGCTTTCTCTCTGGCCCTTCTCTTTCCTGGAACACAAAGAGTTGTGTTGAAGAGCCTGGGGTATGGGATTCATTCAGCTTCCGGCGCTCCCCTTCAGGCTCCTCTCTGGGTATTTTTAGGTGCATTTAATTTGGTGGAGCTGAGCACTTTTGATTTCACAATGATTAGTTAGAGCCTGGGAGCTTGCCTGCTTTTCTTCTTCCTCCCGCCTGTCTCCCCCAAGGGGACTGGGTGTTGTTTTGACTTTTATATGCTACAATAAAAACTTTCATTGTAGCAAAATGTTTGCTCGTCAAAATTAGCTTGGTTAATTCCAAAGAATTGTTTCATCTTGGCTACACAGGCACCAGGGATCCTTTTTACAAGGCACATTGGCCACCAGCCAGCTGTCTCCCTGAGTCCTCTACAGCCCTCATCCTCCTGGAATTTACCTTTGATGGGGGAAAGACCTGTCTCCCAAGGCTTTCCAGACTGTTCCTGGTCAAGACCTCCAAGGTAGGGCAGGAGTGGCTCACAAAGTGTGTGTTTGGTTTTGCGGAGTTTTAAAAACAAAGGAATCAGAGCGATCCCGCACAGAGACACATGGAGACAGGGCGCACAAGGGCACACCAGATCCACACCCAGGGTTGCATTTACAGCACACTCAAGGCACCGCAAACCTTTATAGGGGAATAGCCACCTCAGTTTGCTGACAGCCTCTTGCATCCAGCAAGGAGGGAGCAGTAGGCGCCATCCTGATGATTATTCCAAAGCCCACACTCAAATACCCTCCCAGCATTACTGCCTAAGCAAGCCCACATTAGCTTTGTAAGTCTGCTGATGCTTAAAACAAAAAAAATCTAGTGTGCAGACCCCGGGGGTGCACGTCTTTGAGGGAAAGGCTGATGGACTAACCAGTGTGGATAACAGTAGGCTCTGAAGACTTGAATGTATTACTTCCCCAAAGGCAAAGATAAAAAGCCACTTTTGATAGTGAGTGCGCAGGAGAGTAGGTTGGTCTCTTCTGGGGACTCAACACTAGCTGAGAGGATGGGAGGCAGGCCTTGAATTCAGAAGATGAGTTCTCAAAGTAGATGAAGTGATGGTTCGGGTGTTTTGTTTTGTTTGGTTTTGTCACCTTGACACAAGCCAGGGTCATCTGGAAAGAGAGAACTTCCTCGGTGAAAATGGCCTGTAGACAAGCCTGTAGGGCATTTTCTTAATTAGTGATTGATACGAGAGGGCACACAGTGGTAACACCCTCGGGCAGGTGGTCCAGGGTTCTATAAGAAAGCCGGCTAAGGAAGCCATGAGGAGCAAGTTGGTAAGCAGCATTCCTCCATGGCCTCTGCTTCAGGTTCCTGCCTTGAGGCCTGCCTTGACATCAGTTATGGACTGTGGTCTGGACTTGTAATCTAAATAAACCCCTTCCTCCCCATTTGCTTTTGATCACAGCAATTGGAGACTAAGACAGTAAGGGAGGAGTTCCCTGCAGTGCCCTGTGAGGAGCCCACCTGTACCATTCAGTCCCCCGCCCTAGCTTCCTCGGGCTATCTTCCTCCAACTGCTCCATCGGTCCTCCTCAGCAGTGCCAGCTACCGTAGCGGGCAGCCAGGCCCTGGGTCAAGTTAAACAGCTCTACATGGCTCAGTTCAGTGCCTTGTCCATGCTCTGGGTGCAAATCCCACCCTCATGGGCTGCTGAGGAAGTCAGAAGGCTGCTAGGAAAACCCTAGCCAAGGGCCCAGGGAATGACTACCAGTAAAGGGCCCGCTGTGAGAGCAAGTGTGAGGCCCTTCTTCAGTTTGACGCCCAGCACCCAGGTGAGTGTGTTCTTTCTTCATCATTTACCAAGCGCCTACATCCTACACAGTCTGCCAAGTGCCTTGTATGCCACAGTTCATTCAGTTCTCCCAGAATGGCAGCTAGGGGCAATACCTTGGGGATTCTGTCCTGGATTTATTCTGGGCTCCCTGTCCCCTGAGAAGTCTGCACTCAAGCCCTTTGTCTCTGCTTGCCTTCCTCACCCTTGTCTACACTGCTTTGGGTGCTTTCCTGTCCCCTAAGCCTGCTGGTCAGATGTGAGCAATCCCTACGATACTCATTGGCCCAGAGCAGAGGGCACCATTTTTTAGGACCCTTGCCTAAGGTACGACTGTGGGCTGGGCCAGAATGCACTGCTCTTGGCTGTTATGGATTCATCCTCCCTAGAATGGAGAACGTGGCCTTCCTGGTCACCTCTCCTTCAAAGCTCAATGCTATTTTCCTCAGCCCCATTTCTCTTACCCACCAGTTTCTCCTAAATGGTCACATTCAGAAGGAACCAGGGAGCACTGTCCACTCCTTGCCAAGTATGGCTGCCATGGCACCAAATCCGTGGGTACAGAGCCAGGTCACATGGCAGCAGCTGTTGCAGCAGCCTCCTGGGTCTCATCCCATACAGCGAGGCCCAGGTCGGCCTGACCTAAAGTGAAGCAATGGACTTGGCCAAGCACTTGCTAGCCAAGGGCATCCTGGCAGGTAGACAGACGTTGTTGCCCAGCATGCTCTGGAGGCAGCAGGTAGGAACAGACAATGTGCAGGCCCTGGCCAGGCTCACATCTCACTCTGTGACCTTCCATCTCTGCCCTGGCTTTGCCCCTGTGATGTGGTGACATGGCAGGTCAATCTGGAGGCCACAAGGTTTAAACCCTTCCTGATGGGCCAATGGTGACAGGCTCCCAGAAGTCCCTTTGAGCTGCTCCAGCAGCCGTGGTTCTAAGAGGCAGGAGGAGTACTCATCTGGGACACAAGTGCCGGTCTCTTGAGCAGCCACGGGTCAGAGACCACTTACCACTTGTCATTTGAGACATCCTTCAAGAGAACCCGCTAGCTAACTCCACTCCAAATCCCTCCCGGGCCAGATTAAAGCACCTCTACTGAACACCGCAAGAGCCAAGGACCACTCACACAAGTGCCTCCTTTGAGAAGAACGTGTGTCTAGAGGGGATCCAAGGCTGAAGGTCAAGGCCTGGGCCAGCCTGTAGGACAAACCAACTTCCAGCAGAGACTGAGGTCTGGATCAGGGAAACTCAACGTGTGGTGGTCATACTCCAAGATAAGCCACAGTCCTGCATCCCTCCTTCAGGCAACACATAACTGTCCTCAAGATACACTTTTTTCTTTTCTTTTCTTTTTTTTCTATTCTTTTCTTTTCTTTCCTCCTCCTCCTCCTCCTCCTCCTCCTCCTCCTCCTCCTCCTCTTCCTCCTCCTCCTCCTCCTCCTCCTCCTCCTCCTCCTCCTCCTCCTCCTCCTCCTCTTCTTCTTCTTCTTCTTCTTCTTCTTCTTCTTCTTCTTCTTCTTCTTCTTCTTCCTCTTCTTCTTCTTTGAGGCAGGGTCTCATGTAGCCCAGGCTTGCAAACTCACTATGTAGTGCAGGATAATCTTGAAATTCTGATCCTCCCACCCCTACCCCCCCAATGCTGGTGTTACAGGCATATTCTACCACACTTAGTTCATGCAGTACTGGAGAGCAAACCCAGTTTGGGGCGTGTGTACTCCACCAACTGAGCTGTATCCTCGGCCCTTATAAGACTAACTTTCACCAAATTTCTTCTCAAACCTGTAACCCTGGGAGACAATTGAAGAGACTGGGGTCCAGAGAGACTCTGTCCCTGTGCCCCTCACCACACTGCCAACACATACAGGTGCTGGATTCAGAACTCTGCCACTTCAGGGTCTCCCAGACCAGGCAAAAAGCATGGCTAGAGCCCACCTCCTGGGCCACTGTGACCGTCAAGGAAACAAACCCAAGAAGCTCAATGGCTCTGGGCCATCGGTCACTTTCCACACCATAAGTGTTCAGGGCTTTCGAGGTTAGGGCAGAGCCTGTGTCCCTGGGAAAATGCTGATGTCTAGTCCTGTAGAAAGAGGCATCAAATGCAGGCCCCACCCTGCTGCACGTTCTGCTAGGAAGTCCTGGCAGGTGGCAGGGTGTGGTAAGCTCAAGGTAAGGTCAGATGAGGTACTGGGAAGAGAAGGGGGCCCTGACCTGACCTGAGGTCCCCTGTGGGAACAGCTGCCTCATCCCTCCTTCCTAAGTCCCTGGCCTGTGCTTAGAGTCCCCTTCGGATAGCATGGGACCAGTAGGCTTCATTTAGGGCAAGAAGCACAGATTGAACCTTTACCAAGCCAAGCTACCCCAGGTTTGGAGAAAACAATAGGAGCTCACCCCCACACCAGGAGAAAGGACAGGGGTGGGGAAGCATTTTGGCCACAGAAGGCTGTGGGGCAATGCTTAAAGATATCTTCAGAGCACTCACGCTAGGGTGGCCACTGTGTCATGCGTTTGTGAGGAGAGTGTCTTGGCTCCAGGACACTCTAGGGCTCCCTATGGTATGTCCTAAGAGGAGGAGCCCTACCTCTTAAGCTCATAGATCCTGCCAGTGGGGCTCAAGTAGGGAATCCAGCAGCAGACAGCAGAGTGGAGCTTGGAGCTGAACTGCAGCAAGGAGTGCTGTGAATGCGCATGTGCATGCGCATATGGACCAATGTATATATATATTCACAAGAGTGATGCACAGGGAGGCATCAGCTGTCAGCTGAAGCTCTGGGGGTCTGCCAAGAAACTGGAAATGTGGCTGTTTGGGGGACATGAGCTGTGTCTTCTAGGGACTAGCCCAGCACACAGGACCTGTGACACTGTACCTTCATGTACTTGTGGGACTCTGGGCAAGTTTTTAAATGTCTCCGTGGTTCAGGCTCCTCTTCTGGTCCTGGATTTGAGGAAGGCCTGGGAGAGCGTAAAGGGATGGGACATGTACCCCGTGTTGGCATCCCTTGTGCTCACAGAACATCCAGAACACAAAGGCTGATACCTGCCTAAGCTTCCCCAGATATCAGGAGAAGGAGCTTTTCATCTTAGAAATGGGAGGTCCATCAAAAGAGAAGGTTCAAGTCCCAGAAAATCCTAAAACCTGGGCCGTGTGCTCACAGAGAACACTTCACGATAGTAATCATTGTTTTCTGAGAAGCCAGCCTCCAAAGGGCACTTGACATGCCTTCCCAAGAGGTACTCCAGGGAACAAGCATCATGGCTTGCTGGGAGGGAGGCTCACGTCAGGCAGTCAGACTCACGAGCTCCACTCTGCTCGAATGATGAGGGCTGGAGGGGTCAGAGGCTGAGAGCTGGCTAGAACCTGGCTTTCAAAGCACAGGCTTCATGGAGCTGAGCATCTATTAGTTTGTGGGTGCAGAAGAAAAATGGAAGAAAGGGTGTAGTAGCCCAGAAGCACAGTGCCTCCTACCCTAGAGGACTCAGTGGCTGCATCTCTAAAAATAAGTATTATTTAAGTATTGTAAATAGTATTTGTTTGTAAACATCTCTATAAAAATGTTTATTTACACATTTTGGTATTAAAATTATTGTCGGGTTGGGGATTTAGCTCAGTGGTTGAGCGCTTGCCTAGCAAGTGCGAGGCCCTGGGTTCGATCCTCAGCTCCAAAAAATAAAATAAAAAATAAAAAATAAAATCCCAGAACCTGGGAAACTGAGATAGGCAGACTTCTATGAGTCTGAGGCCAATCTGGCCCACATACTGAGCTACAGGCCAACCAAGGCTACAAAGTGAGACCTTATCTTCAAAATAAAAAAAAAATTATTGTCACTTGCTAGAAAATAAAATCTATGCTACGATCTCTGTGTGTGCCTATAATCCCAGCACTTTTAGGGGCAGGGATGTGGATCAGGAGCTAAAGGTCATCTTCAACTACAAAGTGAATTCAAGGCCAGCAAGACTTGCAAGACACCATCTAAAAAAACAAGAGGAGGAGAGAGAAAGAGGAAAGGAGGAAAGAGACAGGTAAGAGCCACTATAGGGAATTGTAGAAGACATATCAGGTGACCTCTGACTTCCAAGCTCATCATTGGAGAGCAGAGCATCTGGGCTTGGAGCAAGCATGGGAAGGGGTCATGTGGATCTGGCATGTGCTCTAGTCTGCTGGCCTCCAGCTCACTGCTTCTCAAGTTAGGGTGTCAGGCTCTGGCCCACATGACCACGGCCTAGTAGAGGGGTTCATACCCTTTTTCTCCCCATTGTTCCCTGGGGGTTATTCCCACCAGTTGCAGACGACTCCTCCACCCCTGTCATCATCGAGTCTCTGGATGTATCAGGGTGGCACCAGCTGCTGGTTTAACTCATAGGAACCTGGGCAGCTTCAGAGTTGTCAAGACACCCTAAAATGATCCTCTCACCCTCCCCCACGGATGGAACAGAAAATTGTGTAGGGCCTCTACCTTAGCTTCTTTTGCCTGTGGCTTTGATTAAAAAACAAACAAACAAAACAACAACTCTAACAAGAGCAGCTTGCAACTTAAGAGGGAAAGGCATATTATTTCAGCTAACTGTTCCAGGGTGCAGTCCATCAAGGCAGAGAAGACTCAGTGGCAGGAGTATGAGGCAACTGCTCACATCGCATCCACAGTCAGGAAGCAGAGAGCAATGCATGCTGGTACTCAGCTCACTTTCCCGTTTTTTTTTATGGAGTCAGGAATCCTAGCCCATGGAATAGTGCCCCCCCACAGTGGGCAGGACTTTCCATCTCAATTAGACTAATCTCAGAATCCCTCTGATCATGCCCAGGAGCCCATCTCCCAGGTGATTCTAGATTCTGTCACGTTGTCAACTGAGACTAAGCATCACAGCTGTGCCCCAACTCAGCCAGAGGCAGCAGAGCACTGGGATGGTCATTACCCAGGGACCGCACAGGGGACATGGCTGGTCTCCTGGAAGAGGTGAATGGCTCAGGTGCTTACTCCTTGTGAATGCCGGAGTGCGTGTGTATGTGTGTGTGTGTCTGTGTGTGTGCACGTGCACCTGCATGAGCTATAGGGCTTATATGTGTGTGTGTGTGTGTGTGCGCGCGCACGCGCCAGAGCCTCCATCTTAACCTGGGGAATCCTCTTCTCTGTTGAGTGGAGGGGGCCGAGGAAGAAATGTTTAATGTCTCACAGCAAAGTCATCTGCCATTTGCGTGCTGGGCGCCCCAGCTCAAGCAGGCTCAGCAAGAGGTCGCAGCTGGGCAGCCAGCCTTCCAGCTGTGGGAACTAGGAGGGAGCCAGTGGTGCACACAGCCTCTGAGTCCTGGCTGCCAGCTCTGGAGAAGGCTCCTCCTCCAGCAGGGTGCCTGCAGGAGTTGCTGCAAGAGGTCTTATGAAGGGAAGACCCACTCAGACCTCGCTTCAGCAGTGTAGGGCAGCAGCAACTGTCATCCTTCTCACACGGGTTTTAAAAAGCATGAAAAGCCAGACTTTGATCCTAGCACTTGGGAGGCAGAGGCAGGCAGATCTCTGAGTTCGAGGCCAGCCTGGTCTACAGAGTGAGTTCCAGGACAGCCAGGTCTACACAAAGAAACCCTGTCTTGAAAAACAACAAAACAGAGAAAATTGAAGGCTGAGGCTCAGTTGAGAGTGCTTGCCTAGCACGCACAAAGGCTTGGGTTAGACCCCAGCATGGCATAAATCCAGTCTTGTGGTACATGCCTGTGATCTTGGCACCCAAGAGTTAGAGGAACAGAAGTTAGACTCATCGTGTGTTCAAGGCTAGCCTGGGCTAGAGAGTCTACCCCCTCCCCCCTTTTTTTAAGCTGTGAAGTCTGAAAGAATATTTACCAAAATGAAGAGAGCAGCAGGGTGACTGTCACCTCGGGGCTGAGATGCATTGACTTCTATGTCTATCAGAAACACAGGGGCCTCTGCCACTGTCCTTCTTTTTCTTCTGGCTTATCTATAGTTCCGAAATTCTCCACACTCTGAATTCGTTGTGATTTGAAAATGGTAATGCGGTGAAGCACAAGCAGGGCGCCCACTGAGGAGATGGCCGCCTCCATACTAGGGAAGGGAACCGAGCAGGTAACGCTGGGGACTCAAGCCTGAGGCCCGGGGGATGGGGAGGTGCTGTCCTCTCTCTGAGAAGTGCAGCCCCCTGCCTGGGCCTCCCGGCTCACTGGCTCGCTCCGGCTGTGCCTGGCTCAGACAATGTGAGCGCACAATCATTCATTATAACTCAATTACAGTGATTAAAGCTGGTGGCATGCAGAGGCAGGAGGGAGTGTTGCCAGCAAAATTTACACTCCGTGTCATCAGCAAGAGATAACAGCAGCTGACAGGCCCGCTGCCTCCCCTGCCATCTGCTCAGTGTGGCCGCCTGAGGGGCAAAAGCAGCCGCTGTGCTCATGGTGGCCCAGAGTGCTGAGATCGGCTGCCTGGGGCTGGCCTAGGACTTGAGCATGGTGCTTTGGGGTGTAGGGAAAATGGGGGTTCTAGGCCCCTCCACAAAGAGCTAGTTCTGGCATCCAAAGTGAAGAAGGGGGTTCTGAGGGGGGAGGGATTAATAGTGCTCAGCGGCTGGGTGGTGGTGGTGGTGGTAGCACATGTCTTTAATCCCAGCACTTGGAGGCAGAGCCAGGTGGATCTCTGTGAATTCGAGGCCAGCCTGGTCTATAGAGTAAGATTCAGGACAGGCACCAAAACTACACAGAGAAGCCCTGTCTTGAACCCCCTCAAAACAAAAACAAAAACGTGTTCAGAGGTTTTCATCCACTGTGGCACAGGCTGGCTTTCTGGGTCCTGGTTTCCTGTCCATATTCCAGATGAAGAAACTGAGGCACAGATACTCCAAAGACCAATCAACAGAACAGTCATCTAAGGGCAGAGTCATGACTCAGGGTGCCCCCCCCCACCTCTGGTTTTTCATGGATGGTAGACAGAGGGATGTGGGAAATTGGGACCACACTCAGCTTCAGGGAGGTGGAGCCAAGCTCAGGCCATACACCCTGGGATCCAGAATAAGTCCCCAATGATAGCAGAGGATGACATGAGGCAGGGGCTCTCAGCCCAGGCAGGGCTGTGGAGAGATAGGGACATGTGGAAGTTGCTCCAGATATGTGGAGGCTCCAGTTTTGGCTACCGGAAGGGACTGGGAGGGGAAATGGAGGCTACAGTCAGAGGTGAGGTCTATGCCACGATGCTGAGAGGTGGGAAGAATAGAACTGAACTAACTGCCTGTCTTTCTGTTTTGTTGTTGTTTGGTTTGGTTTGGTTTGGTTTGGCTTGGTTTGTTTTGGTTTTTTGAGACAGGTTTTTTTGTTTGTTTGTTTGTTTTCTGTGTAACAGCCCTGGCTGTCCCGCCCAGCAGAACTTATCTTAATACAGGGTGGCAGTGGCTAGGCTACCCAGAACTTGGGACTTGCAACTCTAAGTCTCCAGACAACAGGACTCCTGCACACTGGCCAGCAGATGCACTGGTCCCCATCTTGGAGAGACCAGTGGTAGTGACAGGGGGTAATCGCAGGAAAAGAGAGGAGCAGGTCCCTCTTCCCCTTGGTTGTTCCAGAACAATACTTCTTTGTATGTTTGCTCGACTTTATTTATTCACTTTTTTTTTTGAGACAGGGTCTCATGCAGCCCACGATGGCCTCTTGTGTAGTCCAGGTTGCCTGAGAACTTCTGATCCTCCTGCCTCCACCCCCAAGTGAAGAAGTATAGGCGGATGTCACCACACCCAGTTGTATGTGATGCTGGGATTCCAACCCAGGCCTTGTGGACGCTAAGCAAGCCCTCTGCCAATAGCGCTCCATCCCAGCCCCTGGTTGTTCCACATCACTCATTCAGTTCCTGATCCTCACAAAGCCTAAGCCACACTCACCATGCTTCTGTCTACCTGCCAGCTGCTCACTGCTGAGACACCTTGCCTCTTCCTGGCCCTGATGACTAACCCCAAACCCCACCCAGACAAGGATCCCCTTGGCTCCCCAAGGGCATGTCTGACTCCTCAAAGGTTCTTTGAACCCCTCTGTCTGTCCCTGGGAGGCAGGCTTTGCACTTGCTGCAGCTGTGCAAACCAAAGCTTATTCTCCTCTGTGTCCTTCCTCATCTACTGTCCTTCAGAGGCCAGCTCAGACCTCACTCCAGGAAGCCATCCTTACCCCAAAACTCAGAATGTGCCTTTCCAATGGGTCCCATGCCCTCATGCTAGTGTGCTGGGAACAATGATCAAGGAATATTACAGTCATCTGGGGCCAGGATCATTTGCTGTCTTCAACCCCCAACAACAGCTTGGAGGCAGAGGCTGGGTCCTCTTAGTTTTTTTCCTTTGTTACTATTTGGGACATTTTGAGCTCATGCTTGCTTTGTACTCATAGGTAGCCCAGGATGACCTTGAACTGCTGATCCTCCTGCCTCTGTCTCCTGAATGCTGGGGTTGTGGGCTTGTATTAACATGCCTGGTTTCTGACTGGGTCCTGTTAGCTTCTGAAGTCTAGGACTGAGGAGAAGTAGGTCTTAGAAAACGACATTGTGGCAAAGACACTGAAGCAGGGTGGGGAGAGCCGACAGGTGCTGCCCACAAGAAGGAGGACCAGTGTGAGGGGACAGGGGGTCCTGGGACTGCTGCCCTCCCCCATTGCACTCACACATCCACTCCTTTGCCCATCCAACTCCTTGATATCTTCCACCTCTGGCTTCCAGGCTGGTGGATGGAGCAGATGATGGCCCAGGCTGGGACTTGGAAGTGTGGCCTGCTGAGCTGCTGAGGAGTGGAGAGGGGAAGGCTATGTCCTTTTCCCCAGTACTTTGCTGATCTGGTCACCCAGAGACTGAGACCCTTGAGACCCAGACTGGAGAGCACAGCTAGCTACCCTGGAGGGCACAGTCCCTGGAATTCCCCCAACAAGAACTGAAAGAGGAAGCTAAGAAGGGTGGTGAAGGTGGGGGGGGCTGCGGTACAAAATCCAGGCACCTGGCTCTGTGTGCCCAGCTCAGCAACCCGTCTGCAAATGCACCAGGCACTGCAGACATCCAGATTTGACAGTTTCTGCTTCCAAGGAACTTCTAGTTCATTCCCTGTGTTTCCTGGGCCTCAGTTTCTCCACTTGTAACACAGAGGTCAAACCAGAGCAAGATTCCCACAACTGGTAACTTCACCAGCTCCTGATAGCCACCAGCCCACAGAGCAGGTACTAATAGTCACTTTCCTTTGGCTGTGGTAAAATACCCAGACAAAGGTAACTTAAGGAAGGAGGTAGGGAGGTAGTTCAAAGGTATCGTCCATCATGGTGGAGATGTCATAGAGTTTGGGACCACTGGTCACATGGCATTCACAGTCAGGAAGCAGAGAGAATTGAAGGCTGGTGCTCACCAGGCTCTCTCCTTTTTATCTGGTCTGGCATAGAATGGTATTACCCATAGTTCAGGTGGTCTTCCCACCTCTGTTAACCTAGTCTCAATAATACGTCACAGGCATGCTCAAAGGCCTGTCACCCAGGTGATTCCAGAACCTGCCAAGTTGGTGATTAACCACCAGGCAGGACAAGTGGGCCTGGAGCAAGCTGGGGTGTGACTGTTGAGGTCCCTGCCCCTCTATGACACTGGCTCACCTCTCTTTTCACACAGAAGGAGCTGGAAGGGCGGGAGACAGGGCACACTGGTCATTGCCAGCTCCTGAGAGAATGGGTTTTCATCTAGGATTGCCATACCAAGTTACTCTTTACACAGACCTTTGCTTTCCAAAGTAATTTAAAGATAAGCAAGCCATTGTCGGCTGGTGGGTTCTGGGCTAGAGAAAATATCATTAGGGAGCAGTTTACTGATCACCGTGACTCTTTGATGTTTGAGTCCAAGAGGCTCTGCCCATGGTAGAGGACACTAGGAGTTCTCTAAAGAGTAGCACCACAGCGGCTCTCTGAGACTTCTCCCAGTCTAGGAAGAAACTACTGAGCATTATGGTGAGTTAATCTACTCAGAGACTTAGTTTGTCTAAATCCGCTCTCCTCTCAACCAGCTCCTGCATATCCTACAACAACCAGTTCAAACACCCCCTTCTGCTCCTCCTGCGAACTGCCCAATTCCCCTGCTGAGGACCCCTACAGCGTGCTGTTCAAGCCACTGGTTGCTAATTTGAGGTGTTTGTTTTTCCTCTCAGCAGGTGCATTCTGGGAGGGCGTGGCCCTGCTGTGGTACCCCTAGTCCCCAGCGCAGGTCTGCTTTGCCTGTGTTATTGAATGAATGCATGACTGGGTGGGTAGGGAGGCTTGGCTTCATGGCCTGAGCTAATTTTCAGATTCTATTCTTTCTACTTCTCTATTTAAGGAAAGGAAACTATTCGTTGAAAGCATGGCCTTCCAGGCGTTCAGTGACTGCTGACCAGGCACCTGTGCTCCGCAGGCGCTCTGCTGGGAGCCAAGGACACAGTTGTGACCAAATCTGCATGTCTGCCCTCCAGAAAGTCACAGGTGAGTGCCAGAGACAAGGGGCAAGGGGATACAGCAAAGGAAGGATTTGACGTTCACCTTCGCTTTGATGTGACCCACTCAAAATTGAATCTGCTATGGAAAGGAGAATCGGATGCATCATGGAGTCCACATAAAATCCTGTAACTCTGTATGTCATATATCAGTAGTCCTGGGGACACACACACACATACACACACTCACTCACATATGCATACACATATGCAGACAAACACACATGAACACACAAACACACGTGCATACAGATATGCACACATTAACACACATGAAGACAAACACACATACACATACATGTACAAAATCCACCATCTCCTCTCCAGAAAGTCCTCCAAACAGTGCCCATCCCATTAGCATCCAGCTCCCCTGGCACACAGATTTGCAGATTACGGTGTCTAATTCTACTCTCACTGAAAGGACTCGGGTTTGTGATGGGGAAGGCTGCCTCCATTGGAAGCCACAGGAATGCTGTTAAGGCCGAGGGGGAAATCCTTACCAAGTCTCAGGTGTCAGGGGGCCTTCTCAATGAGGACAATCTGATAAGTGGTGAGGATAACATCTCTTGACTGAAACACACCAAATCTGTTTAAATCCATAGTATCATGATGATATTTTCAGAAAGAAATCTGCAGAGGTCAATTTTAAAAACCCCTCTCTCTCCCCCCCCCCTCTGTGTGTGTGTGTGTGTGTGTGTGTGTGTGTGTGTGTGTGTATGTATGTGTACATGACTGTAAGTCCACGTGTCACAGGTGCACACGTGGAGGTCAGCGTTGGCCCTCACACCTGGTGTGAGATAGGGTATCTTGTTCATTGCTTTGTACGGGAGGCTGGCCTGCCTCCCACCCCCACCTCACTGTAGGAGCCCTGGGGACTACAGACCAGCACTAATGTCCCTGCCCCCACCCCGGGCCCCACGGCTTTACACCAGTTCTGTGGATCTACCAACTCCCCAGACCGACTGGTCAGCTGCTGAGGATACTGATGTTATCACCAGCATCTCATACCCGTACTCACACTGTTTTTGTCACTAAGGTACCTACTATTTAAAACAAACAAACAAAAACAACAACAACAAAACTAACAACAAAACTAGAACACGCAAGCACATCAAGCATTTGTATTGTACTTCCTGTGCATACTGCTTCAAAGTAGCAAAATGGTGGAAGGGAGGGGCAGTTTGTCTTTTGCTCCAAGATTTAAAAGTCCGTTGCCTCTGTTATCTCCAGTGAAAGCACACTTGGTTCCTGGCCTCCCTAACTCCACTCTGTCCCACTCCAGCTCTCTTTTGCTCTTTACCTGTTTTTCTCTGCCGGAGTCACTCTCTGCAATTTTACCCTGGGTTCCAGGAATGACAAGATAGATCAATATCTCTGAAACAACAGCAAGTAAAGCAGGACAGATCGCCCCTGATAAGTTCACGCCTGATAAGATCACCCCCAAAGGTGACAATTATCCGTGATGGAAACTGAGGCTGCATCCCTCTTCTCATGGGAACCAGATTGCTGCCCTCACAGAATAACCGCAGTAACAACTCAGTCACATCACTGGCCTGGCTAGTTACCCATGCTTTCAACGATACACACCCTGCCCCTAGCTCCCCAACCCCTTCCATTATTTCCCTATACAATCCCAGCATCCCCTTCGGCCCCTTGAAGACAGATCTGGGTTTACTCCAGTACTGTTTGTTTTTCCGAGTGAGAACCCATCCATCAATGCTCCTCCCTCTTCTCTTTAGTGTACCAGAATGGCTTTTGACCTAAAATTACAGCGACCAACTTTGGTCAGCCAGTCAGAAGAAACAATGTCCTTTGAGCATTAGCCAAGCACAAAGGATCAGTCTCAGGTGAAGAGGGGAGACTGGCGGTCCCATACAATTGCTGGGGTTCCTTTTATTCTTGGGGCTTTTCCTGATCTCTCAATTTGGGGCTTCTTCCTACTGTTACTCAGTGAAGCAAAGAAATAAGTGTGTGGACCCACAGTACAATCTCTCAGTCCTTTGCAATAGTGCACTGGGCCTCGTGTGTGTGTGTGTGTGTGTGTGTGTGTGTGTGTGTGTGTGTGTGTCTGTGTCTATGTGTGTGTGTGAGTTGTTTTGTTTTGTTTTTCCTTTTGTTTGTCTAAACTCTAAGACTGTGGAACCAAGCCAGCTGTTTTTTGCAAGGAAATTTGAAATTATTCAAGAATAGCGGTACCAAAGAGTAGGCAGAGACACACGGTACCTTAAGAGGCACGGTGTTTGGGAAATCTCTGTTGGTCTTTGTGTAACAGGTAGTACTAAATCTGGACCATGAGGAAGGCCCTAGGAGAATGCTGTCAAGGAGAAGATGGTAGGTTATATGAAACACAGCCTGAGAAGCACTACCTGCCAAAAGACAGGTAGCCTTCATGTGGCTCATTGTGTTCTGTTTTGTTTTTTTCTTCCTTTTTTTCACAGTTTTACAGTAGGAATTATTTTGTCAGAAACCAGGAATGTGAGCGGAAATGTATGACCTATACCAACCTGAAATGGCACTGTAGACTGAAATCTTTCCACTATTACTTTTGTTTTGTTTTGTTTTTGAGACAGGGTTTCTCTGTGTAGTTTTGGTGCCTGCCCTGGATCTCACTCTGTAGACCAGGCTGGCCTTGAACTCACAGAGAGCCTCCTGGCTCTGCCTCCTGAATGCTGGGATTAATGGCATGCGCCACCACCGCCCAGCTCCACTATTACTTTTTGATTTCTAGGGTGAGAAGCTGGACCTCCTTAGTTATGACATTCCAGACCCAGGCTTCTCTGGCATAGGATTCCAGTTACACTAATTATTTAATGAATTTACATAAGGACCATCAGTAAAGGCCATCACACAAAAGGAGAAAGTCCCAAATAACTATGTGCTTCCTAAGACTCCACAAACTCTGCCTGCATCTACACAAGCTCTAGGATCTCTGGAATCCATGGCATATGCCTGACAGACCCTGGGAGATAGCTTTGGTTCCCAGTTTCAGTCCGGTGGTGGGAGGCATGGGGGTGTGGTGGTGGGAGGCGTGGGGGTGTGGTGGTGGGAGGCGTGGGGGTGTGGTGGTGGGAGGCGTGGGGGTGGGAATGGCTTGTGGCATGGCGGTGGGAAAGTTGGGCTGCTAGTCTTTCCATCTTTGCATAGGTCAGGAAGCAGAGCGCTCAGACAGGAACTGGAAGTGGGTGTCACCTATTACAGGATATCAAAACCTGTCCCTAGTGACCTAGAAATACCACAAGTCTCCAAGGTTCCACAAACTCCCAAAGCAGCAATGCCAACTGGTCAGCACGTGTTCAAACACACGAGCTCTTAGAGTGTGTCACATTCAAACATAGCAATGCTACTTAAAATTACTGTTCACTTGTTAAATGGCGGTATCCAGTTACATGTTACGATTAGATCTTACCTTTGGGATTTGGATAAAATTTTTTACTACTTCAGTGATGACATGTCTGTGGCTTCCCAGATAAAAGTTCAATGGAGGTGACTGTATCATGAGTGGATGAGCTGTGGTGGTTAGGTGCAGTTTCCTGAGATGGTAGTACTGAGGGTGGGTGGTGGCTACCTGGAGTCATTACACTGTCCCCTCAACTTTCTATGTTTGTTGTTCACAATGACAAGCTAAACAAACCTTACCCACATTGTTCCTGTGTGAGACAGCTGCTCCTCCCTGCTAACAAAATGGTTAGCATCATGAAACACCCAGGGATGACTCATGTAGCCTCCGTGTATAATGGTGGTAAGATGCAGGACTGGAGACTGTGTGGCCCAGTGAGCTCTGGAAGCTTTGTTCTTTGCCACTGAAGACATCATGCTACCCAAGGCCTTTTTAGTCATCAGAAACCATTGTAGAGCTGTTCAGATCTTCCTGGCTCTCTTTTTTATTTCTTAAATCTTTAACTCTAGAGTATTTTAAATATATATCTGAAAAACGTGACACTACCAAAGCCATGACATGACTTTCTAAACTATAAACATTTTAATGCTTTCTCAAGATATTCTCTCTCTCTCTCTCTCTCTCTCTCTCTCTCTCTCTCTCTCTCTCTCTCTCCCTCTCTCCCTCTCTCTCCCTCTCTCTTAGTGTTAGGGATCAAAGTCAGAGGCACATAAATAGAATACTAGGTAAGTACTCTACCACTGAGTACTTACCACAATAAAATGTGATAGATGAATCTGAGCTCTGCTAACTCTCATTTCTCTTCTTTCCCTCTCCTGGTGGTGTGGGGTTACTCAGGTCATTATATGTCTGTGTCTATGTCATCTGTAACTATCTATATTCTATTTTCTATCATCATCTATTTATCATCTGTATATTATCCATCCTATCTATCTATCTATCTATCTATCTATCTATCTATCTAATCTATCTCTCTCTATCTGTCAATCATCTATTTACCATCTATTTAGATGTCTATTTAATGTCTGTGCTCAAATAGTTTTTATGCGTCTCTGAGACTTACTCTTTACAAACAGCATTGTTGTTTTGAGACTTAGCCTAGTTGATACATAAACTTCTGGTTCATACCTGTAAATGCTTTTATCATATAAAAAAATGCATAGGTTTTAAAGATCCCTTTTCTCATCAAGGAACAGGTTGTTTTAGTTTTTGTTCAAATGAGGAGGCAACACTGGTCCTACCTACATTTCTTTGTAGACTTGTTGAAGAATTTCTCTAGGGTCCATTCCTAGGCACAGAGTGGCCAGGTCCTAGGGTCGTGATGCTTCTATTTGAGATTGTCAAGTTGCTCTGCAGCGTTGCTGAAATAGTTTACACTCTGACAAAGTATTTGACGAGATGACTCTTTCTCCATCCCCTAGCCGCTTCCTACTGTCAAACCTGCACACTCGCCAATGCAATGGGAGTGGATTGTCCCCTCTGTGATTTTTTTCAATTTGCATTTCCCTCAGAACGAGCAAGATGGAGACTTTCTGAGCCTTTACCAACCTCCCTGGCTCTCTCTCCAGTGGGTTCCTGCCAGTGTCTTCTACCTACCCCTTCAGCTTTTTGCATTCTGTGCTGATTCAGAAGAATCTGCATTTATTATACAGACTAGATGCCCTTGTCTTGCTGGCGGTTAGTATTGCATTCCTATCATTTTATTAGTTTCCTTATTTCTTGCTTGGTATTTCTTGTTGTAAAGTTTTAATTTTAACACCAAATTCATCTGTTTACCAGCTATTAATCCATCTATCTCTCACGATAGCTTTACTTCCTATTTTGTGTCAACAGTCCTTTTTCTCCTTAGGGTTGAGGGGTGAGTATAGGACCACACAGTCAAACATGGGGTCTTGGCTGCGAGCCAAGGAAAGTGATTGGACCCTTAGGGTGGCTTGGCCTTCATGAATGGCTCGATCTGTAGATGAGCTCAAAATCTGAGTAGACTATTGAGAGGCAGAGGAACTGTGGGAGGTGGGACCTAATGAGGAGGCAGTAGTCACTGGGATCCTGCCCTGGTTCCTCCTTCTTACTCTGCCTCTGCTTCCTGTCCATTATGAAGCGAGTAGCTTCTGCCACAGGCTCCTGCTGCCAAGATGTTTTCTTTCTCCACAAGCCAGAATCAACAGATCCAAGGACTTTGAGCATCAGCCAATGAAACTAAGCGAAGAGAATGGTAGAACACTTGCCTACCATGTGCAAAGCCCTAGGTTTGACCCCTACACCATGAGTGTGGGGAAAGGTGGTCCATTGTCCAGGAAATATTTGCCAAATAATGCTTTCCTCTGTTGAAGCTACCACCATCTGTGTTTTGGTCTCATTTCCCTCTACACAGGATTCATCTATGGATTCCATACAAACGTGTTTTGCTTGGCCTGTCTATACCGCACTGAAAGCACCCTTTCCTGTTACTTTATGATGTCTTACTATCTTATTATTATCTCCTTCCATGTTTCTCTTCAAAGTCATATTTGATATTTTGGCCCCTTGCTCTTCATACACATTTTAGTATCAGATTACACAGAAAACAGCCTGCTCAGACTTTGCTTAGTATTACATTTATAGACTGCTCGGAAAGGCAGCTTTTAAAATGAAATCGAATTTTCTCTTCACTCACTAGTTTAACTTGTGATCTATAGTGTTTTAAATCTTTGATAAAATGGTGTGGTTTTCCTCCATAAATATCTTATGTAGATTCATTCATGGATCGCTTTTATTGTTGCAAGTGCATTTTCCTTTATATTGGGTTTCCCATTGCTTTCTGCTTATGAGTAAGAGTGTTACTGATTAATGAGTATTGATCTTGGATCCCATCACTTAACTAAACTTTCTTATTTGTTTTAATTGTTGTGTATTCTCCCTATACACAGACAAGATGTCTGCAAATGATTACAACCCTGTTTCATTTCAATCACTGTGTCTGTGTTTGTCCCTTAATTTTGCTTTATTGCATTTGTTAATTTGGGGGGTAAATATCATCAAAGCACAGACACTGCAAAGCCATCACAAAACCCATTACTTTGTACAATTCATAAATGCTAATAAAAATTTTACATCATAAAAAGAATATTCTTGGGTTTTATTTCTTGCTAAAATAATACTTTTAAAACTTTATCAGAATTTAATACTTGGCTACAGGATACTGTAGCTTCCTATTTTTATACTTTAAGGAAAGTCATAGGAGCTGGAGAGATGGCTCAGCTGTTAAGAGCACTGTCTACTCTTCCAGAGGACCAGGGTTCAAACCCCATCACCCACATGATGGCTCACAACCATCCAGATCTCCAGTTCCAGAGGATCTGACATCCTTTTCTCCCCTTTATGAGCAATGCACGCAGCAGTACTCAGACATACCTGCAAACACCTGTACACATGAAATAAAAATAAAATCCTAAACACGTTTTTTAAAAGTCATGAATGAGTGTTGGCTTTTGTAAGAGCCTTTCTCTGCTAATTTCACTGGTAAGCCTGAGTCATCTGGTGCCCTTGAAAATAATGTGTGCTTTGCAGAGGTTGGCTGTGTGGTTCTGCCTCATAACCCTATCAATTATGTCGTTCAAACCTTTTCTATCCATATCCATGTTCATTCCTCTCCGTGTGGTCTGCCAGTTCCTCTTAGAGGCTTGTGAAAACCTCCATTTCTCATCATTGGATCAAGCTTTGCTTTATGTAGTTTGGGTGTGAGTCTGAGCCTGGGAACTCCTCATTCTGCCTTCTGAGTTATTTAAGAGTTCCTTTTCCTTCAGGTATGTTAGTAAAATTGATTTAGTCCAACACATTGGTTTTTTTTTTAAATGTATGTGCTATATATGTGTGTACATGGGTGAGCTCCTGTGTTTGACACGTGGAGAAGAGAGATTGGCATCTGGATATCATCCTTACCTGCTTTTCCACCTCACTCTTTGAGGCAGAGTCTCTTCTTGAACCTGGACCTCAACATTTCAACTACATTGGCTAGCCAGCAAGTCCCCCAGGATCAAATCCCCAGGGCTGCATTTAGACATTCATTCCCACTGTGCCCAACTTTTTACATGTGTGTTGGTGTTTTAGTTAGGGTTTCTCTTGCTGCGATGGAACACCATGACCAAAAAGCAAGTTGGGAAGGAAAGAATTTATTTAGCTTACACTTCTATATCATTGTTCACCATCAAAGGAAGTCAGGATGGGAACTCAAAACAGGGCAGGAACCTGGAAGCAGGAACTGATGCAGAGGCCATGGAGGGGTGTTTCTTACTGGCTTGCTCCTCATGGCAGCTCAGTCTGCTTTCTTATAGAATCCAGGACCAACCTAGGGATGGCATCACCCACAATGGCCTGAACCCTTCTCCTTCAATCACTAATTAAGAATTGCGTTTACAGGCCTGCCTCCAACTCGATCTTATGGAGGCATTTTCTTATTGAGGTTCCCTCCTCTCAAATGACTTTAGCTATGTCAAGTTGACATGAAGCTATCTAGAAGAGCTAGGGATTCAAACTCAGGCCCTCACACTTGCTGTGTAAGCAAGCCCTTTACCCTCTTAAGCTGTTCCTCAGACTCTAGTCCAGCTTATCTGTGTCCTTTCAGTTTGACATTTTATTGGAATTGGACATTTGAGTCCTGCTCTTTTCAAATCTAATAATAAATAGGTTTGAGACATAGGACCATATAGTCAAACACTGGCACAGGAAAACTTCTACTTGTGAATTCCAGGAGATGCTGTGTCTACGTTCCATAGGTCCTCCTCTTAGTACCATCACAGAAGGAATGCTCTGAGCCAGGAAGAGCATGTAGTGGAGGTCCTAACATTGGAAGAGTCTGAGCTGGCCAGAGGGACAGACTTTTGTCTCTAGGCTTTTTTCCCATCCTCATCACCCTAAGATTTCTAATCTCTTCCCTGTAGGGGATCAGTTCTGAGACTCTAAGCATGCCCTCATGAGTCAGCCAATCTACCATACATCCACATGTCCAAATTCTCAATCAATGTATCCATTTATGATCCAATCATCCATGTATCATTCATTCATCATATATACCTATCCATCCCTCCATTCACATTCATCCATATCTATCCATATGATCCATACACCCATCTATAACTATCCCTCCATTCACACATCCATCCACCCATCCATCCATCCTTTACTCACCCATACTACTTCCTTCCACCTGTCTGTCTGTCTGTCTGTCTATCTATCTGTCTATCACCTATCCATTCGCATATCCATCAGATGCCTGTCCAACCATCTAGCCATCTGCCTGTCTATCCATCTATTCAGCTAGCTTTCCGACCAATATCGATGTCATAAAAACTCTCCATCAGTGTGATGTGGACAAAAGGAACGTGTTCATAAATTTCCCTTATTAATGGGACTAGTGGGATACAGGCAAGGATTTTGTGGGACAGTTACAGACATGCAAAGGAAGCTCTGACCAAAATACATAATAAAGCACTGTAGAATATCAGCAGTGCCTTGATCACACACTCTCATCCACTTAACTAACACTTCGAAGTGCCGGGATGTGTGGCTAAGTTCTTGTGTAGATACAAGACAATGACTTTGCTCTTAGTTCACTGTCTGGCCGGCAGGTCAGGCATCAGGAATGATAGATTCATTAGTGCAAGTTAAGTAAGCAGGGGAATGATAGGCTGAAGTGATGGTGAGTGCAGTGGCCAGCTTAGAATGGTATGCTGCTCCAGGCAATGGCCAGGATGGCCTTGTCATCAGTGAGCATATCTCAGGGTCTTTTAATGTCGAGCACACTGGGAGTCCAGTGGTCTAGAGTCCCAGCATGGGCATTGACCCTTTTGCTCCTGAGCTGTATCCTTGCTCCTCCTTCTCCCTATTCACCTCCATCCCTGGGCTCAGTGGGACCTTCTTTGCCCAGAACTCCTCACCAGACTTCTCAGCCTATACTATTAGCCTGACTCTGGGCTGGGGAATACCAACAGAGAAAGGGCAGCAAGAACTGGAGCTTGAGAAAGCTGGGCTGGAGCGGGAAGGAGGAAGGTGGAGTAAGAACTAGACAAGGTTGGGTTGGGCATGGTGTTGGGATCATGCGTCTTCCCTAGATCTCAGAACATGTTGTTCCTTCTCTCTGTAACATCCCTCCCCACCTCCCTCTGGCATGCCATCTATATCCTTCAGGCATGCTTAACTCTTATTCCTCCTGGGGCCCCTTGGTGCTAAGACTCTTGCCCAGGTTAAAGCCTCTGCCATGCCACCACACAGCATAGTAACTGACTTTGTTACTATCTCAATGGCTGAGAGCTCTGTGAAGGTATCGTCTTATCGATCCTTGTATCTTAGCAACTAGAACCAAGGCCTGGCAACATCTAAGATTCTATCACATAAGCACCCATTGGATGGATGGATGGGATAGATGAACGCTAGACAGATGAGTGGGTAAAAGAGCAGATGAGAGAGTATGTTTAGAGACGGCTGGTTGATGGATGAGCAGGACAGGCAGGTGAGTTCTAGAATACTTCCATGACTGCTCATGGCCCAATCTGCTCTCCATGAGATATCTTTCACCAGTCACACTGGAGAAGGCCCAGGAAGCCTCACTCCCTGAATCAGAATCCTTCCAACAAACTGTTGAGTCCTGCCCAGTGGGCAGCTCCCTCCTCCCTTCCTGAGAGTGCCACAGATGATAGGTTGAGTTTAAATGCCGTGTGTGGGATCAAATGACTCAATGTAGATATCCCTCCAGACACCAAAGGTCATTTTGTTGTAATTTTTGTTTAGAGTTGGTGTGTGGGGTACAGTGGGGTGAGACAAGGTCTTACTCTGTAGTCCAGGCTGACCTGAACCTCATGTAGCCCAGGCTAACTTCATATTCATAGCAATCATCTTGCCTCAGCTTCTTAAGTACTGCGGTTCCAGGAGTGAGACATTATGCCAGCTGGTGTAATAGTTTTAAAATGCTTCCCAAGTATAGGGTATGTTCACTATGTAGACCAGGCTGGTCTTGAATTTACAGACATCCACTTGCCTCTTCCAAGTTCTGGGATTAAAGGCATGTGCCACCACACCTGGGCCTTTTTCTGGTTTTTGCTTTTTGAGTATAGAATATTTATTATTAGTACCAAAATAAGTGTCAGATAATTAGATGGAAGTTTAATGTTTGCCTGCTCTACTTTATGATTCAAATGTTATTTTCCAATCCCCCATTCTTAAAAAGTAAAAACTATATTCCCATCATTTTGGGAGTCAGTGGCCATTTCATAACACCCAACAGCCTTGTAAAGCACCCCTTTAAGTCCTAACATCCCGGTCCCTGAACCCCCTACTTTGAGCCCTTAAGTTAATCATCTATTTAGATGGAGGTATCTAGAAGGCAAAAATGGCAGAGGGGCTATTTTGCTGAGCAGCTGGGAGGAATGATCTAGTCAGGGGCCATCACAGATGACCTGGCTCTCCCCCCACTGAAAAGATCTTGCATTGAACAGAAGAAGAACTCCAGGCATCATTTTTTACTACTACCCAGGCTCTGGACTTGAAAAGCTAGTCCGAGCTGTTGGATGCTGAGGTTTGACCTGGGCAGCTAGACTTAGCTGCAGAGACCCACAGGCAACAAGACACAGGAAACGCAACGGCTGAATACCAAGAGCCTAGATTTTTCTTCTCCATCAGATCAAACTATTAGGGAGTGACTTCTTAAAAAGCCTAGGAAAATGGTACCAAGGCTCCTTGTCAGCCTCCATCCTCCTTAGGGGGTAGAGGTTGAAGGTGATACAGGATTGTTTACTTTGGGCACATCAGGAGGAACATTCGGTAACTCTTTCGGTAAAAGCCAATGTGTCAGGCAGAGGGTGGGGGAGGGGGAGAACCCAGGAAGCTGTTGAGCACTCAAGTGGGACAGGCTTGGTGAGCTTGTGTGAGGCTGGTGAGTGACAAAGACACTTTGCTGCCTGCAGGATTCTGGGCCAGGGACTGAATCTGGCTTCTCTCCCTGGAGCCTTGACCAGATCTTTCAGAAAAGGGAGTTAACAGTGGCCTTCTGTCCTTGCAAGATACATCTGTCACTTAGTGGGGCTTGTGTGTGCCCTCCCTGACCCCCAAGGCCCACAAGCCAACCAGCTTGAAGCTGCCACTGGCTCCTAGCTAGACCCTGGGTGGAAAAAGGGTGTGTAGAGGGCCTACTGGAGAGGACAGAGCTGTCATAGCCTACAGCCTCAGATTTAGCTCCTCCTTCCTGCAGCCAGCCCCCTATTGAGCAGAATGACCCACGAGGACAGCTGTTCTGTCTACACATAGACTGCTTCATTCTGACCCTTAATTGTTTAGAACTGTTCTCCTTGCACGAAGAGATAGCAGGCAATTGTTGGTGTGATTCACAGCGACTTTGACACAGTAACAAGCAGAGAACCATTAAAATCCTGGGTCCTGCAAGAGGCTTATTTCAGTAATGGGTGTATGAAGGCCAGAGAATTAATTTTCATATCCTCTGCCTTCCCAGCCTTCCTGGGATCACTCACCTGGCCTTGCCCTGTCTGCCTTGCTCAACATTTAAAAGCACATTTGTGATTCAGAGACTTAATGTCTCCTGTCACATCTACATTAATGAAGCTTGTAAAAAAAAAAAAAAAAAAAACCTGCAGATTTTCAGGATCCTGAAGGTCATGGCACGCTTATATTTCACTTGAAATTCCTTAATGATTTTGCCCCAATAGCTTCCTATAGACAGCCACACATGAGGTTGTTGCCATTCCACGGCCTGTCTGCTCCTTGTTCTCAGTCTACTTCTGTCTGGTGCTTAGACCAAGACAGTGATGTAGGCTCCTAATTATGGGAAGCCCAACAGTCCTGTACCATCTTTTTACGGGGTGGAAGAGACACATGGCTCTGAGGTGACATGGGTATAGGGCTGCGTAATAAGATGCTGGCCAGGCTCCAGAATGCAATCGCACCAACCACGGCCCCCGCTTTCCCAGGCATGACTGATACACTGGAAGGAAAAGGTAATTAAAACACAACAATCAAACCAACCTTTTTAAATAGTAACTTTTAAAAATATAAAAACAGCTCATTACAATGACTTTTCAATTTTCTTTTTTCTTCAGGAATAACTCTCTTCTACCCTCACCCTCCCTTCTGGCTAGAGCCTTAGCAAGTGGTGGCCAATAACCATCTGAAACCCAGAGACAGATGGACAGATTCCAGACAGGCATGACACACCTCTCAGGAAGGTGCAGGGTGCCATGACCTTTCCACATCCCAACATCCATCCTGTTGGGGGCAGCCGCTCAGCCAGAGCACTGGAGATGGGCAGGTTTCACAGACGCTCTCCTTTCTTCCTACACTGAGTCCCACATTATAAAATAATCCATAAAAATGCAATATAAAAACTCTCTTCCATATGCTACATCCATGGAGAGCCCACCAGCAGGGCTCACACGGTCTTTAGCTTTTCTTTAATAAAACAAAAGACCAAAAACGAAACAGAACAAACCTAATACCACAAACACTGGTACCCAAGGGGCGATACCTGCAGATGACAATCCATCTGCCCCAGCCTATGACAGCTACAAGATACCACAGTGTGCCAGGCTGTGGCCTCCAGCCCCCAGCCCCGCCCAGGAGTGGGAAGAGAAGCCCTCTCCTCAGACTCACAACCCTGGCGGGGTTACCGTTTCACCCCTCAGGGAGTAGAAAGGGCTGACAAGCAGGAAAGGGGAGAAGGCATCTTATGAAAGGATATCACTTCTAATTCTTTTTATTCAAATTAAAAAAAAAAAAAAGCACCCACACCAGTTGCTGTTTTTCTCTGGTTGCTCCCTGAGCTGAGTAGCTGGGTCCCCCCACCCCCCATAAGGAATCCTTTCTAGGCTGCGCTGGAGGAGTCAGAGAGGGAGTTCCCTTGAACTTCCACACCTCTTCACTATGATTGAGTGTGCACCAAAGAGAAAGATGGGGCTCAGTGGGACAGAAAGAGAGATGGATGTGAGGGCAAGGTGAGGGGCAGACAGAGTAGAGGAATCCACAGGAAATCCTCGCTGTTCCTGTGGATGCTAGCCCAGGCTGGCCCATCCCACCAGTACTGCCCGCCCATCAGTTTGTCTGTCCATCTGCCTATCACTCCATCCTGTACATGCCCTGACTGGTGCTACAACCCGTGTGGAGGTATACTTCATTCCCAGTGGGCCAGGCTGATTTGCCCATCCCCAGGAAGCTTCTCATTCCATGGCCCCACTTTCTCTTTCTGCCTACCTTCCCCCACAGAAACATCTGTTAAAAAAAATAAAATAAAATAAAATAAAAAAGAAAGAAAGAGAGAAAAGCCACCACCATGAGTGGATTACAAATACAGCAGGCAAAATACACGACGAGCATCGGTGGGAAGGGGCCTCCTCCCTCACTGGCCGGCCGGTCAGCAACCACAGTCTCTTATTTACATTGTTCATAAACCTCGTGCACTGCACCATCAGAATGAGCACCCCTCCCCGGAACAACAATACAGTCTACTCCAGTGTCCCCCACCCCAGAGTAGGGGAGGGGACAGGTCAGAAAGGGGAGGAGAGACGGAGTCCTAAGGGCGTCTGTGTGGGGGAAACGGAAGCAGAAGCCTCCAGATAAATCTATTTGAATTATCTGCCAGCACTGGTAAGGGGGAGGAGAGAAAGCCCGTCAAGTCTGTCAGACACATCAATCCACGAAGGGGCGTGCGTCCTCTCCGCCTTCTGGAGGGCAGCCCCACAATGCTGCTCCCCCATTCCTCTGCCATCCTCGGGGGGCCTGGCCAGCGTCTCTCCGTCAGGGCCGCGTGGGTGTCTCCCAGAGTTTGACAGGCCTGTTAGAGTCCTCGTTCAGTAGATGACCTCGTAAACCGTGGCCTTCTTGTCACCAGAGCCTGTTACAATATATTTGTCATCCGCTGAGATGTCACAGCTCAAGACAGATGAGGATTCTTTAGACTGGAGAAGACATGGAGAAACAGGAAGACATTTAGTGAGGGGAGAAAACAGACAGGAATTCACTCTGGGTGCTCCCTGGCACTCCAGGGCTCTGCACGAAATCATTTCCCACGCTCCAGCTCTGGCTAAGGAAAGGCCTACCTCCCCTAAGGCTGAGTGAGTCCTCTCCCGCCTGCCCGCCTCGCCACATGGGACAGCTCACGAGCTGGCTTTAGTAGGAAGGCTCAAGGCTGGCAGAGGGTTGAAGGATGATGACAGGACACTGCAGTCTCTGAGCGTCTCTGCTAAGTTTACTGAGGAGGAGCGTTTCAGAGCCACAGCAGCAGCGTCAAGAGATGGACACTCAGCGGGACCAGCTGGGAAGACTGGTACCAACCTAACTAGAAACCTCCCCAAGGGACATGCGTGGCACATGGGGGTGGGCATTTAAGCAGGAAGCTGGAAGTGGTTTGCTGTGATTGTGTGTATTTAAGAGCAAGAAAAACCTGAGAGTGAGTGATTCCGAGTTACACTGTGGAGGGCTGTGTGTGAAAATGCTTGCCCATGCTAATGCCTCTCCACGCCGATGGTTTGGGGTAGCCATCCTAACCTGAATGGGTTTCACTGAATGATATGGCTAACTCCATGGGCCCAGTGGCCCGGAGCCAGTCATGCTCACTTTATTTCATTCTCCAGGTACCATGTGACTGAGTCCCTTCACAGATGCTCTTACCCTCGGGGATTACAACAGAGGGTGTGTCTCACTCTGGTCCCCACATCCTCCTCCCTTCTGGGGTCCCCCATCTAGTAGGGGCTAGGCAGGGATGAGCCCGGTCTGCTCCTGGCTCCAGAGTCATCGTCTCCTGCCTCCTGTTGCCCTCCCCCACCACTGTGGCCACATCCTGACTCAGAAGGTGTGGAGGAGATCAGAAGCGGCTGTACCTGGAAGATGCTGGCTCCATAAGGCGTCCTCCAGGCATTGAGAAGGTTGTCTTTCCCAGTGCTCACAAACCACTTGCCTGCAAGCAAGCAGAGGCAAAGGGACCCTCAGACTGTGGCTTGCTACTGTGCACAGAGGACCCACCCCAGATGTGTCTGCCAATCAGGGAAATGCCCTCAGACATGCTGAACCCCGGCTTAGTGCTTGCTATTCCCTGTTCCTGAAAAGCAGTGACAGGCGAGAGACTCAGATACTTCAAGGCTGCCTTTCTCTGCTGTCCAGGGGGAGAGCCAGGAGGCGCCAGGACAAGAAAGATACAGTTCACTGTGTTGAGTGCTTCTCCTCGAAAGATCCCCACGCAGGTCAGCTGGTCCTTCCCAGTCTGACTGGAAGATGATGAAGAGCACCAGCAAAATCCCAACAGTACGGAGAACCAGCAGTCAGAGAGGACTCCCCTGCAGGTGAGCGCCTGGCTGTGGCTCCTAACATCCCCCAAAGCCATAGGCTCTTCCCAGCCAGTTCCTCTGGGCCTAAGAGTAGGCACCATGTGTCTACAGCTGCATAGAAACTGTAGCTATAACCTTCAGAGAAGGTCCAGGTCCTGAGAGTTCGGGGTACCAGGGTGACATCTGTGTCCAAGGGACAAGGATGGGGGACAGACAAGGATGGTATTTCTCCCTCCAGGGCATTGGAGGGGCACGGGCTCAGTTTACTCAAAAGATTGTGGATCCCACTCTCTCCCCAGCCTTTAGCAGACCAGGCGGCCCACGCCGGGCTGGGGTCCCAAGGCTTACCACAGTAGGCAAACTTGAGGGACAGCACACAGCTCTCATGCAGGTGCAGCTGATACTTGTCAGGCTTGGTATGGTGCAGGACCTCCACGTTGCTGCTCTCCATGCCCACGGCCAGCCACTCCCCAGTGGGGCAGTAGCCCAGGGAGAAGATCTGTGGGACAGACGACAGTTCAGTGTCCCTTCTGCCCACAGGGCGGGAACAGCTCCCTCGGAAAGGCTGGCCCCTCCTCACTCCACCCCCACCACTTACAAACCAAGCCCAATCACCCGCTGCCCGTTGCCTCCTCTGGGAGAAGGGGGTCACTTGTACCCCACCGAGGTAGCTGACTCTGAGTGTAGAGCAGGAGGGGGCTGTACTTGGCTGACTCTGCAAGCCGTGCCCATTCCTTAAGAAGTCAGCACCCACCACACTGCACATTAAGGTACTGAATGCTAAACTAATGAAGCCAGTCTAAAAGCAGGAAATATCAAGGATCATGGTCAAGGTTTTTAGGAGCCTTGAGTGAGGCGCTCACGCCAGAGGTGGGCAGTAGCTATGAGCCAACTGAGGAACACAGGGAACAAGCAGCTGTGGAAAAGCAGGGTGAGTCAAGTGTGTCTCTCTCTAAGGCCATGCCCACTCGACACTAGGACTCCTTCTCCCAAGAAACCTTCCCAGGCGGCTCACGCTGGTCCCTTGGCAATCACGACCCTGTGTGGTCCCTCTGTCCCCTGAGGGGTCCTGGGGCCTGAGAGAGGAGGGAGCGGAGCGCTTGGGCTACACACACCTGGGAGGTGAAATCATGTTGCTGCAGCTGACGTCCCTCACGCAGGTCCCAGGAGCGCACAGTGTTGTCCAGGCCCCCGGTCCATAGCTTAGTGCCGTCATGAGAGATGTCTATACAGCTGGCCCCATCTGTGTGGCCCTGGAACTGCCTATGAAGGCCAAGCAAGGAAGCAAGGTGAGCCCCAGGACGGCCCTGACTACTCATCATCCCAGGGAGTAGGCCAGCTCTGCAGCCAAGCTAGAGGGGAACTGGAGACCCAAAGGGCTGCATCGCAGGCCTTGAACCCTGAGACAGCATGAAGCAGCGCCAGAGACCAGGCCCCTCCCACTCTACTCAGGGGTGCTACCAATGACAGGTTTCCCAAGCAAAGGGGTTCCATATGTATCCAGGTGGGCCCCTCGGTGAGCCCACTTTGTCCCAGTGAAGGTAATGGAGAGGAAGATCCTAAACAATTCTGTACGATGTTTAGGGTAGCGGACCTTGCCTTTGGGACACACTCCTCAATCTAGTCTGCATAGTCTCTAACTAGCCTCTCCTCAGGCTACACTGTCTACAAGGCTACAGCCCCAAACATGCCCCAGGTGTCTCACACTGCGAAGTGACTGTGGGCGGACACTGCTGTCACCATCGCACAGGGTGGTATGCCTCGGGGACACTGCACCACCCCGAGGCTCACACAGAACCCAAGGGAGCTGCACGTGGTTTCTTGGAGGCAGACACAAAGCTCAGCAGCTCTGCCCCACCCAGGCCTCACTACTAAGCCATGCTGTTCTTTCTCCCACCCTCTGCTCTCTCCACACTCAAGCTGCTTTACCAGAACTACTGCCCCAAGTTCTGCCTCCCCTGCCCCATACCTTCCCCCAAGCTCTTCAAGGAGACCTCCACCAGCGGCCCCTTGCCTTTGCACCTGACTACCCCTCACACCTCAAAGAGCCAATCCATGGGCTGGGTGGGTAGAACACCCCCCCCCACCCCCCGCCAGGCTCACCTGACCAGGGTCTGGTTGTGTAGGTCCCACACTGCAATGTTCCCATCACTGCAGCAGGAGAAACACACTTTGGCATCAGGACTGATGGCCAGGGCATAGCAGGCTGGAGCTGAGGAAGTCAGCTCAGCCTTGATGCGGGGCGTGGGTGAGGCCAGGTCCCAGATGGTGAGCGTGCTGGCCTCGCCACCCACAATGAGCGTGCGCCCATCCGGGAGAAGCTTGCACGAACGGATGTAGTTATCCCTGTTCTGGAAGGAGAAGAACCGGGTTAAGTGCTACCCACTTGCTTTCTCGTGGACCAAGAAAGCCCCATTAGGTAACTTAGCATCCTTATGAGGCACCCAAGCTCCTAACAGACGACTCCATCCTCCAATCTACACCCATTCAATATCTCACGCCTTTCTCAAAAGTCTTGAGCCTAAGAGTCCTGCTGTCATCTCCACTTGCAGATGTCCCCAACTAGGGCTCAGAGTGTTAGCCAGCTTACCCAGAGCTGAGCCTGGCCGTAGACCTAGAGTCCTCCCCCACAGCTGATCTGCCCTGCTCTCCTCTGGCCCCTACATGCTACAGAAGATGCCCTGGATTCTCACCAGGCAGTCCAGCTGGGAGATGGGACTCTTGCTGCCGGGCTGGCTGATGTCCCATATCTTCACACAGCCCTTACCACCTGTGTAGACGTGTCGCGTGGGGTTGCTGATGGTCACCGCACATACCACCTCCCCGTGGCTGAGCGTGTTGATCTGCCGGGCATGCCTAGGAATTCCAGGGCCTGCCAGCGCATCATGGGGGAAGGGCACAGGCTGCATCTGCCCATCGGCACTCACATGGAAGGAGTATGCCCTGCAAGAAGGAGGTGGGTCATTCCTGCCATCCACCCCCCCCGGGGGGGGGGGGTCCCTCAGGCCCCTTCCAAGTCAATGTATAGACACACCATGATTTTCCACCCCAATTCCAAGCTCCTCTCTCCCAAATCCCTGAAATCCTGGAGCCCCTTGGTACTGGGATGGCTCCACCAGGTTAGGACCTACTTAATATTTCATTCCAATTATACATCCTTGCTCCAAATCAGCTTAGGAGCTCCATGGGTGTGTTATGGAATGCGTCCGCCCACGCGCGCGTGCGTGCGTGCGTGTGTTAGTAATACTAGGGATGGGGAACCTTTCTGTCCCTCTAACAGCAAATACTGAGCCACAGGGACCCAATTTGTTCTGCTCATGTTACTGTTAGAAGCTCCATAGGTGCTATGGAATGACCTTTCCTGTGTGTGTGTGTGTGTGTGTGTGTGTGTGTTGTGTGAGAGAGAGAGACTGGGGGGGGGGGGGGGGGAAGAGAAGGGAGGGAGCTTTTTGTTCCTCTAATGGCAAACAATGAGTCACAGGGATCCAGTTTGTTCTGCCCATGTTACTGTGGCTGCCGTCTCAATGGCCACAATGGCATGCGATTTATTAAAGTACAGGGCAAGTTTCTATGTGGTATGTATGGCTCAGCCTTCAATTTCCCAATAACCCATGGGGCAGAGAGCAGGGGAACTAGAGGCAGGGAAGGGGTCACCAGGGCCCAGAGATCCATGCACTCTGCTTATAGGTACTCTGACCTCCAAGAGCCAATATCCAGACCTCAGCATCTTGCAGTTGCCCTGGCAGAGGGAATTTTTGATTTCCTTGGGCCATGACCTTGTCTAGGGTGTTGCATCCAGCAAGACCCTGTGCTCAGGGGATGGAGGGAGGGGATTAGCCTTGTCTACCCCATGAAGCATGCAAAAAGACCAGCCTAGCACTTACGGTTTCCCTCCAGGAATGGAGGCAAGACCTGAGGTCAAGCCTGTGGCCCGCATCGGGGGGTGAGGGTCAAAACCAACCTGCAAAGAAAGAGCGGCTCTGAGTCCGTTTGCCACCACACATTCCCCACGTTCCCCGTGGCCACAGTCATCCGGGCCTGCTGCACCCTGTGACTTCGCCAGAACCAGGTGAAAGCATTGCTGAATGGGGACCACGTCAGAGAAGGCCGAGTGTCCTGCCGGGACAGTAACACAGGACGGCAATACAAACCCCATCTCCTAACCAGTATCCTCCCCGCTCTGCCCGACAGAGTGGGCCCTGCCCCATTCCTCTCCTTCCTGAGTGTGCTGGGAGCCTGTGGAGTAGGGCCACTCCTGGCCTTTATTTAAATGGTTGCTGCCTTTTAAGCCACAGCGGTCTGAATCAGCAACTGCAGCTCTGCTGCCGCCAGCAGGGTTAGGCCGCCAGGAAATCTGTTCCCTCAGGCTCCAACTCTCGCAAAACTACAAAGTGAACTTAACTAAACCTCTCTCCCTTGAAAGAACTCAAGTATCAAAGGTTAAGGTGGAATTCTGCTCTTCAGGGGCTGAATATCAAGTAGCTCACCTTCTCTCCTCGCTGGCGGCCTCCAAAAAGCCACCTCTGCCTCCTATAAACCCTTTCTCACCTGGCTCCTCCCTACCACTTCCTGTCAGCTAGTAGCTGACGCAGCCTCCTGACTGCAGGTGAATTTTATTTAATCAAACACATCTTTGCATCATTAAACAAACGTTTCTAGAGCATAAACAAAAGTAACACCCCTTGAAATAATATTCTACATTTCCCCCTTTTTGTCTAAACAAAAAATGAAAGGTTTTAGCTTTAACATAATAAGACTGTACACAATGCGAACAATTATTACCAAGTACAGATTACATTCACAATGTAATGGATTCCAGTTCATTTGTTTGGCAACTTAAAAGAAAATGCTCTATTATTTATCCTATCTTAATGAACCTGAAGTTTTATACCTAATTTACTCTCTATCATACCTAAGGAAAACTGTAATGTATCTAGCCTTCAACCCCATCAGGTACAGGAAGAGTAGAGGAAAACTGTCCTCTCTGCCAGCCTTAATCCTGTTTGCCCACAGTACTTGTCACACCAGCCCCACCTCCCAAACCCCTGCTACCTGGCCAGATGTCACTAAGCTCTTGTTGGGTCTCTGATCCCCTTTCAGGGTCTAAGCCCTGGCCTCACTAGAAAGGGCAGTTCCGGAGCTATCTTGAGTTATCTGAAACCAACAGGCAGGTGGGGTGAAGCCCTGGAGTGCCACCTAATACGGAAACTCCTTCTAAAACAGGTGCTCTCCCCAGAGAGGTGGTCAGGTGTCCACACCTGTGCTGGATAGTTTTCTGTCAACCTGACATAAGCTAGAGTCACCCGAAAGAAGAGAACCTCAACTGATAAATGCCGCCGTAAGATCCTGCTGTAAGGCCTTTTTAAATTAGTGATTGATGGGGAAGGGCCCAGCCCACTGTGGATGGTGCTATATCTGGGCTGGTGGTTCGGGGTTCTATAAGAAATCAGGCAGAGCAAGCCAGTAAGCAGCACCCTCTGTGGCCACTGTATCAGCTCCTGCCCTGCTTGAGTTCCTGCCCTCACTGCTTTTAATGATGAACTGTTATATGGAACTGTGGGCAAAATGAACCCTTTCCTCCCCAAGTTGCTTTATGTCATAGTGTTTCATTTTGCAGCAATAGAAACCCTAACTAAGGAAACCCCCAAGGGTCCCTTCAGCATGCAGGGACATGTACCACACCAACCCTGCCAGCTCCCACTCCCTACCCAGTGCCCTCCCCCACAAAAGGAGCCAAAAGGTCTACGTACAGCTCCAAAGCTCACCATTGGCGACCGGCCATAGGCAGCAGCTGCAGCGGCGGCGGCGGCGCTCATCTGGGGAGGGATGTTGTGGAGGCCGGCGTAGGCGCTCGGGCTTGTGAGGGAGCCATTCATCTCGTGGTGGCTCATCATGGCAAAGGGTGCTGCGTAGGAGCTGGTGATGGAGATGGGTGTGCGCAGGGCCGAGGCTGTGAGGAGGTGAACCGCGAGGCGGGCATCAGTGAGGAGTGGGCATGAGTGAGAGTGGGCTCCTCCTTCTGCTAGACATAGCTGGGCCACAGCCCTCCTGCATTCTGTAGCAGCCTATGATGAACCCACCTAACTGGATTCTTGACTTGAGAGCCCAAGGATGGGCTTACTTCTTCTCAGAGGGCAGTGCTTGAGACCCAGAGAAGAGGGCTTACTCAGGGCCTCACAAAACCGTTAACAGAAGTGGACACCGGTCTAGTCTAATAGCCTATCAGGTGCTCTTTCCACACTCCTGGCCTCGGAGCAGCCTCGAAGACTCTGATGGACCAGTGTCAAAGACCCTCATAAACCCTGCTAGAGCACTGTCTAAGGTCCAGGCTTATATTTCCTTAAGCCTGATGTTGCAAATCACCAGGCAGACCTTCGAAGCCCCAGCTTAAACACACTCCTATGCTCCTGATCATCTGTTTGGCTCCAGCCTGGCCAAAGACCACCCTCCCTTCCCCAACCAGATTGGGTCCATGGTGCCTACCCATTATACCTATCGGGTCCATGCCTGGAGGTTTGCCCGGCATTGACCGGAGCCCCGGGGTCGTGCTAGTGCCTGGAGTTGGGGCATCATTCCTTGGCGTTGGTGTGTTGGATTTGAGCCCAGGTGTGGAAGATTTGTCATTCTGAGAAGGGAAGACAGAGACCAAGAGACGCCGTGAGGATTCCTTTCTCCCAAGGGCTGGGCAAAATGCCTAGCCCGCCCTGGTCCCACATGAAGCCAAGCATGGCTTGAATAGAAGTCCCTACTTGGCAGGGATGGTGGTGAAGAGTCTAACTTACAGAGGCAGGGACCAAGGCTCTGATACATTCAGTAGTGAGAGGATCAGCCAGTGTGAGTTAATGACTTAGATGCCAGTCCCAATGGCCACACCCCAACTCCCACCCTCCAAGTGGCACGGCGTGAGCTCTAGCCTCTGCACACCTCCCATTTGCCCCCTTCCCCACCTCTGTAAAGTGCCAAGGTAGACCCCACATACATGACCAAGGTCTTTTGTCTTGGAGGACGGTGTGCTACTGGAAGAAGCCACTGAGGCCGGGCTGGTGGGGGCGTCTTTCTTCAGGCCACGAGTTTTGTCCAGCCCATTTTCAGGAGGGGAGTGTGCTGGGCTCACCCGAGGCGTCGCTGGGTCCTGAAAACATAAGTGTTACAGAGTTCTGAAGCTGTAAGCAGGTGTCCCTGTCCTGGCAACAGGAAGGCAGAGGACTTGGGTGGTAGGCAGGTAGCTCTGAACAACCTAGAGCCTGAGCCCTTCACCTCACAGGTGGGGTGAACAAGGGCCTGGAGACCGGAAGGAGTGACCTGCTACAGGTCACACACTAACTGGCAAGGTTGTAAGCGGCCACCTGGAAAACTATGGGAACTGAAGACCAATGCTACTTGGGGCCTTCCAGCACCCACATACGAAGCCATCACGCATCAAAGGCCCACCTTGACCTCCTGCTTCCCTGATGCTCCAAGAACAGAGGCTCCATTGCCCTGTTCAGACAGCAGGAAGAACAGACCTTACCCACAGAGAATTTATCCCAAAGCACCCCATCCAGGGGACTCCCTACAGCTGGGGCCTACCCTTACCTCGTTGGAGACGTCCACCACCAGGTCGTCACTCTTGTCACCGTCACTGTCCTGCAAGCCAAAGAGAAGCCAGGCGGCCAATCAGAGCCCATGCCAACTCCTGATCTGCTCAAGCAACCTTCACCCTAACCCCCCCCCCCCCCGCCCCACACACACACTGTCAAACCCCAGAGCCCATGCTGACTCCACTTCTGCACTCTCTGCCTTTCTGACCAGCACCCCAAGCAGGAACTGGCCTTCCTCCTGGGTCCTTCCTAGCTCAGCCTCTGGAGCTCTGGAATAAGCAGCCTCATTATCTCAGTCCGGAGCTTTCTAAGCCAGAACCTCCTTCCCAGCTGGTATTCTGGCTGCAGTCATTCGGAAGGCAAGTCTCACCTTTGCACTTCCGTCACTCCAGGGCAGGAGACTAGCTTCATTTCACAGTGCGGCTGAGCTTTGTATAACATGCTCAGAGCCACAGGGCAGCCAGGAGGGCCAAAGAGGGCTTGGTCCAAGCTCCTCTAGTCTCACATCTCACCCCTGTCCAGTCTGGCAATGGAGGACACATAGTCACACTCCCACTGGGACTTCAAAGGTCAGGGTCATGCTAGCTGGTTGTTACATTACAGTGGCTGAATGCCTGGGGTGTATCGGGAAGACTGTGAGGCTCAAACTCAGGCACACCAGGGAACTCTCTTTGAGCGTGGATGCAGCAGAAAACTGTCTACAAGAGCCTTCAGCTCTCCCCAGATCCCACGAAGGCTGGGACAATTCCCTGTCCATTTCTCTCCCAATGTCTCACCTGACCACAGGACATGTATGAGCCTCCCCCTGAGCCCCGTCCCACTGCTAGTCTCTAGACTCAGTATCCAACTACTAGAGTTGGGGGCCACAGCCCAGCACACAGCCCTCTCGGATGATGCCACTTGCCAGCCCCTACATACGTATCGGCTCAGGCTGTCCTTCTCCTCTGCTTTCCGCTTCTTGGCTTCCATGTTGTAGTCTGCAGATCCCCGGTGCTTCTCGCTGGCCCGGAGGCTTTCTGAGGGTGACACTGAATTGTTCTGGAAGAAGAGGATCTCGGGGTCAGAACTCCATGTTGAATGTAATATTGCACACAGCCTCTCTGACGCAACAAGAGCAGATGACAGAGGGCCAGTAGAAGGAAGTGGGCAGACACCCTGTGTCTGCAGATCCGGCTCACCCAGGATACTCCCAGGGCACCTTGGGTCCCTGGGGGCTTCCCCAAACTATCCTCATTTTTGGAAGCAAAGTGAAGCCTATCCAATAGCGAACCCTGCAGTGAGTGGGCTGTTTCCTGGTCTGACGCCAAGTCCCATGAGGGCAAGGGGCACCTGTCACTCAATTTACTCAAAGGAAAGATGAGTCTTAAGACCTGAGCCACAGACAGACAGTGGCAGGCATAGAACTTCCATTGTAAGTTCGGCAAGGTGCTGGGGCGGCCGACAAAGCACTACGTATAAAAGAGCAGCTCAGAGACCCTCTGCTCCTCCACAGCCAAGCCTCTGGCAAACTGAAGAGAAACCAGAGTCATGAAGACACACCGCCTTCGGGACTCTTTCCCTCGAGAAGATAGGACCCGCTCAGGGAGGGGACAAGTGTCCAAGTTAGACGACAGCAGGGGTCCTGTGTGTTGCAGACCAAGCTATAGTCTCCGGCAGAAGGGCAGCCCTAGGGACATCCAGGGGCTTCACGCTGGGCAGAGAAATGAGAGTTCTCAGCTCTTCCTCTGCTAGAGTAGGGGAGGAGAATCCCTAGGGACGAAAGGCCTGAGAAATGAGAAAATCTGAGGCAGATGCGCAGCAGGGAGGGCGGCAAATGGGGTGTCCTGGGGCTGTGTACATGGGTGGGGGGAGCCTCTGGCAAGGGCTGTTTGCAAACCTTGAAGGCCTGGTGCCCCTCCAGGACACATGCTAAGAACCCAGTGTATATACCTCCGCTGCCATCCCACCACGGGTTGAATGTGAAACGCCCCCACAGGCTGATGTGTTAGAACACTGGGTTCCAGCTGAGGGCACTGTTTGGGGAGGCCTTGGGACCTTCTGGATACATAGTCTGGCTGGCAGACACAAGGCCACAGAGGATTATAGGCAGGTTCTGATCCAGCTCAGACTCTTCCTAACTGTAGCCATGATGTAACCAGTCACCTCACGCTCCTGCTGCCCCAGGCACAAGCCGCTCCTGTAGCCATAATGGATTGTACCCTCTCAAACCGTGAACCAAATAAATAGTCCTTCCTCCATCCAGCCACTTTATCAAGTGATAAGAAAAGGAACCGATAGACCTCCCCATGCTCAGACTGACACGGATGTCAGGAGTGACGGAACGAAGAAGACGTCCCCTGTCCCCCCAGGGCGGTCTAGGGAAGAGAATGGTCACAAAAGTCTGCAGATGGAGGCAAGCTAAAGATGCATGGGAACACAGAGTAAGATCTGCTCACAGAGAAAGAAGGGCACTGAAGGCAAGTGGGGTGATCTTCACTTCTTTCCCCATTTTACCAGAGGCCAATGCTGGCCCAGGGACAGGTCTCACTGGGAGGGAACAGGGTGACCAGCAGGTGGATGGGTTTGGGGGAATGGTGCGGAAGGGAGCCAGCCACAGAACTTAATTTCCTTTCTTAAGCTGGTTTTCTGGGCAGCCCTTCCCTGCCAAGTTTCTGCCTGAAGCAAATTAAAATGGCAGAGTTATCAAGCCTTGAAGAAAAAAAAATGGAGGTTATAATGGAACTGCAGCTCAACCTTCCCCGCAGCCGGGCGAGTGGCGGCGATGCGCACACAGCCGCAATTCAATTAGTTGCTGCAAGCACAGGCAGAAAGGGGGAGGGGAAAAAAATCACCATCATTTCATTTCCTCCATGGTGGCGGCCACCCCGTGCTAAGCAGCAATGCTTCCAGCCCCTCAGGCTGGCTGCCCCTGCAAAGGCGGGTGATGGAGAGGAGGGAGGGGACAGGGTGGCTGCTCGTGTTTCTCCTTGCGACCTAGTGCGAGAACAGGGAACTCTTTCTTCTCATGCAGTCAGGCTGAAAACCCTCGCCGCTACCGGAGAGCCATGTCAGGCATTTAGCGGCATCGATCCAGCCCGCCTCTGGTTGGCAGGCAGCCAAAAAACTAAGTATTTTTTATTGCTTCAGCTAGGCAAGGAAATATGAATGAAGCTACCTCTAATTGGACTCCAGACTAACCCCTCTGGGACAGCTTCCAGCCTGTCCACCCAGCCCCCGCCCCTCTCTGACACAGCCTTGTCCTTCCTGCCGGCCTCGACTGTTGACAACCTGTTTTCCTAAGGCTGATTATTTCAATCTCCACCATCCAACACCATGGCGGTGAGGACACAGTCCCCATCCGCCCTACACACACTAGTACCCACTCTGAGCTGCCCAGCCCTAGGATGGCATGGGATTCATTCTAGTTCATTCTCCAGTCCCTGTGCTGAGTCCGCCCAGATCAGATGCCAGGGAGCATTATGGAGCAAAGGGCTGAGACCTTGGGGTCTCTCTGGGTTTGTAGCAGAAAGTTTTCAATAGGGAACAAGGCCAAAAGCGAAGAGGAGAGTGTTAGGTTTCAACCACCCACTTCCCGGAGAAGGCTGACCAAGTAGAGAGGCCTGTTATAAGAGGTCTTCCTATCAAAGCTGAGAGGCTATCTGAGCAAGGTAACTCCCATGGCATGCATAAGGTAACGGAGGCTCAGGTCAAGACACTACCCAACATCTCATAAGGCTGAGACTGGATTGGGGGTGGGGGGAGCAGACACCACACGGATGAATGCACACGTGATCCAGCCTTCTATGTAGGCAAACTGCCTCTCAAAAAAAAAAAAAAAAAAAAAAAAAAAGCCACTATTTAAGGATCAACACCAAAGCAATCAAAATGGATTTTCAGCTTTAATCATTCCTTTCTTCTGTGCCTAGCCATTCCTGAGCCCAAGGGGGAACCTGGATTTCTGAGCACGCAGGCAGGGCAAGAGACAGCTAACAAGAGGTTTAAAAACAATCTGGGTGGAGGCAGGGATGGGAAAGGAAGGCAGGTCAGGGTGAGGGAGCTTCCTGAGGAGGCTGCTGCCTGGATGGCTAGTTAACGGTCTGACATTCCAAGTCCTACTTAACATGAGGTAATAACCAAAGCCATCCTAGCAGATTAGATGGTCCCGGATATGAGCATGGCGATGAGGAATAAAATAGCTTTGCTAATCGCTGGAGGATTTTTTTTTTTTATTCAGACTCCACTGCGCTTATTCAGAGGGCTTATTCACTTGAAACAGAACCTCGGAGCCTCAGTGTGATCAGAAAGATTTACAGCAAATCTCTGAGCTGGCAGACACGCAGGCGGCCTGGCCTTAATGCCTGCTTGCTAGCACTTTCTTAAACTGAGTAAAAGTGCAGAGTAGAGAGAAACCTCAGGCATTTGAAGGAAGGAGGATTCAGGGTAATGCTGGGAAGCAAGCATCCAACCGACAGGGTAGATGAACCATGGCCTAAGAGACATGGGAACACACCAGGGTTTGGAGTCCTTGGCTCAGCCCAATGACTCCAAAAAGCCCCTTGGAAGATGCTGAGGACACCAGCTGACCACTTCTGTAAGGGGAGTTAGAGCTCACTCAGGTAAGCACCCACCACCTGGAGATCAGAGGCTTCCCTAACAGAGGGTCACTTTCAACGGAGGACAGCAACTCCTACCCCTAGCCCTGGATCTGTAATGGCGACACTGTCACCCGCACATCAGCCCTGAAGCCAGGTCTTCCAGCGTCCACTCACAGAGCAAAACGGAAACTCTGGGGTTAGCTGTGGGCAGCACAGGCTACTTGCCAGGCCTGTGGTTCTAGGAATGAGCCCCCAGGCAGGCCTACCCTCCTCCCATACCCACCCACACACCAAGATCCAGAGCACCCACACTTACCGCGCTGGACTCTCTCTCTGTGGGGCAGGAAGGTCAGGACAGGAGGAGGGTCAGGACCCCCAAGGAAAAGGAAAAAACAAACAAACAAACAAAATAAACCAGGTAAAAGGTCACTCTCAACTCAGCTAACTTGTGATTTGCTAAAGCCACCTCTCACTGGTCAGCCTGATGCTAGAACTATCACCCAAGGACCTAGCCTATGTCCCTGGGTGCCAGTTCTCAGTTTGGAAACTGGGCATCCCAATTCTAATTCCATCAGCGCCCCCGCCCCCCACGAGTTCCCAGGATGGCCTGCCAGGCCATTAGCCCTCTCCTCCCTGATGAGTCAGAGGAACCTGCTTTGTTGGTCACTGGACTTTCTGAAATTACAAGCAGAAGCCGGGAAGGTTACTGCTTAAAAAACAACAACAAATTCAATGGAATTTAGGAGTGACTTTTACTGGTTAGTTTTCTTAACACCATTCTCCATTTCTTTGCCCAAGTGCCCCCAAATGGTTAGGCCTCTGGTTACACCAGTCCAGCAAAGCAGCCGCTCCCATGGTCCTCTCCTCCTCTGCCCAAAGGGGACAAAACAGGTGGCCTCTGGTTCCTCGGATACAGCATGGACTAGGGCTAGGATCGAGACTCCTCCCCCAAAGTCCCTAGGAGTAGGGAAGACGTTGGCCATGTGACCCAGTAAATACCTAAAAGCCAAACAATAGTGCTGTTCCCTGGAGGAACCTCATCTTTCTACTCACCTCTCTGCCGGAGTATTGCTGAGACCTGCACTTTAAGGTGCTCCACTAACTAGCCTGAGACAGGGTCTCAAATACCCACGGCTGGACCTTGAACTCACTACACAGTAGAGAATTACTATAAACTTCTGCATTCTGCCTCCATCTCCCAGTGTTGGGTTTCCAGGCACGCACTTCCACCCTAGTTTATATATGGTGCCAAGCAATGAACCCAAGGCTCAGGCCCTGCTGGGCGAGTACCCTCCCTACTGAACCACACCCCTGGCAGTGCTTGAGCGCTGACTGTGGACCTCTTTTCAGGATTCTGAACTGCTAGGAACCTCACAAGACAGAGGAAGACAGCAACAAACTGCTGCTACCCTGGGGCCCCGACTCAAGCCCTTCTGGAAACAAAGGCCCCCATGCAATCGCCAAAGCATCCTGAAGGACATGCTAGGCTGGCCCTAAAGAACGGGCAGGGTGCTACTGGGAAGATGGGGGCTGTTCTGGATAAACTGAGACTGCTTTCCAGGGCGGGCATTGACTCGTCTTATCTAACTCCAGACTCGAGGGGACAGCGCCTGCCATGTCCATTCGCAGTGTCCTCCAGCCCCAGCCCACCCTGCCCACACCAGCCCACCCAGAGCCACACCTCTGTGATCCAGTTCATGGTGGTTCTTCTCATCCTTCACCGCCAAGTGGGCTTGGCTGCCCAGGGCACCAAGTGCCAGCAGCCCGGAGCTGCTTCCTGTCACTGGGGGAATCCCAGGAGGTTGGAGGCCTGACGGGTGGGGTGGCAGCTGGACCGGGGGACCATGCGTGGCATGGGAGAGGTGCTGTGCCTGGAGTTGTTGCTGCTGCAATGAAGTTGGTGGTAAGCCATGACAGGTCAGACAGGGCAGAGGATGGGTCACCTCTGCCCCTCCCTCTCGCTCCTCCGCTGATAAATGACAGGGAAACTCGCACCCCCCCCCCCCCCCCCTCAGCCCACATGCTCATCTTGCCAAACAAAATCTGTTAATGGACTGCGACGTAGAAGATTTATGTCTTCCATCGCCCTCCCCCCAGCTCCAATTTCAGGACAGTTTCCCATGCCTGTTTCCAAGCCCAAGATAAATAATGCATGCATTTAAAACCCACACGGTCACTAGGGCTTCCTTTCAATTGAGAGGAATCCATTTTTAAGCTCATAGCTCATGCATACATGCCTTTTAACATCAGCAGCCAGCGCCTCCCACCCAAAGCTGGAACCTGGGCAATGCCTCTGTGATTCTGAAGAGGCCCAAAGGCTTGGAGGGTGGGGACAGGGTAGCCAGATAGGTCAGGAGCCACGCCCCAGACAGGAGCCACGCCCCGGTTACGGTGCTTACTCTCTGCACGGCTGGGGCAGGGAATCAACTCCCTGAGACTCAAATTTCCTCATCTGCACAAGCGGGGAGGCAGCACCTACTGCAGGGGGCTACAGTAGGGTAATGGGGGCTTGGGCACGTGGCCACTGCTCCATGGGCTTCATGGCAGTCACTGGCACTTCCACAGGGTTCTCACAGGGCTCTCCCACTGTTCTAACAACCTCTGCATTCCCAGCCACACACAATAACTGCCATTTTCCCATTCCTCACCACACCTAACCCTGGGACTCTGCTGTGTGACCCCTCTTCCCACTGCCAGTATCAAGGCTCCCCATCTCATTTTGCCCCCAGGCCCAAGCTCCTAGCTCAGAGGCTTCCATGCTCCCCCTGCAGCCAAGATAGAATGCTCCCTTATTCATAAGACTATGCCAAGAACCACTGGCATTGTAGGATAGGTTATATGGTATCAAATATTTCTCATGGATGGAAATACTTCTTGGGACTGGCTAGGGCCTTGGGCATGCTTGTCCCCACCCATGCACAGATCAACCTTATTGACTAACCCAAGAGAAAGTAACTAAGGCCACCTGTATGTGCACATAAATCCCTGGGCATTATCCAAATAGATCCTGTGATTCTGACAGTCACCCAGTTGAGAAAAGGTTCTGTCCATTTTACAGACACCAAACTGATACAGGGGCACTGGAGTGGGCAGCCCAAGTCCCATGAGCCCTAAATGGGATTTGAACTCTTTATCTGTCAACCACTAACATCATCTACAGAGTGTTCCAAAGAACTTCAAAGCAAGAGGGAGGAGGTAAGGGAGATACACAGCAATGACGTAATAGGCCAAGCCATCCCCATTGACTGAGGGAGTCACTGTCACTGTGATACAGCAGCTCTCAAAGTCAGCAGGGCCCAGGGAATCCTTACAGATGTTTGGTCAAGGATTAAAAGCTTCCATGCTCCCCTCAAACTACTGACCTAGCTCTACCTCCAATTCAAGCCTGTTGTGGCAGCCTTACACTTCTGCCGGAGGCTCCATTCTTTAGCTCTATGTGTAGGATTGGGCACCCACAGACATTGCCCTGGACCCCAGAGGACCTGAGATGATCCCCACTGCTAGGCACCTGTGCAAGCATTTGGTGGCCACAGGCCTTAAGAGTGATGTGACTCCAGGTCTGCTAGCGACACAGCGGACCCTTAGGGAGCTCTTGGAACAGAACCACAAGTGTGCCAGACAGACCTCCAGTCCTCTCGGTAAGACTGAACTCCTCTCAGACAGGGGCCAAACACAGCCTCCCCCGCAAAGAAAATGAATTTTCAGGATCTTCACAAAAATAACACATACTCATTGTAAAAAAAAAAATGGCTTTTAAGATTTCAAAGTTTTGTTCTTTTTAAGTTGCCCATTCATCACGCCCTCACAAGCCACTGTCAGTTTATCTGGAATCCAGATTTTTCAGATCTAGAGTTTTCCATGTGATTCTCCACACATGAGCCCTTGCTGACCATACTGTTACATGACTTGATTTAAAGTGTTCTGAAGAAAAAATACCTTTCCTTTTGGATGACTAGCATTCCATCGTATGGCTGGACTACACAGCTTTATCGAGATAATGTTACAAAGATTCTCCACTGGGGCCCCGTTGGTTTTAAACCTCTTGTTGGAAAGTCCTGTAATTCTGCTGGTGACAAGTACTTAACAAAACCCCAGAAAGCAAGGACTTGAGTACATAATCCACAATGCACAGTGCAGAACTACTAAAACAAGATGCCCTAAAGAGACAAAAGGGGACATTGCTGGCCATAGACATGCAAGAGTGTGTGTAGATTATTAGTCGAAGACCTCGGGTCTTCCAAAGATGCATCTGAATACCTGGACTCTCCTCCTTCCCAGAAAGGTCTCTTCTCCCACTCCACTCTGCCCAGTCAAAACAGACTGTTTTCTCACTCTTCTGGTCAGAGGAAATGTCCTTTTCCAGTTTGGAGAACTCAGATCCTAGGTTCAGGCAGAGCAGCTGGAGGTGGATTTCCAGCTCCATCTATCAGCGATGAATCCCTGGACAAGCCATCTGACTTCTCTGGACCCCATTTTCTTACAAAACGGACATCAAAGTGAAGCTCACCCTTGGGTTGTGCAGAACTCAACATTATTCCACGGAAAAGCAAAGTTGGAGAACAAGCAACCTTCGCAAAGAGGAACAATCATCACCATCGTCTTTAAGTGAGTTTCAGGAAGACAGGGCCGTCGCATTATCCATCCAGCACCTCCAACAGTCCTGGCACATCCCTCTACCCACATTCTGGGCAAGTGAAGTGTTAGAGGTTAGCAGCAGAGGTAGGGAAACAGTCAGCAGAGAGCCTTATCCAAAGGTGGCTGATGCAGAATTGAAGGCCCAGCGAGAGGCAGCTGGAACAGCAGTGTCGGCGGGGCAGACCGTTTCCACAGATAATCCCCAGCAGAAACTTCCAACAAAAGATGGCAGCTCCTCAGATAAGACCATGGTATTCCTCAGTGACTCAGCAAGAAGTATCCTTTGCGACAGAGTCAAGAAGAGCAGCTGGCTCTGGACAGCCACAAACACCCCACGGTCTCCTCAGGGTGGTCTGAAGGTACCATGGGGCTGCCCCAGAAGACTGCAGACAGAGTGACGGGAGAGCCAAGCTGTTTCCACAAGGTAAGAACGGATGCACGTGGACGTCAGCGCTCTTTGGGTGAAGGGTCTGCCAGCAGTGGTCTTGGTAACAATACAGAGTGAAGCCAAGTTTTCTCCTTGATGGGGCCAGGAACAGCTGGCAAGGATCTGACTCTCAGGCAGGTAGAAGCATGGCCTGTTACTTTCCTGGGCAGGCAAGCAGGATGCAGCCACCCTCAGGCTATGTTTCTATCCTTTGTATCCTGTCCTCCAGCTTCAGAGCACAAAGTACTCAAAACATGGTGTAGTCTGAGTGAGAGGGTCACGCAGCTTTCAACAATGGTAGAGAAATGTCATCAACGATGAGGTCTGAGGCCACCTGCCTCTACTTCTTACTGTTCTTCCTAATACTGGCACTTCTCCATTGTGGGAAGAAAGGAAGTCAGTGATTCGACCTTCCGCCCTTAACCCCCAGAGGGCTGAGAAACACAGAACCAAACACACTCCTGAACATCCACTTCTCCATCCTTGACCATTCCACGACAAAAAAAACGCACATCAGAGCTCATGGCCCTGAGGTGGTTCCTGGACACTCCATCCCTGAGTGCCTAGTGTCCATGGTCTGGGATTGGCAGGTGTGGCTGGCAGCAGAGGCTGCTGGGAGATCTTGCTTGAAGAGCATGTGTAACCAGATTACACACCTCACGCTTCATGCTTCTGCTAGCTGATTAGATGCTTCGGTTCTGAGGTTCATAATTTGAGTTAAACTTAGGGAAGTTGTCTAACCGCTTCAATTCCAGAGCCAAATAGGCCAAGAGCTGCACCAGAGGAAGCAGTCAGGGTCCAGCTAACAGAGGATTCTCTCTACCCCCAAGGATGGGGAAGAGCAGGTCTTGCACCCAGCCCAGTGGGTACCCAAGGCTCCCCGCAGCATTAGAGCTGTTGGGCTTGGCGGTAGTTTTTAAAGGTCACAAAGATCTTTGCTTATCCCCACTTCAGAGACAGGGGACAGCCATGAAGGCCAACTAACTCCACTATGCAGCAGCAATCTGAGCCAAGATTCCTAACTCAGCATTCCTCTGCTTCACCTCAGCCTCTGGGTTCACAGAAGCTGATGGTAAGGCAGCCTTCCCACCATTCTGTCCCTTCTAAACTTCCACCTGACTCCTGCTCACCTCACTGTCATCTCACTGTCACCTCCTGGAGTGAAGACAGACAGGACACCCTGGGAAGGCTTCCCAGACCTTGCATAGTCTGGGACAAGCTACGACTCCAAACTCCCTCCTCCTCTTAAGAAAAATATCAAGTCAACACTTCACATACATCCCCTAAATAATTCTCTCCTACGCCTGCAAAGGCCTCTAGGGTCCACCACAGAACCTTGTATGAAGCAAGTTCTGGAAGAGACTCCATCTCTAGGCCCACCTTCCTCAAGAGGCTATGCATTCCCTAGGGACCAATGGGAGCTGAGGAAGGTTTGGCCACCACCAAAGTCCCTTCATCTGTCTGTCTTTTCTGCTCTCCACACACACGTTCTGAGTCTTGGGTGTGGCTTGTCAGAGCTTAGAGGAAGACCCCTGGGAGACTGCAACCCTGTGATATGCTTCTGGCTGCACCCATGCTCCAGATATTGCTAGAAGCCCAGCTAAATGAGGACTTCAGACTCCAGCTCCCCGTCAGGAGGCCACAATTGAACTCTCTGGCCGGAGGCATGCCCCTGCCTGGGTCCCTATCTTAGCAGGGTGGCTCCCTCCTCTCCTCTCGGAGAAAAGAAACAAGCCCCTCGCTGGAGGGCAGCCGAGCACAGCTCCCCAGTACCAGCTTGCCCCAGCTGTTGGCAATTCCTGCCTTGTGAGGCTGTGTCAGGCACGCAGCGATTAGACGGCTGCCTGCCTAATGACAGGGCGATGGCCGCATTCACTCAGAGCCCAAGAAGCAATTACCTTGAAAATGGGGGTCACAGGCCCCACTCGTGGGCTTTAATTGAATTCCAATATCTGCCTAGGGCTGCCTTGACCTAACATGTAGCTTCCTAAACGCTACTTAAAGGAACTGGAGCCAATCCAATGGTGCTGCTTCCCAATTTTACTATTTTCTTTAAAAAAAAAAAAAAGAAAAAGAAAAAAGTATTTTTGTATGTGGATTTTAATTCCAAAGAGGGAGGGAGAGGGGAGGCAGTCGACTGTAACCCCTAGGGACCTGGTGAAAAGAACACGTCCTGGGGACCCGAAGGAGAGGACTGGAAGGGAGTGAGGACAAGGAGCTGGACGACAGAGACTTCTGAAGACACCCTGGGGCTTGTCCCACCTACACTCCCTGTACCACCCCTGCAGGATCCAGGCTGCACACAGGGACGCTCGAGGCAGGCAGAAAGAGCCTGCTCTCAGGTTGGCTAGATGGCTGAATCTCTGTGAAATAACAGCACTGGACCAAGCCAGTGGTTTGCAACAAGAGGCCCTTTTGTCTATCTGGAGACATTTTGGGTGCATAAGGGTGTGTGTTTGTGTGTGTGTGTGTGTGTATGGCGGGAAAGGTTGCTGTTACACTCAGGGGGTACAGAGCAAGGCTGTTGCTGAATATCTAAAAATGCACAGGGCAACAAAGAATTCTCAGGTTCTAAATTTCAACACAGACCATTGGTTCTGTGTTCCAGTAAATTACACCCCACCCCACCTCCACATCCTTCTCAGTAAAAGGGGGACTTTTGGGAAGAAGGGGTTCAGAGGAAGTGGGAAGACACAAGTAGACAACGGGGGAGGGGCAGTGAGGTGGTTCAGCGGGTGAAAACACCTCCGGCCAAACCTGACAACTGGAGTTTGATTATGGGGTCCCACATAGTGGAAGGAGAGAACTGGCTCCTGCATATCATCCTTCGACAGCCAACACACATGCTGTGACATGTATGATCACACACGAGTTCAATAATAAATGTAAAAGAATACATTTATAGAAAGGGGTAGTGGGGTGGACAGGATCAAGCTACACTATATGTACGTGAAATTACCAGAGAACAAACTTTTTAAAGTATTTCTGACCCCCGGGCTAGACGATCACAGAAGTATCATGGCTTCTCTCCCTAGGGCGCTGTTTCCCAGCACCAAACCTCTTGGTGGCTCTTCCCACACAGCAGGCAGGGCTGACTTTCCCCTCAGCACCGCCAAGAAGCAAAGCAGGCTTAAGCCCTCCTCGTCCCCAGCAGCTCCCACAGGAACTAACACCAGGAGGAACCCACTGAACTGCCTTTGCCAAAGGACTCATCCAGGTTCCACCCAGGTGTACAGCTGATATTCAAAAGAACTTTATGAAGAGTGAGTGCTCAGCCATGCAGCCCAGCGCATGGAGCAGCAAGACCCCAACCCCAAGACTGTCACAGCACGGTGCACATAAATAAACAGCAGAGATGGTTCTGACCCCAGGAGGCCAAAGAAGGGCAGCCCAGCCTTGGGGAGGGGGAGGGGGAGGGGGAGGGGGAGGGAGCAGCCAGGCACTGATCAGTACCTTCTGCAAGTCAGAGGCACGAGATGCCAGGGGATGTGAAAGCTAATGACATTATAGGTAGACTCGAGATGTGTCTGTGATGTCTTTAGGCTGGGAACTAGGAGACGATGGTGAAGCCACTGTGGAAAGAGCCCCATGGGTCCAAGCCCTCAGCTGCCTAGGGAAGCTGTGGGCCACGGGGCTGCCATTCTTTGAGAGCACCTAAGGTCAGAGTTCATCTCTGGTCATGGTAAATGAGAGGAATAAAAGGGCTATACACACGGTGAGAGGCAGATTGGGGAGTCCACGTACCCCGATGATGGCGTTCAGCTCCGTCATGGTGACCTGCTTGGCGCGTTCCACTGCCTGCGCCACTTGCTGCTGATGCTGGGGGAAAATAAAGTCTCATCAGATGTGGCCCTCTTCAATAACCTCCATCACTGAGCACTGGGAGCCTCTAGGACCCTTTCCCAGAGAAGACAGAAAGAGACCCACTCGACAGGCCCAGGACACAAGGAGAAAGGTCTAAATGATGTCACTGTCTTCTATCAGTCTTTTCAATGAGAATGTAGGGCTTTCTAAGGAAAGCAGAGATGAGTAGCACAGATGGCCACTGGTCCACGACCTCCTCAACCTCACATACAGGGAAACCTTTATTCTATGCAATATGAACGTCAGCTGCATGTTACATATTGGAGGGATTATTTTCTAGGCATGGTACCATTACTGTAATCACACAGGACATCAAATTTCAGGACTTGCACCTATAAGTGGCTAGTGGTAACTGAACCAGAACATGGGGGATTTACATTCAAAGGCCTAAGAAGAAACGTGAATCTGATCTTTGGCTACCAAAAGGGAGAGCCAAGAGTCTAGCTAGAAAAAATGAAGTGAAAATGGCTGGAGAAACTCTAACAGGGTCTCAGGACTTCCGAAGGCAATGATGTGCTGGTGTGGACTTGAAATTCTAACCAATATCCACCCTGGTGTGAGGAGGCTATGGGAAACCTTTGTACTTTCGCTCAGTCTTGCCAAACCCAAATCTGTTCTCAAAAAACTAAAGTCTATTATTAAAAATTAAGTCCCACACATTCCCTAGAGCCCTGAGGTAGCACCAGGCACACACAATGTCGTCTCCCTTACTGGGTAACCCAAAGCACCGCCATATCTAATTCTTCTATTTATTTAGTCAGAACCTGGTCACCATCTCAGATTCAGAACTCCACCAGGGAGCTAATACAGTCCCAGCTACCAGAATGGAGGGTAGATCCTGGCCCTGCTTGTGTTGGGATCAGACAGGACAGAAACAGGGGCCAGAGAGGTCAACCCATCAGTCTTCCCCATACCTCTGGAGCCTCTTTGGACATCCTTCCCTCACAAGGCTCCAGAGCACAACCATGGCCTCCAGTGGGGGTTCTCTCAAGGGTCAAGTGACAAGATTTGCATGCCATTCCTCTGGAGAGGGTACTTTGCACCTGGGGAGCCAGCACCCCACACAGAGTCTGATCTTTGCCACCAACCAACCAGCCTTACTGGAACCAGGTACAGGAACTATTCCCAGGAAAGCAGAGGCCAGTGAGAATGTGTGGGTAGGACATTGGTCATGGTGCCCATCACTGCTGCAGATCAAGACCAAGACCCTCCTCTTCAGACTCAGGTGTGGCAGAGGGCCATTCTCCCATTGAAAAAGGAGCACATGGTCCCTGTGATGTGACCCTCGCCTCCTGATGGGCTGGAGAAGGCTTGTTAATCCTATCAGCTGGATCAGTATGATAGACAGGGCTGAGTTCAGGCTGTAGGGAGACCTGACCACACTGTGCTGCCCTGGGCAGAAGAGGAGGAAACAGATGAAGGTCTTACCTCTTGGGACAGGAAAGGCATGATCTGGGCTAAAATTGTGTTCAGTCTCTTCGCAATCTCTGTCTGCAAAGGAAACAGAGATCACAAATGAATCAAGTCACTGAAACTGAAACAGACAAGTCAAAGTGGTACGTGTCACTCACGCATGCACGCACGCCTGCCCACTGCAGCCCTTTACTATGGGCTCCATGATCACATTTCAGAACGCTCCCATTTCATAGAGGAGGTAGCCTATGCTAGGCGGGTCACAAGGGACATCCTCTATGGAGAATCCCTACTATATCAAAACAAAAACCACTCCACATTCCAGAAAACCCATGACAAAACTGAAATCTAGTGTTGAAAGAACCACTCTGTCCAACGATGCTCCAAACTGGAGAGGTCAAAGGCAAGAGAGCCCCTGGGCATCACAGGGTGAAAGGCTCTCCCAGAGCCAGCCTCACATGTAGTGGTACGTGGGCCTCCCTCATCTGCGTCCACCATCCTTCTAACCCTTGCAGAACAGTCAGAAAACACAGCAGTAAGTCTTCGGTTCTTACGGCCTAGTCTAAGAATAGAACCCAGTGGTTCCTTGTACCCTCATACGGGCCGGTCACAGAACAGCAGATTACTTCTCTGTCCCCCCAGCCTCCCAGCAAAGCCCATGTTTAGAATACCAAGCGCTTCCAGCGGGACCATGTGTGACTCAGATCTCAGATCAAGAGTGCTGCTAAATGGTTAACTGAGCCCGACAGGAAGGCCTGGGACGCTGACAGACGACTCTTGGAATTGGTTTTCTTATCTTGTCTGAATCCTGAGCAGCCAGGACTAAGGTCTCAGAGCAGCCTTCAAAGCTTTCATCAGCACGTAGCGATCTTTCAGACAAAACCATGACAACAGCCTTTTAAAATCCTGTGATCATCTGCATGTCAGATGATTCTGCATGCGAAATCTAGTGTGCCTCAGTTAAACAATGCCCTCTGAAGCCTCACCAACAGAAGCTGGCCTTGGGGAATTCCTGGGGCCAGCTCCCTTTCTACCTCTGGGCACTAAAAAAAAAAAAAAAAAAAAAGTCTCTGGTTTGTGGAGAGAACAGAACCTGACAAGAGCCTAATGGGCTTTGGCAGCCCTGTGTCCTATGACTACAAGGGCCAGACAATCCAACCCAGAGAACCTGTCCACCATAGTGCACATTCCCGGGTGGAGACAGGGCCATAATGGAACACTTGGGTCTCCTCAGGAATAGGGCCAGATGTCCCAGCAGGCACTGCTCCAGGCATTTGTAGCAGAACAATTCTTTACTGTGAAGGCCTGTCCTTCAGACTCCAGACCAACTGCATTAGTATGGTCCCCAATTTCCAAGCTTTCTTGGGTAGGGGCAAATAGCATGCCAGCTATTTGCACAATGGTGGCAGAGAGCAATAAGGACTCCACAGGCCAAGGTTTCTCAACCTTGCTGGTCATAAATTGTTCCAGTGGGCTGTTTTGTATATTGCAAGAGTCTTAACCGCAGCTTGACTCTGGCCTTTTTCCAGGGATGTCTGCCATTCACGCCACAAGGACCCTTGGAGGATCACTTTGTATAGCCTCAATTAGACTACATAAACAGGAAGACGCATACCCCCAAACCAGGGCCCTTCTCACTTGTTCTTCGTCCACAATGAGAAGAGAAGGGAGGTGAAATACAGGTGAGAGCCAGAGTTCTAAAATCAATGAGCCTGTTTCTCACTCTTAACCAACAGAGAACGAATGTGCTCATGTCATATGTGCTAGTGCAGGATGGGAGGACCTATCAAGAGCAAACACCAGCCCAGCAGCCCAGCTGCTGGCCCAAGGACCCTCGCCTCAAACACTTAGGATGGCAATGATGTGAAAACAGTATGCGCTCAATAAATCTGTGGGTCTGGAAAACAGTACGCGCTCAATAAATAACCTGGCCCAAGAACAACATCACTAGTATTTATTCTCCTTCCTGGTGTGTCTGTGTGGTACGTGCACGCTGTCTGTGCATGTGCAGGTCAGAGCCTGACAATCAGTGTCTTTCTCTTTACCTCCCATCTTAGGTTTTGAGACGGATGTCTTACTGAATGTGGAGCTCTCCACTTCAGCTAGGCTGGCAAGGAGCTCCAAGGATCCTCCTGACTGTACAAACTCTAGTACTGGGCACTAGTGACTGAGCCATCTCCACAGCCCCACTCGTGTGTGTGTGTGTGTGTGTGTGTGTGTGTGTGTGTGTGTGTGTGTGTGGAGACCTCTTGTTGTAGAGTGTCTGTGGCCAGGATTCCTGATGTGAGCAGCATCTGTGAGTGGGGCTGTGGTGGGCAAAGTGTCAACAGACCAGTGGAAGCGGGGTGGGGTGGGTAGCAGCTCAAGCTCTTTACCAACAGGGTTAAAGTATACACCTAGCCAGGCCAACCACAAGCCAGCCAGTTCACTGGGTCTCTCGTTGCCCCATCAATTCCCCACATACACAAGCAGGAAGGCAGAGGCCGACTCTGATCCCTGCCAGCCATTTGACCTACTAGAGTTCACAATGGTTTCAGAACTGACATCCTCTAAAGCAGGTTAAGGGTCAGGGTCTTGGCAGTTAGAGAAAATTAAACAGAGTTGGCCTTCCTCTTCTCCACACCTGTAGCAAGCTTGTGACCACCAGTTTCCTACAGGAAACTTCTCACACCTTGCCAGGTCCAAAGCCCAGTATATCCTGTCGTCAAGAAAAGGGATCCAGGGCTGGAGAAATGGCTCAGTGGTTAAGAATACCAGCTGCTCTTCCAGAGGACCCAGGTTCAATCCCCAGCACTCAAATGGCAGCTCACACCCGTCTGTAACTCCAGTTCCAGTAGATCCGACACCCTCACACAGACATACATGCAGGCAAAAACACCAATGCACATGAAATAAAATTTTAAAAAGCGAGGGAAGGAAATTCCCTGGGATTTTGCACAGCCATGTTCAAGTCAAGGCCTGGAATCCTGACCACCAAGTGACCAAAGCTGGATTGCTCAGGGGCCCTGTGGGTGGCTGAGACTAAGCTGTCACCCAGTGTCACCAGTCCCCCTACTCCATCCATCTTCCACAAACACTGACCAAGCACACGAGTTATAGAACAAGTCCAGAGACAAGAACCTCTAGAGGCCTGTGGTACTGACACCCAAGCTCAAGGGTGATAGAGAGGCCGCTGGCTGGCAGGAAGGATTGAGACAAGTCACCAGGAGCACTTGGGGGGCGGGGCATGCATCTGGAACACACCTGGAGAACTTTTATAACCACCAGGCTTCCCGGTCTGGGGACTTGGGCTTGCGTTTGCCTCCATTTCCTGCCCTGCCCCACGGCACAAGCAGCCAGCTAACTACACCTCTCTTTGTCTGCTCTCCACAGAGAAGCACAGACTTGGCCTTCCCCATCTTGTACCCAGGCTGCTTGGTACTCCAACGAGCCCAGAGATGGGTATAAAAGCTGTTTACCAATTTCTTGGGAGGGTCCATGTTAGAGCAGTGGTTCTCAACCTGTGGGTCATGACCCCTTTGGGGATACAAACAACCCTTTCACAGGGGTCACATATCAGATATCCTGGGTATCAGATATCCACATTATGATTCACAACAGTAGCAAAATTACACCTATCAAGTCGCAATGAAGATAATTTTATGGTTGGGGGTCACAACATGAACTGTACTAAAGGGTCACAGCGTTAGGGAGTTGAGAACCATGTGCTAGAGGAAGGGAAACGAGCTGCCCAGACAGAATCACTCTTGAGAGTAACAGGGAAACATCGACCAAGCCGACTGCCACCAGCACTCTGTGTACATGTCAACTGTCACAGCCCCGCCGGAAGGCACCTACCAACAATCTCTATTTTCCAGATGGGGAAACTGACACTCAGCAATTAAGCTACTCCACTAAATGACTTCCGGCCAGGAAGCCAAATTTCAGTAGGCTGAGACAGCTCAGAGAAATGTTTTTGAAAGAAAATCGACCGTCGAGGCTAATGATTGACAGCATTTCTGATTACTACAGCTGTCCAAACAGCATTTGATCCAACTCAAACCACCTCTAAGCACTCGCTCCAAAAAAAGGGGGACAAGAATCTAGACGTGTGATTTCAACAATGAGGGCAGGTCACACGCCACAAGCTGGAGCTAGAGTGTGTACTAGACAACTCCCAGCGCTCAGGCTCAATCTGTTACCAGTGTGGCAGCTGGGGCCCAGGGAGCCCAACCCACCCTCCCCATGTCCTGGGAACACAAGGCATCCCTCTCTGCCTGTGAGCCACATCTTCAGATGCACCTGCGAGGTGGCAGGAGGGGAGGGTGGCTTGCTTTGAACATTCTAGCAAAAAGTGTCTGGAGAGGCTGCTCTGGCCTTTCAAGGTGCTTTTTATGTAAAGTTCAAAGGTGGCAGCGCTGCCCCGGTGGAAAGACACTGTTGCGAATCTCTGAGATACAGACAGAAGCAGTCAGGGAAGGGCCTGGGTCCCTTTCAGAGTCTGCGCTGCCAACTGGGCGCTGGGGAGGAACATCTGCCCCAGTCTCTGTTGAGATTGTTAAGCAAATAAACGGCAGAAAACAAGATAGTGGGGGGCAAGTGTAATTTCCCAAAGAGCAATCTGTTCCCCCATGCCTTTGGAGCGCCTGTTTGATGCTCCTCTCCTTAGTAAAGCAAGACCTCTAGACTTCTGGCCGAAAGCTGAGGATATTTGAATACCCGTATCTGCTCCAACTTCAGACCACCCCTGACCCTTGATCTACGACACTGAGTTAAGGAGAGGAGGGAGTCAACTCTTGGTCCCCCCCCCGCCCCCCCAGCCATCGCTTGCTGCAGCGGCGAGCCCTGCAGCATCACGTCAGTCTTTGGCCCACTTGCCTTCTCACTGGCCGTGCTAGACGCTGCACAGTGTTTCTGACAGTCAGTCCACTAGACGGTCTCACTGCTAGTTAGCTTTAAACCGCCTGGTCGCCTGTACTGGCGGACTCTGAGAGCACTTTTCATTTTCCCTCAGCCAGGCAAGACACAAGGTGGGGGAGAGACCTGCCATGTTAAGGAGCACTGGAACCCCTAAAGCTGGAAGAAATGGCCCCTTGTCTACTCCCAGATGTCTCCAAGCAGTTTAGGCAAACCACTTCTCTTCTCCAGGCTTTTCATTTTACCTGGAAGAGGCAAGGGAAGACCAGGCGGCTCATTTAGGTCCCGGGGGCCAGATTCAGACTTTAGACCGCCACATGCTTCTGAATGGCCCCGACTTGCTGTGTGACCCCCAACTTCCACTTCCTCAAACAGCTCAGCGCAAACAGAGGGTCACATAAGTGCCTAAATGAAAGAGCAGTGGGGGTGTACCAAGCCACACCCTGACAGCTGGATAAGTGAGTACTGGACAGTGGACGGGCCTGCTGTGGTGCTGGCTAGGGCCGGGCCCTGGCATCCTATCTTCTCAGGAGCTTTTCACTCTGTCCAACACCTCAACTGCATACAACTGCCCTAGAGACTTACGCAAGATAAACATGATGGCCAGTATTATCAATCTGACAGGCTCTGGGATCCCCTAGGAGACAAACCTCTGCACATGCCAGTGAGAGACTCTGGATGGGATAAGGTGGTAGAATGGCTTAGCCTACATGTAGGCCGGCCCCCTGCTGCCGTGCCCCCACCCCCCACGACCAATTGTACCCTCAGTCTATGAGCCAAGATAAACCCTTCCTTCCTTCCTTCTGTAACTTGCATTCTGCGTGTGCATGGCCAGAGGTCAACTTGGAGGTGTCTCCCCTGATCATTCACCTTATTTTTTGAGACAGGGTCTCTCTCACTGAACCTTGAACTCATCAATTTGGCCATGTCGGCTGGCCAGTAAACTTTAGGGGGTCAACTCGTCTCTGTCCCTTTCCCCCAGCTAGAATCACAGAAGCACTTTAGCAGGTGTTGGGATCCGAACTCAGACATCTCCCAACCTCCTTACTAGCTTTGGTCAAGGTGTTTTGTGACACCAACAGGATACCAACTGATACAAGCAGCAATGACACACCCCTAAGGACCTCCTAGACAGATCTTGTGGTGTACAAAGAAACCCTCCTTCGTCAAAACTCATTTACTGGGAAGTAGCACCATGTCTGCTGGGTGGGCAGAGGGCTGTCCAGCACAATCAGGCTCCTGGTGATACCTCTAAAACAAGGGTGTCTTCCTCGGAGATCAGGACAGTGTCCTGGACAGTCATGATGTGAGTCTAGACACCTATTTGCAGATACATGTGAGAAAGACAAGGAACAGACGCCGGCCTACCTGAAGTTCAAGCAAAGCCACACAGAACCAATGTGTCCAGCCTGCCGATGTGATCTCTGGAAAGCCCAGTCCTGTCTCAGGACCTCTGGTTAATCCTCTAGACTCCTGAGGTGGGGTATCAGATCAGCTCTGGGATTCCCCAATTTGAATCAAGTTTTACCCAGTTCTCTGGGTAACTAAGGAGAACCTGCTTCATCTTGCATTAAACGGAGAGGAGTTTGGGGGTGAGAGCGTGTAAAGATGGAACTGACTCTGGGCCAGGCTTCATAACCACCCAGCAACCAAATATTAGAAGATTCCAGAACAAAGTGGCTGGGCAATCTTGACTTGACCTATCCCTTGTATTTCCTAGGCACTTCTAAATTAATAGCCCCTCAATTATTGACTAAGCTGGTACCCTTGGCTAGGCAGTTTCTCCACGGGTTGAGCCAGGTGGTATTTATCAACAAAGGAAGGACAATCAGGGGAGGGGGAGGGGCAAGGCAGCTAACAAAAGCCAGGGTGGTGTTCCCAGGCCCCATTCCCTCCATGCCACAGACCCTGCTGAGGAGTGAGAAAGGGATAAATGATCCACTTAGCAGCCTGGGAGATGATGCTTGCTGCTCCTGGGGCGGGGGGGGGGGGGGGGGGCAGGTTTACATCACAGATTGCTTGGTGATAGGTGAGCCTCTTTAAAGGCTCTCTTAGCGCTGACGTATTGATTAAATTATATATAACTACAACACCATTAAGTATTTATGCCCTCTGAAGAAGCCTGCTGGGGTCTTTATGCTAGGAAGACTGAGTACGAGGAAGGGCCTGTGCCTCCACGTGACCCCGAAGACCTTTGTCTTATATAGGGCCAAGTATGGTAAAGCTAGCCTGGGGTGGACGCCTCACGCACCAGCCCGTGCCCTTCGGAAGGAAGTCACAAGGGCTTCCCAGAGCCTGGGGTTTCTGAGTGGTGACATGACCCTTCTAGGCACTTCCCTGAAAGAAAGTAGCCTTCCTTGTTCTTGTAAGAAGTCTACATGCCAGGCAAGCGAGAGGGGGAGGGGCTGAGTGGGAAGGAACTGCAACCCAGTCTGGAGCCTGCGCCCTTGTGCTGGAGGGCTGGTCCTTGCACTGGGCCTGTTTCTGCAGCATGGAGGAGGTGTGGGCAGGGGTATAGCGCACTGAGAGCTCTCTGATAGGCCCAGGTGCCAAGCACAGGAGCACCCACAGGGCCACGGAGGCAATGCACATCGGAAGGCGGAACTGAGCCCAGATGACAGCCCACGTGCCCCCCCCCCCCACCCAAGACTTTCATTTCTCTGACTCTGACTTTCCATCCACCCAGCTTCCTGTTAACAAGATCCAATAATCTTTAAATATTTGTTCACTTTAATTTCTTGGTTCCCAAACACATTAAACTGCTTGCCTCCCGCCCCCTACGAAGGGGGACAGCTCTCAAAGAGCTCGCTTGTATGGACAGAACAGAGGGAGCTTTTCAGATTACACCTTCCCCCAAGCTGCCCACTCATCCTAGGAGCCCCCCTCCCCTTTCCTCTGCCTCCCCTCGGATAACCCCCTGCTCCCTCCCCCACCTTCCCAGACTCCATTGGCCAACTCCTGTGAGGAGGAAAAATTCTCAATTCATCCCTGTAGGGTTGCCATGGCAACCCCCAGCCACCTAATCCCCCCTTGGAGCATTATGCAAATCTCCCCCTTGCCCCTCAACAGGCTGTAAAAGTCACATTACCCTTGCTGAGGCAGCTCATTAAATTTTGGGGGTCTCCTCACCAGGTCAGGGCTACAAATGAAACCAACTGCTTTGACATTTTGAGGACAGGGGCTCTCTGGGAAACGGAGGTAGCATGAAGGGAAAAATCGAGGTGGTATGCAGCAGACTGAGCAGGCAGAAACAGAGCCCTATTCTATCAGACCTCACAAGCCTGGAGCACATCCCCTCCTTAAATTAAAATTCAGAGGGTCAACGGGTCTCCTCTCCTCAAGTAAGTTGAGGCATTTTACAGGCCATGGAAATTAAGTTGGGGTGTTTGTCTCACCATCTGCTCACTCTCTAACTGATCTTCTCAGACAGACAACCGCCCACTTCACAGATGAGGTATATGAGGTCTCAAGAGGGCAAGGGGTTGCTCTCCACAGATCAAGTCAGAAGTGACTGAGTCTCCCAGCTCTAAGAACCTGATTCTTCCCTTACACGAAGGGTTCTCTCAACCAAGTGCTGATTCTGGCACTTAGAGGAGACAATCATCAATCATCAGGAAACGTGTCAGGCCCAGAACAGTGCTACTGACAAGCAAGGGTGGGTTAGAGCCCAGGGGAGGCTGAAGAGACCCCAGTGCATGCATTATTACTGCAAAGACTTCTCAGCACTGGAACCAAAGCCCGAAGTGGGGAGCATGGTACGGCCCAGGTCAAATAGATGTGGTTTCCTGACCTGACTGACCCTGCCAAGGGGTCCACCCTTGAGACCACACACAAGTCATTGAGCCCCTTCAAACAGCAGTGCGCCTGCTACACGACGCTGGGGATGTTTCACATGTACTGCAGGGTTGGGATGCAGAGTGGCTAGGCGACAACATGAAATGGGCCCAAGAAAGTCTAGGGACCCTGGCCCCTTCCTCTCCTCTTCATCCTCCTTCCTCTCTGGGGTCCTGGAAATGTTGAAGTTCTAGGTGTCCCACTGTGAGAACACCCTGCTGAGACCTGTCTGTGTGCATCCTGGACATCCCTTCCCATAAACCCCATGCCTCTCCCTAAACCCGCAATGTCCAGAAAGCCATGTGCCACACAGGGGCTAGTGCAGCTAGATTTAAAAACATCATCTAAAACTCAGTTCCTCAGCCACCACGGGGCCACATTTCAATTGCTCAGCAGTCCGTGCAGCAAACAGCGACCGTGTTGGACAGTGAAGAGACACAGCACTTCCATGCTGTGGAAACTGGACAACCCTGCTCCTCTCGCAGGTAGGATTACATATGCTAGCACTCACAGAAGCTCACAGACGTCAAGCAGCTGCCCAGAGTCACGCTGGGAGGGCACAGATCAAGGGACAGAGACCCACTCTAAAGCCCCACTCTAGAGAGGGGAATTGTAGCAGGAGTTTCTCTCCGGGTCTCACCAAGCCCCCTCACTCCTGCAGCCCACTTATAAAATAACCACTCAGATGCTTATATTATTTATAACTGTATGGCCTAATGGCTCAGGCAGGCTTCTTGCTAGCTGTTCTTATATCTTAAATTACCCCATTTCTATAAATCTATACATTGCCACATGGCTCATGGCTTACTGGTACCTTACACACATGTTGCTTGTCATGGCCGCTGGCAGTGTCTCCTGACTCAGCCTTCCACTTCCCAGATGTCTCTTCTCTCTTTGTCCTGCCTATGCTTCCTGCCTGGCTACTGGCCAATCAGCTATCAATCATCCACAGCAGGGAATCCAGAGGATCCCATCCCCTACTTCCCATGCTGCCTCTAGGGGTCCCGGGCTCCGCACAAAACACTCCAAATCTACAGACATCCTCGCCAAGTCACCCATGTAAAGACAGGCTCCTCAGAAATTCTGCCCCAACCTTGTAGGCCTGGGAAATGTCCCTGGGCTTTCAATATAGGCATTCAAGGGGTCTGCAAAGAAGGGGTCTCTTGAGAAGAAGCAGGCAGGGTAAGAATTTGGTGAAACAGCAGAGAGGCAGGAAGCTAAAGGCTGCAGGATGTCCTCCCCCAACCTCCACCCCAGGGCATGACAGGAAAAACTACTGCCAAATCCACCACAGGAGGACTGTGGCAGCGAGGAGGGCAGCTGCATCTGGCTCAAGACGCTCTTCACTTCCTATGGGATAATGTGTGAGATCCCTGACAGGCAGAGGCAGGAGCTGCTATAACACCAGACTCCCCCCCCACCCCGACTTCTCCAAGGCAAAGCTAAACAGGGCTGTGGTCTTGTCCTGGAGAGAAACCAAAGGAAGGGGCTCTGCTAGGAAAAACAGCAGTGGTGCCTGAGATGAGCCAAGGTACCTACGTGACCCCAGAATATCGTTCCACCCTGCTGCCATCCAACTCTACCATGCTGGTCACCAGGCCCCACATTCCAGACCATGTGTCACCTGCATCCCACTGACCGTCCCTCTCCAGTTGGAGGCCAGCATGAAGGTGAGGACACGATGCCCACTCGAACCCAAGGCTAGGGCTGACTCTACTCCCTGCACACTGGTCCACACTCAACTACCCTCCTCTTCCACTAAGCAAGTGTGTGTTGCTTATCTGACCAGCGACCCCAGTTTTAGACCCCGAGTCATGAAAGACCTTAACGTCTTGGGGAGTGGAGGCGGCCTTGCCTTGGCCTCCCTTCTCCCTCACACGGCTGCCGGCTTGGGTGGAGTCCAAAGCCTTCAGTCAACCAGAAGGTGGTGTTCGCCCTGACCCAAGTTGTACTGCACAGTCCCTTGAGACAGGACCAAGGGGAAAACCTCTGGCTGAGTTTGTGTCTCCACCTGAGGGAGACGGAGCCTTCCAATATAAATTAAACATGCTTAGCCGCGTCAGAGTCGTTCTCAGAATTACAAGCAACCAGCCCAAACCTCAGAGAGGATGGAAAGGCCAAGCCCTAGGAGCCCTGCCACCAAAGCCACAGAAAGGCAGGCCTCACGCTTTTTCCTTCAGCCTCAGCTCCCTCTCAGCCCAGACAGAGCAGGGTCACCTGGCCCATCCTCATTCCTGACCACACCTCAGCTCTATCACCCCCTCTTCTCCTGCTCTTGACTTGGTATCGGACAGAATGAAAAACAAACGGAACATAATTTCCAATCAAGGTGCAGGGCACTAACCACCTCCTTTACAATCACAACCTTTAGACCCCCTAGGCCTTAGGGACCAGAGAACACCCTGGATGATCAGCACATGATCCGGGAGAGAGCTCGGGACTGCAGCAACATCTTCTGCCTGAGTCTCCTACAAACTGCACGGTCTCCTGATTACCAGGCAGGCCTCAAGCTCAGGCCTCAACACAAAAACGACCCTGTCCCTCACAGACCTACTGCTCCACATCCTCACCCCTCTGCACCAAAACTGAGAGGCAGCCCCCTCTCCAGACACGTATAGGTCACATCCACACCCAGATCTATAGGCATCTCATACAGGCTTGCTCCAGATGCCAACAGCCCAGCACTTCAGATGAAAACGCCTCATCTGCTCTGCAATCGAGCGCTGCAGGAGTCTGAAGTGGCTACATCACTCTCGCCCATGACATCTGAAAGATCACCAGTTTTTGTGTCCATATGCAAAGATGGAGTAGCTGTCTCAGACCTTTGGACTGTCACTCGAGAGCGGGTAAAGGAAGGGCTGGAGAGATGGCTCAGCGATTAAGGGGTTAAAAGCACTGACTGCTCTTCCAGAGGACCGGGATTCAATTCCCAGCACCCACATTGCAGTTCTCGACTGTCTGTAACTCCAGTTCCAGGGGATCTGATACCCTCACACCAATGCACATAAAATAGTTAAATTTAATTTAAAAAAAAAAAATGGGTAAAGGAAAGGGACCCAGGCTCCTACCTTTTGCCGAGAGAACTTGAATAAAGAGAAACTTGGTTATGGAGAGACGGTGAGGACCACCTACAGCTAAACTCCAGGCTTCCCCGCCTCTCTGACCTCACCCCTACCCTTACATCACTCATAGGGTGGCTGAGGTGAAGAAAAGGGGGGCAGGGGGCTCTGTGCAGTAAACTTTCTCAAGTTATCAGCGATCTCATCTGGCTTCCCTCAAGCTTGGTATAGCCTTTCAATTAAGAAGACCAGCCCCACACTACCTACAATCCTGGTTTCCAAACAGGCCCCTTAGACCCAAGAGCTCTTCCGTAGGAAGGGGCCTCCTGAAATCTGACCAGGCAGTGAGGCTTGGCTCCGACAGACTGTTCTCCATGTCCTGTCCTGGCAGTGTCTGCATTCAGCCATTGCTCAGTAGCCCGGACCCCCCAGCCTCTGGCTGTCATATAACATGCCCAGCAAACAAAAGAATTTGAAAACTCTATGCCAACCAGAACTGAGACTCCCGGCTCCCTCCTTGAGAAACTTGAGACCCTGATGTCAACAGGGGAAAGCAGACCCACAGTTTTGGGTCTGGAGCGAAAGATGCCTTAAACAAGCCCAATGGAGATACACACACACACACACACACACACACACACACACACACACACACCTCACTGCTCTCAGGGCAGGTCATTCCTCTCCCTAAGTTCTCTTAGCCCCAACTGGAGGGGAGCCTTTATTCTCAAAGGCCCGAGAAAGAGAAGGAGCCAAGAGGAGGAGAGGCGCAAGAGAAAGGAAGAAAGCATCTTGGATGTGTCTCAGAGAGCATTTGTTGAAAACAAGATATTGTCCCTTGAAGCATATAAAAACAAGGCCCTTGAGCATGCAGTTCTCACTCTGGTACACAATTACGGGTGCTTTCAGCTGTCTAGCACTACTTCAAGAGCGCTCTTAAGCCAGACTGTCAATGGCATGTTGAAAACTATTTTGCTGGCTGCTATCATTAATAGCAAAGTGGAGAGCCGGGCTGATGAGAATTAAATATGGGGGAGGGGCGGGTCATACCCAGTCATTACAGAATTACCAGTATGAGAAAGGAGGCAATGCCACTTTGGGGAATAGAGTTCAAACCAGAGCGCGATGGTGGGGAAGCAGGCAGGGGAGGCCGCAGACGCCCCAAGCACCACCCCCACCCCCACCCCATGCCAGATGGACTGGAGCCAGGCCTGGAGAGCCATATGGGGACGGAGGGAGCCACTGAGTCGTGGTGAATGTGAGGGTGGAGAGGCCTTGGGATAATGCTGTGCTGCAAAATGTCACCACCTCGCCTCACTTCTCAAGTGCGGGGCCTCGGGCCTCTGCTCTCCCCCAGGCCATTCTTCCTGACTGTGGCCTCTCAGGAGCTGTTGTCACCTGGGAGCAGCTCTGGCTGCTGGCTTCTGCCTTCAACAACTCCCCTCCCACCCTCCCTTCACGGCCCCACTCAAGTAACGGTCCCTCTGCAGGGACAGCCTCCCTGACCCGGCTCTGCTTTCCCAGGAAGAGTGAAGCAAGTGTGTCGCCGGGCGGCCGCCTTTGCACTTACCTCACCGCATCGCAATTACTTATTTAGAGGCCTGATGCCCCAGCGGAGGGAATGGTGTCTTATTTGTCTGTGTAACCAAGCACGGCCCACACCCAAGCACATCCCAGACCCCTAATAACCTTTTGGGGAAGGGATCCAACTCTCTCATTTTGCTGATGAGGAGACTGTGTGCTGAACCACAGAGCGCAGCCCGTAGACCGGCAGGCAACCCACAGTTACAACCCCCACTTCCTTCTCAGGGCTTGCTCTATGCAGAGCAGGTCCACCCACCCACCCACAACCCAAAGAAGGAAACCCCACGTGTTTACTGAGCACCTATTACACACCGAGTGTACTCGGCAAAGGGGCGTCCTCCAAAGCTCCGGAATGAGATAAGAAGGTTCCCGTTGTGTTGTGGCAGATCACAGGGGAGAGCCCCACTGAGAGTTGCTTACCACCTCCTGATGTCCCAGAATTTTATACAATGATACAGAAAAACATTTTCCTATGTGAAAGGGGAATTGATTCCTTCAACCATATGGAATCGAGGGCCTCAGGAAAGGCGACCCTTCCTGGAGAGAGGGAGGACTCCAAAGAGGACGATGAAGAGGAGGAGGAGGACGAGGAGCAGGAGGAGCTCTTGGCCCACCACCCACTCCTGCTTCAGGAAAGTTTCTGGAATAGTAGAATTGGGAGCATGGTTCCCAGCAGGCTTCTCTATCTTTATCTAGTTCTAGAGTTGGTCTCAACGGTCAAACGCACAGGAAGGAAAAGCCTGAGAAGTACCGAAATCTTCGCTCTGCACAGTTCTATCATCTCCTACAGACAAGGAGGCAGGCAGCCTTGAGGGTTAGGTCACCCTCTAGCTGGATGGGACAAAATCAAAGGAGCTTCAAGCACGGTAATTCCCAAGGTAGAGCAGGGAGGTCACACAACCCCCACGTTTCCAGGGAGGAGCCACAAGACAGCTGAGGTCACACAGAATCCAGGGCATGAATGAAAGGCGCTCCCGGTAAAGAGGTACATTTCACAGCTCAACCCAGATGCCACATAAACAGGCACTGCCCTAGGACCAGAGTGCCTGCACCCCCACCATACTGCCACCCAGGTCTGTCAACTCTTTGGCAGCATCTTTCCAGAAAACCCTGTCGCCTGATGGCTCCCTGGGCCACACAATCCTTTTAGCTGCTTTGCCTGGAGGCCTTCAGCTTTTTTCAGCCCTGTGTAGATGGCCACCTTGTGGCCGGGGTACAACAGTCACGGGTTATACTGCCCTCACCTCATCTGGGAGGCTGCCCTCTGTGTTATTACCAAACCCGCCAAAATCATTAGTTGTGCAAATAGCCGGCGAATGGAGATGGGACTCTGAACACAGAGGGTCCAGCTGACACGATTATACAACTCCAAATGGGATACCTTGGACTTTGATGGAGCCAAGTCTGCAGCCTGAACCTGGCTGGATCACAGCCTGGAACAAGCGGGGGTAATTAAAGGCACAGGGTGCTGTAAGTTACCAGCTACAGTTACTTGCTACAGAAGAGGCCAGGGTTAGGAGGAAAGGGACTGTAGGAATCTGGGCCTGTTTCCTCATCCATGACATGCAAGGTTTGCCTAGGAAGCTGAAGGGCTCCTCCAGAGCTCTGGGGCTCTGGAACTTGCTTGGGTTACTGAAAACAGTGACTGTCTAGTACTGGCATGACGCTTCCCCCAAATCAAAACGCCTCAAGTCAGCTTGCCAAACATCAGTGCTCACCAACAGAGGGTGAAAGGCCAGCCTGCCGGCTTCCCCCAGCACCACGTCTCTAAGCCACTGCATGACAGTTGCTCTGGAGTCTGTTTCTAAGCTGGCTTTGTCATTTGCTGCTGACACTGGAAAGGTGCTGCAGGAACAAGACTGGAACTGATGAGCCGGTCAGCCATCATCACCTCCCTGGCCCTCGCTGAATCATCCTTGACACCCTGCCTGGAAGCAGGAGCCTGGGGGAGGTGGTGACCTCTTCAGAGTCCCAGCCAGGCCTGTGATTCTGTAATCTTTGCTTTACCATAATTAGGGAGGGAGGCAAAAGAGTCGGAGGACCCATTTATTACTTCTCTGGGATTTGACAGCCTGAAAAAGAGAGAGGTGGGGGTGGCGGGTGGGGGGCGGACGACAGAGAGACAGCCAGGGACAGAGCCAACCTCAGTGAGTTTAACCTCTCAGTAAAATAAAAGCGGGCTGGACGTACCTCATCAGCTGCCCTCTGTCAATACTTGGGACCATCTGGCAGAACGCAAGGTTCTCAGCTAATTGGCATTTCCCATGGAGCCAGTGAAGAAGAGCTTTTGAAAAAAATATGTGGTGGTGGTGAAGTGTGTGTGTGTGTGTGTGTGTGTGTGTGTGTGTGTATGGTGTGGTGAGTGTGCAGGCTGAGGATGGCCAGACACACTTTCCCAAGGTGCTAGCTCTGTAGACCATCTATTATATAAAAGTACATACAGTCCCCACCCCCACTTGCTTAAAGATGAAGAATCCAGCCTGTTTGTTCCAGGCAGATGTAATCACACAGTCAAGTCTAGAGGGCAGGACACTGCATGAATAATTCAAGCATTTCAGTCACTTGATTGTGTGTGCAGATAAAACACCAGTCAACCGCTAAACAGGTCAGCTGATAAACTTGTTTGCTCAGGCCTAACCACCATCGCCAAATGCACCCAAGACCCACACTACAATTAGTGGCAGGGTTTTCTTCTACAGAACCCTGTAGGCCTAGGGAGTGGCCAGCGCGCCATTAGGTCAGGGTTGTGTTTCTCCTTTCTCAGTCAGGGTTTCTCCACCTCTTTGCCTCTTTGTTCCTACACAGCCACAGGGTGAGTTCACCCAACCCAGAGACGTCTTGGCATGTATTGGTGCTGGGAAGGGGCTGGAAGGCACCAGGAGCAAAGGGCCTAGCTGCAGAAGCCAGAGGCTCTGAAATGAGCCCTAGCTCTTGCCGTGCTGGCTTCCTGGATGCCTTGGTTTCCCCACCTGTAAAAAGAGGGCAAAGATCCCTATATCCACCACTGAGAGGATTAATGAAGACAATGTAGCCAGATCTCAGGCATTCTCCCATCTTAGAACCCTGTTTGGGAAATGGCCAGGAATCCCAGACGAACACAGCTGCTCTGTAGAGAAGCCCCATCACCAAGAGCATTGAGATACTTAACCCTTCTGGGTTCATGGCATCTCCAGGGCTCTGATAGTTCTGCTCTGCCAGCCAGGGTGACCTCTTGGTGCCCAACAACCATCCACTCAGACACGGGCAACACCACCCATGCAGACCTCAACATGCAAGGACATATTACACCTTAATTAGAAGCTCTTACAACAACTACTGCTATAAATTTTGAACCTGGGTGCAATTACTCGCTTTAAAACACGCCCAAGATACTATTCACAGAGGGAGGGAGGACTGGAGAAAGCGAAGAAGTAGTACTTTGCATAACACCCCAAAGTCCTTAAAACACCTGAGACCCCAGTTTCTTTTCATCATGCATTCTTCCTAAACCAGCCAGGCTTGGGCCAGTTCTACCTAGAATAAGGCAGAACTCATTTCTGGCCTGTCCTCCCCAGGAGAACCTTCTTTACATATAAAACAGTGTCTGTTTATTATTTCTGTGGACCAAGAAGTGAAAATGTGGTGGCCTCCATGTGTGCATGCCTAGGGAACCAATTCCTCAGGAAACCACAGCTGGCTTCCCACATTGCTCACTAAATGCTGGCCCCTTTCTGGCTATCCTTCACCCAACAGCAGGGCTCCCTACAGGAGGGAAAGGAAACCAGATTCAAAAGGCCCTATAGGAAGGCACTGGAGCGGGCAGGAATCTGCACGTTTGCCCTCAGGGTCACCTGCCCTTCTCACCTGCCCTGGGTCCTGCCCCCTTTAAAGAACAAAATTTAAACCTTGTAAATGACTGTTAATTTAGAGCAGAAAATCCATTCAAGTCACGGTCACCAAAGGCTAGAATGAGTCAACAGCCTTCTGAGATTTCAAGAACACCAATTGTTAAAAAGAACAACCGGCAGGCCGTTTATACGTGCCAAGTCGATGCTAATCGTCCGCCAAGCCAAATTACAGGCAGCCTCTCCTCGGAACACAAATAGACAAACAGGCCTCTCCCACAGCCTGGCCTAGCTCAGGCCTAGCTACTGATATGCACTGAGATAAAGGGTGTTTCTGTTTGCTGGGTTTGAGGTATACTGTTATTAGAAGGGTGACAATGTGAGGTAGTTTACATATCCATCAAAGGACACCACACTAGCTAAACTGGTTTGACTTCAGGATTACAAAGCTGAGCTCAACTGCCAGCCATCTCAAAAGGCCTGGCGAGGCTGGCCCCTGGGCAAGCTACTTCACCCAAGGGCTTCTTCAGCTTCCTCCTGTGAAATGGGGACATAGCTGCCTCCAAATGAAGAGTTGAGAAACTCCCCCTAAACGCAAGGCAAGAGGATTGCATTTCACTCCGGCGGCGGCTTTAAGTTGTTCTAGGCCGTTTGTGGCTTCATTCCCTTACATTTAGACAGCTCAGCCTGGCTTTTAAGGCCCTTGAAGTGTAATTTTATCAAGGCAGTACATCACTGTTTTTTGTTTTGTTTTGCAAGAAAAAGAAAGGGGGGAGGCCGCGGGCGGACACAGGACTTCGCCTGCATTTCCCTTTTGAAAATTTTACACTAAATAGATAAAAAGCAGTCCTCCAGGAGTCAGTAGCTAGCACAGATCCTGGGGTACCTACAGTCCAACTTTCTACCCAGATCCCAGACCAGGCCTAAGTTCACCAGAACAAATGCTAACAAGGCAACATAACCAAGAAACAGCAAAACCCCAGCAGCAGGAACTCACTGAACATTTACCATTAATTGCCAAGTGGGACGACCGGGCTCATTTTTAAATGAGGACCCTTGCCCCCCTCCACATATTTTAAGTTTTTTTATAGATACATATATACATTTATTAAAGAGAAAAAAGCACCTACCTGTTTGTGCATTTCAATGTTCAAGCCATAGGACATCTCATAATACTACAAATTAAAAAAATGCCATTAGCAGGCAACACAGGGACACTGCTCCTTTTTACACACACACACACACACACACCCGCCCCTCCCCCCCCCCCAGGCTCTGGCTAAACCATTCATTGGGTCCAAAGAAGCTTTAGTCCACCCACAATGACAGCCTATGGAGGTTCAAGAGCTGACAGAGGAAGTGGCCAAGCCTTCCTCTCTGCTCAAGACTACCTTACACACAATTGTTAAGAAGAGCTGGGCCTCCCCTCGCACAAGCACCCCATGTGCCATACATGCTGTTTATACAAGGTGCAGGCCTACAGGGAATGCTCTACACCCGCCTCCTCTTCTCCTCTGAGAGTTATTCAGCACTAGGTGGAAGGTCTCTTATGTGGAAAGACTGCAGCCGGCCTGCCCTTCAGTGGCTCCCATGCCCACTCCCAAAAGGCAGATGTCAACTTGAAGGAAGACACTAAGTTAAAACATGGTCTAAGAGGTAGTGGGGAGGTCCAGACTCCCAACCGAGGAAATCCTCGAGGAGGGGACACGATGTAGAGGGCTTTAAAAGGTTCCTCCAATCTGGAAAAACTCTAGGGAAGGCAGGCCCTTCTGTCCCATTCTGGCTAGATCCCAGCTGCCAAACAGAAAAGTTCCCGAACACTCCAGGAGGACTCCAGGAGGGATTTTTATACAACTCTGACACCGCTCACCCTACTCTATGTTAAGGCAACCAGCCCCCCCCCGGGGGGGGGGCTTCAAAACACAAATGAAAAGCTCTTCACAAAGGTGGCCTGGAACACGGGCTTGTTTCTCTTTCAGCCCCTACTCTCACTAGCCCTCCTCCAAGTGGCAAGAAGAGGAAGCTGAAGAAGACAGCCCTCCAAAGGGCTGTCCTGAAGCCGGGCCTGGCTCGGGCCTGTGGCGGTCCCATCTGGACCCATAGCCCGGGTGCCCTGCCCTGCCCTCCCTCCGCCCTGCTGCGGGCTGCCTCTCACCATCACATAATGGCGCTGCATCTCCGTCTTCTCGTTCGCCAGCTTGTCGTACTCCACTTTGAGGCTGTGGGGGCAGGAGGAGGCGCTCAGGCCTGGCGCCTACACTGCCCCTTCAGAGACCCGGTCCCCAGGGCCTCGGAGGGTCACTTCTCTCCACTTCCCCAGCACCCCGAGCACCCCCATTATCGAGCATCCTCTGGACCACCCGGAGCCTGGCTGTACCAACTCCAAACTTCCCTTGATCTGCGAGGGGACTCGTCGCGGCCACGCGGGGGCGGCCCCTGACGCCGGATCAAGACCCTGACCCCCCACCGGGCGGGGTTTCGGGAGCTAGGCGACCGCAGAACGCAAAGGGTTAAGGCGGCGCGCACGGAGAGGGAAAACAAAAGGCGGAGGCCCAGCCACCCCACTGCCCGGGGTCGGCGTCCCCTCTGTCCCCATGGGGGGGGGGGGGTAGCAGGAGCGTGCGCGGCCGCCCTCCTCACCAGCCCCTGTCCACCCTCTGTCCACCTTACCTGTGATACTGAGCTTGCAGGAACTGGAATTCGTCTTTGATCCTGTCACAGGACTCGGCCACAGTGAATTTAAATCCCGGCTGCCCAGGTTGATGGGGAGCCTGGAGCCCACAAGAACGACACAGGGGAGAGGAGTGGGCACATCAGACGAGCTCCACGAAGCCCCTTGCCTCCGATGGGTCCCTGGTTCCTTCCCGCCGGGCGCCACCGGCAAGGCCACCACCCCATGGCCCAGAACCTTCCTACCAAGTTTTTCTCCGCTCTCCCGACGGGGCCGGGAAGGGGGCGCCCCGACCATCCCCAAAGCCAGAAGGGTTCCCACGGCCAAGTGCCGCGGGGGTGACTTGGAAGACTTGGGAGAGGGGTCCAGGGAGAGAGCCAGAGTCCCCCTCCAAGACAGGCCGCCCCCGGCCACTCGAGCGCAATTACCCTTAGCTCTCTACGGCGCCCCCCCACCACAGCCCCTTTGTGTGAACGCACACACGCGCACGCACCATAAAGGTAGCAACAAGCAAAATGGAGGTGCTAGATAAACTGCCTCGTTCACCCTGCCATGATAGATGCTTAAATAAGCCTAGTTGCAATTACTCACCGGATGTCTGCCTTGCGGATACATGGCAGGGAGGGGTCGCGATTCCGAGAGCTTGGAAGCGCCGAGAGCCCGAGCCGGGGATGTGCGGGGGAGGGGGGAGGCGAGCCCGAGCGGGGGGCGGCCGGGGAACCGAGAGCTCGCCCCAGCCCCCCCCAGCCCGCTCTCGCAGCGAAATCCCAGAGTCGGGCGTGCGCCCCAAGTGCAGACAAAGAGCGACGGAGCAAGCGGCAAAGTCGTCGGCGGGCTCGCGCTTTGTGCGCTTAGGGCTCGGCCAGCTTCGGCCGGCCGCCTTCCCCCGGCTGCGTGGACAGTGTCAGAAGCCCGGGCTGTGCGGACATCGTCGGCTCCCTGGTGGCTCCAGTGTGGGATCCCGAGGCCGAGGAGGGGGGGATCCTCCTGCCCCCTCGCTGGTCACTCAGCACGATGAGGCTGAAAGGGGGGCGCGTCTGGGCAGCTCAGAGCATCCGGGGCGCGCGGGTCGGGTCCCAGAGGTGGCCGGGCCCGGAATTCACAGCGAGAAGAGAAAGGAGGCAGGCCACCGAGGTGACGGCTTGAGGACCGAGGGTGAGGGCTGCAGCCCAGCGAGGGCGCTCCGACGCCCCCCTTCGGAGAGGAGAGCCTGCTGTTCCTTCTGCTCCTGTCGCCGCCGCCAGCCCTTCCCAGGGCCGAGGAGGAACTCCGGGCTCAGTCGGTGCAAATCATGCGCCAAGGCATCCTAACTCCAGCGGGCATAAGAAGCCTTGGCGAAGGGGTCCTCTCTGCTCCCAAGTAGAGCGTCAGCGTCCCTGGCGTGGAGCGGTCGGCGTCCCTGCCGCCTCGGAGCGCGCAGGCTGGAGAACACGGAGGGGAAGACGTAGCCCGAGCCCGGGAGCTCTGCGGCTTCTTTGCTTCCTCCCAGCCTGGCTCTCCTCTCCGCGCCCCGACAAACCCCCCAAACACACGCACTCAACACACACACATACACGCACACACACACACACACACACAAAAAGTGCCTCGGACCTGCGGATACCACACACAGACAGGCGAAGGGGGCCGAGCACGAGGTCTGAACTGCCGCGAGAGCAGTTCCAAATAGGGACTGAAAAGTAACAAAATAATGTGGCGGCTTCGCCTAGCGTCGGCCAATGGGAGCGCGGGGCTCCCACGTGGGGCCACGGGACTCGGACTGCGACTGGGCGCCGCTGGGCGCGACGTCACAATGCCCTCTTGTGTCTAAAACTATGCATGAAAAGTAGCAATCAGGCCCTACCCGCTGGTGACTTTCGCTTGGGAGTGAAAAACAGCGCTCCTCACATCAGGAATTAACCGAAAGACATATAATAAATAGATATATATTATAGTGCTGGGCTGCTAGGTTTTTTTTCCTCTTTTTTTTTTCCCCACGATCTACTAGCAAATAATTATTTGGCGGGAGGGGAGGAAAAGAAAACGAGTAACAACAAAAGTGTGGGGGGGGGGAGGACAAGCTGTACAATCCTCAAAACCTGTGGCTGGTAGTAATGGATCAGTTGATTCTGTAAAGGCGGCGAACGATTGCCCCCCTCTAATCTCATTAGGGCTGCAAAGCAGCCCAATTAGATACTATAAAACAAACAGAATCACTTTGTCAGTTTAATGTTTTCACTTCAGAAGATTTAGGACCGATAAAATGCTGGCTCCCAAAGTTACCTCCGACCTCTAAGACTGTTCCCCAAACTGAGTTTCTCTTTCTTTTATCCGTTCCTGTCCCCTCTTCCACCCTTGGGCGCCCCTCTTTTCCTCCTTTGTTCATTCGCCCTTCTTTTCAGAAAGCCAAATAAACAGCGCCTCTGATGCGCGGCGGCTGCCGCCGAGGGGGGAAGTCTGAGAACCCTGGCTTGGCGGGCAGCGCAGATGGAAGGGCCCGGCTGTCTGTGGACAACAGGCTCAGTAATGCGGCTGGCCCCGTTTGGGGTTCTTGCCCTTTGGGGACATCTACGTCCTGGCCGCAGCCTTGTCAAAGCCGGCTCCTCAGCTGCGCTCCGGGGGCCCGAGGTGGTGAAGGACATGCACGGAGTTGGGGCTCTCCTGGCGACGACCCAGAGCTCCGACCCGGTTTCTTGGCCTGCTGGCCGGCCCGTACCACATGCATCGGCAGCCACCCGTGGAAGAGCGACTGCGAGCCTGGAGCTGCCACGGTAACCAGTCTTGACGCCCAAGGGGGCGCAGACATTCGACTCTGGGGCCCATTTGCTCGCAGGCAGAGGTCACGTCGGGCACACTGCCCACCCTGGGTCCGCGGGCCTCGGACAGCCACCACTAAGTGGGCCGCCCAGGTGTCCCCGGGTCCCTTTCTGCTTTCCCAAGCACGCACGCAAGCACGCACTCCGGGCCCGCTGCGGGCGCGCGCGAGCCGGCCGCGCGCCCCCGGAATCTATATTTTCCCCTCATTAGGAGCCCGAGGTTCGCGTTTGCATCTTAATGAGGAGTTGGGAGCGCGCGGGGACCTCCACGTGAGCGGCCGCCCCGAGATGGAGCCTCCCAGAACCCGCTCCGGCCGCCGGCCGCGACCGCGCTCTCCTCTTCATTTATTTATTCTCCTAAATAAAAACATAAATCGTGTACGGCGCGCACCGAAAAGGGGAGGGGGGCAGGGAAAAGCCCAGCTCGACAGATGCGAGCATCTGGCCGCAGCATCCATTAGTCTCAAAATGGCTCCTCTTTTGAGCTTCCCTCTCCCCTCCCCCTTCTTTGCCCTCCCCCTTACGTCACGGGTGGGCGCACCCGCTTCCTACCCAGCCCGCCCCTTTCTCGCTCCAACCCCCACGTGGGGTGCGCCGGCCACGCCCCAGAGCAAGCCTAAAGACCAATCATAGACAAGCAAAGAGTCTCTCGACTACTGATTGGTGGAGATGCCGGGAGCTGTCAGTCCTTGGCTAGAGCTGTCAGTCAAAACCACGCGGGGTGGGGGAGCGCTGACAAATGCCGAGGCTTCTGAGCCTCCCGCTTGCAAATAGTGCTTGGAATGGCTGCTTAATTAGCTTTGAATGGCTTTTCCTTCCAGCTCAAACAATCTGTCACTACCATGTGGTATAAAGGAGCCATGCATAAAAAAGTAAGCAGAGGCTAAATATCAATTTGATTTTGTGTATCAAAGGAATATTTTATTTTTCTCCCTAGTAATGAAACGTATCAATTTAAATAATAAAAGGTAAAAACACACACACAAACCCTGTTTAAAAAAAAAAAAGAACAAGAAGAAAAAGGAAAGAAAAAAGAAAGAAAAAAGAAAGAAAATCAAAACCCAAACTCCACGATGTTCCGACTCGTGCGCACGTATGAAATAGGTAATTTCTATGGACCGCATTGAGAAGGAAGTCGGAGACTCTCTCTTCATCGCCCCCCTTTAAACTTGCATTTAGTGTTTTGTTGTCCTGGTCCTAGGAGTGATGGGGGAGGGATGTCAAGGGGGAGGAGATATGGGGTTGGGGAGAAAGGAAAACTTTAAAGGGATCTCTTTGAAGCTGCTAATCAAAGTGCAGGGGTTTTAAGACCCCTTAAACTGGGGGTCCTACAGCAGGTCTTGATTTGGGAACCGAGAAGAGAGGGGGGAGATAGCGGGTGTGCTTGTCGCCCAGATTTATTAAACACAATGCCTTCAAGATGCCCGGGCCAAGGCGCCTAGCTCGGCCTCCCTCTCCTCGGTCTCCCTATGGACTGTCTCCGACTACGGCGCCCTCCGGCTGGCGGCTACCGAGGCCCTGGGCTTCCAGGTCGAGTCTACGCGGACTGTGTACAGAAAAGCATTGCAGCTCTGTCTCCTGTCTGCGTGTCTCCTGCCGGGACAGTGGTGTTCCCGAGTACCCTACGAGTCAGCGTGAGCTGGTGCAAGGCAGCCTCCACGCTGAGTTCTCCTGTGAACCCAGGCGCCAGCACCCGGCCTGCCACACGGAGGATGAGTGTGATGGATACGGTTTTGCCGAGCGCCGCCCCCACCGCAGAGTCGAACGGCAGCGGCGCGCCCCACAGTGAGGAAGGACAGCCCTTGAGCGTTTAATAGGTACAAAGCAGGCCTTGGTTACCCACTACGTCCTCATTTCACTCCCAAGGCCTGGCTGATGGCCCGTCTTACAGGGTAGAAAAGAGAGGCTGAAAACAAACACCGAAACAAAGCTTACTAATGGGCCCCGAGCTAGGCAGAGAGGTCAAAATTGGAATCCAGGACAGCCAGATCCACCGCCAAACTCAGAAACATCTTTGTGAAAGACGAATCCATATGAGCATTAGCTGAAAGATATTCACTCATTCATTCATTCTAGCCCTCTCTAGAGGTCTGGAGGTGGAGCCTCTGGCTACCGGTTCGCCCCTTCACCTTGGCTCTCAACCCTTTCTCTGTGACCAGAACCCAGAGCAGAATGCTCGTAACCAGGTTCGGGTCCCTTAAGTTCAAAGCTCGCCACTGCTCAGAACCCCACCCCCATGCCACCCCACAAATTTTGTAAGAATAAGGAAATATGCTTATTTTATGCTAGAGAAAGATGCACACAACACCCTGTCCGAAGCGCTTGACAATTATTTTTAAAAAGGAAGGGACTGAAGAAAAAGACTTCAAACAGCCCTGTCTCCAGTTCTAATTGGAAGCGTTTCAACTGTTTATGTTACAAGAAGTGTCAGGGTCATTTGCTACCGGAGAGCTGACTTTTCATTGGCTGCTTAATTGAGTACCTCGGAGTCCACCCCACGTGGGAGAGGAATTCCTGGCACATTTAAAAAAAAAAAAAAAAAAAGTCACACGGTGAGATGGAAAGACCGGGATGGATCTAAAGCAGCGCAGCCCCCTCCTCCCCACCCCACCAGCTCCTCATTTGGGATGTAGGATGACCGTGGGAACTTGGAATGGGGACAGAGATGCTTCTCTGGTTCCTTAAAAATAAATCTGAAACACCTTAGATGAGTGTTATTATGTTTTTCTCCGGAATTAAGGGAACTGCCTCTGGCCAGCCACCAGACTGTGGCCTGCCCTTTGAGGAACTGGTCTCAGGGTCTGGGATGGGGTTGGAAACAACCTCTCCTCCTGTCCTCCCCAACCCCCAACAGCTACTGGCATTGGTTTTTGGGAAAGCTCTTGTCTGAGCTGACCAAAGAGGAGAGTATTCTCCCTCATCGTCACCCACCCACCCCCTTTGGTTAATTCTATGGTTCCCTTTTTGTTTATGTTCAGGGCTAGAGCATGTCTGCCCCCACTTTCCCACCCACCCCTCTCCTGTCAGTCAGTCATTCCAGACCTCCCTCCACAAGGCAGCACCTCACCATGGCATGCTAGAAGAAGGGGATTTGTATTTGTTTAACAAACTTAAGACAGTGCTTACTCTGCACCAGATTCCATCCTAAGCGCTGGGAAAATATTAACACATTTAATCCTCGCCCAAAGAATGAGGGCAGTACCACCAATGGCACTCCCACTGAGCAGATGGGCAATTGATACCACTCTCTGGTACAATGACTTACTCAAGGTCACTGTGGTGGTTGACGGACTGGAATCCAAGAAACTCAGCTCCAGAGTCCACAGCTTAATGACGCTGGCCCTGCCAGCCAGGACTGCAAGATGAACACAGCTCCCTGCAGGAAAGAGGGCTGAGGCTCCTATTGGTGAAGGGACTTCCCACGGTCTCTTAAGCTCGCTTCCAACTCTCTAGCTGGGTCAAGTTCTGTGACTTTGGGGCACTTGTGGACTCTGTAAGCCTCCATTTCCTCATCTGTTGAGTGAAGATAACAGTCCTGTCCACCTTGGAGTATTGCTTCCGAGATCGATGGAAATCATTGAGTGGCACTTGGTATATAGGCCTGGCACATTAAGCGATCAATAACAGTTAGCTGTGGTGGCCCTGATGAGGGTATACCAACAGCTGGGGATTCAGCTTCTGTAACACTGTGTGTGTGTGTGTGTGTGTGTGTGTGTGTGTGTGTGTGTGTGTGTGTGTGTGTGTTCCAGCCAGAGGACAGCAAAGTCAAGCATGGTTCAAGCCCATCAAGGAGCAGCAAATTCCCTCTGAGCCCCCAAGAAAGTCCCAGAGCGTGCACAACCATCTCTTGACTCTGAAATTCCCATTCTTTCCCATAGTCCTTGATAACCTTGGATGAAGACAGGAAGGAAAGACTGGGAGGGAGGATTATTCGAAGCTAACCTTTGAGGGTGTGGGCATGGGTAGAGGCAGAGAGAAACCTGAGTGCCACCCACAGTCCAGATCGGTGTGAAGAGCTTTTCTGAGGACTTGTTGGGAAGGTAGGAGTTGAGCTCAGCCCATAAGGGCAGACAAAAGCTCTGGTGGGGAGCAGACCAGGAGGAGCTTTCTCTCTCCCACAGCCTTCCAAGGTAGTCTCCCTTCTTTATAGCTTCTTTTACCGCCTAACAGCGCTGGCCTCTCTAAAAAACCCTTGTTCTCATCCCACACCCACCCGAAGAGCCTTCTCATCCAATGGAGGATGTCCCGAAGGCTGCTAAGGTCAGGAGGGAGGGATCCACTCTGCAGTCTCTGTTACAGCTGTAAAATGGGGAGAATGGTGTCTGGGTGCTGACTCCTCAAGAGTTTTATGAAAGCCTGCAATATGCAAGTACTGAAATGTATGAGAAGCCCTTGCCTTTGGGTAGACACGAGGCTAAGTCTAGGCTGCACGTCATAGAGCCTCGGTGTTCAAACTGCCCAAGAAATAACACTGGCTATTGAGTTGGAGTTGACAGTACAAGTAACTGCCTGTGAAGTGCTGTGGCCTTGGTTGACTGAGAGTAGAGTTCCAGACAATAGCAAAGCAGCCCAGCTAGGACTCTCCGGAGAGCCCTGGGATATTGGATCTGCTTTGGTGTCCCCACTACCTCTGTCTAGAAAGCTAAAGCAACCAGACTACCAGGTGATGATTTACAAATAGGCTATCATGTCCACCTGGGGCTTTGTGGGGGGGCAGGTGTGCAGAGTAGACATGGAATGTGTTTGTTCACCTGTCTTTAGCAGAAGCCCTAGACTGGAAACATTCTCCTGACACCTCCTCCCAAGCTAGGCTGAATTGCATCCTGCTGTTCCCAAGGTGCACTTTGCTGACCTCTATTGACTAATGGCGCCGGGTTTCCATGCCTCATGCTGGAACTGGGTAAATATTTATCGAAGTGATTGGGCGTCCTAATTAAGAGATTTGTGCCGTTTCTCTTTCCTTTTTAAAGATTCAAAGCTGAGGCTTAGGAGATTAAGAAATAGTTTGCTGGTATTAACGCATCCATCTTAGCAAGGGTGGAGAATTACCCAGGCCAGTACGGGTGGGGGTTGGGGGAGAAGGAGGTTGCTTTGGGAAGCATCAGGCCTGGATGAAGGTTGGAGCAGAACTCTGGCCCTGTGCACATGCTCTTTGATGGTGGGACTGAGCTGGAGTTGGAAGAGAGAGAAGAAGGTATTTTGCCTGACAGCCTTTTTTGTTTTACCCTTCCAATTCTTCTCTGCCCTTCTATTAAATGGATTTACAAATGTGTGTTTGTCATGCACACACAATGATAATTTAATTGCCTATCAGGTGTGCTTACCTGCTGGTTCCTAACTGAGGGTGATTTTGACCTCTATGGGACACTAGGCAATATCCAAAGACATTTTTTGTTGTCACAACTCAATAGTAGGGGTGCACTGTTATCTGGTTTGAGATGATGATGATGATGATGATGATGATGGTGATGATGGTGATTAATTTGTTTATTCTCTCATCACTTCTGTGTTAGTGTGCATGTGGAGGTCAGAGGACAACTTTTGGGAATCAGTTCTCTCCTTCTACCTTGTGGGTCCTAGGGATCAAACTCTGGTAGTCGGACTTGGCTGCAAATGACTTAACTCAGTGAGCCATTTTGCTAGCCCACAACTGATATCTGCAGTAAGTGGAGGCTTCTAAGCACACTACAGTGCCAAGAAAAGGCACCACATTTTACACACACACACACACACACACACACACACACACACATATATATATATATATATATATATATATATATATATATCCTTATCCTAACAGTGATGAATCTGGGTAACTTGTATACTGTATTAGTTACTTTCCTGTTACCATAACAAAATACAAGACCAAAACAACGTAGGGAGGAAGGGTTTATTTTTGGCTCATAGTCCGAGGGTCTAGTCCTTCATGTGGGGGTGAACATGGTGGTGGAAGTTAGGTCCTCTGGTACTGAAACTGTTTCTTTCCATAAACCAGTCAGGGTTTCCAACAGAGTTCTGGGGGAAGTTCTGGGGCCTTCAAAAGGTAATGGGCAGGGAGAAGATGGGGAAGTAGAGACTGTGACCTCAGAGACACTCCCCACCCATGCAATCCCTGAAACCCACAGAAATAGGAGAGAATTGACTCTGTAGCATCATTGTCCTTTGACCTACAAATGTGTGTCCCTTCCCGTCATGCACAAACACACACACTTATGCTAATAATACATAAGTAAATGTATTTTAAGATCTAACAGACAATAACAAGTGTTATCGAGGCTGTGGAGAGACTCGAACCCTTGTGTGCTGTTGGTGGGACTGTGAAGTTGTGTAACTGATTTGAAGTCAGTGTGGCAGTTCCTCAGGGTGTTAAAAATAGAATTACCATGTGACAGAGAGGTCCCACTTCTTGTGTATGTACACTTGAAAACAGAGTCTGAAAGAGATAGTTGCACAACTGCGCGTGTATATTGCAGGATTGTTCACCATGACCAAGGTGGAAGTGACCTAAATGTAGGCTATAAGGCAACGGATAGATAAAGAATATTTGACACATCTATACAATGAAAGGTTACCCAGCCTTTAAAAAGAAAGAAGTCCAGTCACATGCTACAGTGTGGATGAGTCCTGAGAGGTTGACACTGAGGGAAGGTGGTCATAGACAAATGTTTTATGAATCATCACTAATGGGCTACTACAGAAGTCAGGCTCAGAGAAACAGAAAGTAGAATGCTGGTCGCCGTGATGGGGAGGGACAAGGCAGTGGTTAGGGCTACAGAGTTTCGACTTGGCAAGACCAAGACGTCTAAAAATGAGCTGTGTGACTGTGAATCATTAACACTAGCCTTTGTCCATCTAATGGTGGCAGATTTTATATACTATGGTTTTTACTACAGTTTAAAAAAAAATGGAGGCAGTCCCTTTGGCAGGTGAGTTCTGTGGCATTTTAAGTTCAATTCCTGGAGGGCCCTAGCCCTCTTTTCTATTCTAATATTATCAGTGTGGTCTGTTTCAAACAGAAGAGTGTCTGGTTTCTGGACCCGGTGCCTGGCTTGGCCTCATACAGTTCTGCTTCCTTCAGCACCTTCTTTACCAAGATACTTTCAGCCTGGCTTGGGCTATTGTGAATATGTCATCTTTCCCTAATTTTTAAATTGTTTTTTTAAGTGCATTTAATTTACTCTCTCTCTATGTGTGTGTGTGTGTGTGTGTGTGTGTGTGTGTGTGTGTGTGCTCACTCATGAATGTGCATGTGTGTACACATGCACAAATGTATGTATGAACACATACACACACACACACACACAGCATGGTACGCATATGAGAATCAGAAGACAACTTGAGGAAATCAGTTCTCTCCTCCTATGGATCCTGGGAATCAAATTCCAGTCACCAGACTTGGTGGCAAGCACCTTTACCTATGGGACCAACTTGCTGATCCTCCCTGGTATTATTGATTCATAATAGTGATTCTGGGACTGGGGAAACGCCCCCATCAGTGAAGTGCAGGTAAAGAGCTAGGTGTAGTGCATGCATTTGAATTCCCAGTGCTGGAGAGGTTGGAAACAGGTGAATATCTGAGGCTCACTGGCCAGCCAGCCTAGCCTACTCAGTGAAATCCAAGCCAATGAGAGACCCTGTCTTAAAAAGACAAGGTGAATGGTTCCGAAGGAATGATACCCAAGGTTGATCTCTGGGCTCCGAGTGTGCACACACTAAGAAAGAACACTGATACTGGTGACATGTGATCCTCAAGCTGTTCATAGACAGGTACACAGGTTGGACTCCTCCTGACTATCTTTACCTCTCTGTATCATTATTATTTTGGTTTTATTTTAACTATGTATATGTGTGGGAAGGGTATGTGCAAGTGAGTGCAGGTACCCTCAGAGGCCAGAAGAGGGTGCCACATTCCTTGGAACTAGCGCTATGGACAGTTGTAAGCCACCCAACACAGGTGCTAGGAACCAAACCTGGGTCCTCTGCAAGAGCACTTGACTTTTTGCTGTGGGGTTTTGTGCAAGACACACCTTGGGTTCCTCATCTGTAATGTGGGATGATGGCAGCACCTTCCCACAGGGTTGCTGTGAACATGGAGCAGAAGTAACACAGGTTAGTGAATGAGTGAGGACTCATCAGCTTCTTCGTCTCAATGAGCTCAGACTCCTAAGCTTCCACCTAAATCCAAACATGCCTGCTTTTCTACCTGGAATTGGAGTCTCTGCACTTGAAACTTAAATATGTCTCACAATGATGGGAGACTAGGAAGGCAGGAAGCTGGATATTTAGAGACCCAAACACTAGAAGTCAGTGATAAGCATAGGGCCCTGAGAGCCCTGGGAGAAGCCAACATGGAGTCAGGCATGGTGGTATATGTATTTAATCTTAGCACTCAGGAGGCAGAGGAAATGGATCTCTGTGAGTTCAAGACCAGCCTAGGCTACACAAAGAGACCTTGACTCAAAAATAGGCAGCTTGGGAAGCTTTTTGAGGTAGTAGAACATAGCATCCATGTGTGAAGGAATGAAAAGATGGGATCTTATCTTTGACACCTGCAGCCTCCTTCCTTATGGAGGCTACACTCAGGACTGGGAGGCAGAATCAGGCTGCCCAGTTGACATGCAGGGCTTCTGTTAACAGAAGGTCCACTGTGGCCTGGTTAGTTGGAGACATGGGATTCCTTACTCAAGGGAGCCAGGCTAGACCCTGACAGGAGAACTCTACCCAACACATCTGTGGGGCTGAGCTTCAGGGAGCTTATGAAATTGTTGGTGAAACCCAGCACTGTAGGCTGGAAAGACTGACCATGGGATCATCAATGCATAGGGACTGAGAACATGGAGCCCATAGATGAAATGCCAACATACACATTTAGGAAGGGCTCCCCAAAAGGAGCTGAGAGCCCTCAGAAACATATGCTTCAGCCCTGGTTGTCTGTTGGCTAAGCAACTTGGCCAGTATTCACAAACTACTAAAATCAATAACAACTAGGTGGGTGTCAGGATTGGACTTGGCCATGTTTGCACAGCCAGCTCACAGGGCGGTAGGCTGCAGAGGTGTTGCTTCCCAGCACCACCAGACCAGAGACCCCAAGAACAGTCTTTGATAGAAGTCAACCACCTCCCCCATGGTCATAGAAAGCCAGAGACTTGGGGCAGGATGCACCTAGACAGGCCTAGTGATCCCTCCTTGGTTAGAATAACTTTGAAAGCCTACAGAGCTCCTGGGGGGTAGGAGTGGGGGCTCTGTGTGACTTCACCAAGCTCCCCACCACACCCCCCACCCTTTCCCCATCCAGCTTTCCAAAGAGGCACACAGAACCTTTTACACTTTGCCTTGGCCAAGTTTAGCGAATCAAATTCAAGGCCTCTCCAGTTTAATCAGAATTTGTTTAAACAGCAACAGGCTGCTATTTAGCACCCGTAATATCCCAAATATTGCCTGGGACAAATTCACACTAAACAAAGAAACAAACAAAGCCATTTACCTGATTCTCAGATTTCACAAAACCTCTTGTCCTTATTTGCCTGGGCAGCCCTGCTCTACCTTGAGTCTTTTCTGGGGGGGTCTGCCCTAACCCACCCCACCCCCCCAGCAAGTGGCATCCTCATTTTAGAAAGAGAACTGAATCTCGGAGTTGTGGTTACATGCGTGACTCCGGGTGCTATGGAGGAGGGAAACAGAAGCAAGGGTTTCAGGGGTTGGGGTGGGGTGCAAAAACTCCCCAAGAATTTGTAAGGCACTACCTGTGACCCCCAGTTCTGGAGGAAAGAGCTCCAGCCCGGGTTTTCCAGCCAGCCTTCCCAGGCTGAGCTGAGCAACCCCTCAGAAGAACATTTTAATCAGCCACCTTGTCGCTGCCTCTCTTGGCCTTTGCTTTCATTGTCAGAGTCTGTGTCAATAGCTGGAAATCCAGGCACAGCCCACGGAGACATCTCCTCCCCATCCCAAGCAGAAATCCCACAAAGGGCAGGACTCCCCCCCTTTAGAGGGAAAACAAACAAGTCTGGGGGCTCCCAGGGGCTGTGGGCTGGGGGGAGGGGTGCGGGCAGCCAGCTGCCTCAGCCTGGCCCAAGCTCCCACCCTCACTAGCTTCCCACTCCTTGCTGCCTTTCTCTGAGCAGATCTGGATGTGGAGGGAAGCTGGAATCTGCAGGCTCAAGCTTCAACCTGCCTCCAGCCAGACAATCCCACTGGGCACCGCTCTCCCAGCCAGGGTGACCTCTGAGCAAACAAGACACTTCCACTTCTCTCAAAACCCTTCTCTAGCTTCCGGTAGCCATCCATCAGTCTTGTCCTTTCACGTCCCTGGCCTTTCACCTGGACTCCTTGCCTCCTCTAGGTGGGAAGGCCCCACCCCTTCCATTCCAAGACCCTTTTCTCCTGTGAACTCTTTGTGGTACCTCTTTGGTCAGAAGACTCACTTCCCAGCTGTGCTACCCAGGTGTGTTTGGTTTATATTTGATACCGTCACTCAGCTGTCCTGCCCTTCTGTGGTTGGACACCTATAAGTCCCTCCTCCAGGAAGTAACCATCAGTGAAGGTTATTATTGATCACCAGTTTAACAGGATCCAGAATCAGCAAGGCGACAAGCCTCTGGGCATATCTGTGAGGAAAGTTCTAGACTAGGTTACCCTGATGCTCATCCTGAAAGTGGGCATCACTGTTTCATGGCTGCCCACCTGAGCGGAGTAAAAAGGGGGAAGGTCAGCTGAGCGCCAGCAGTCATCTCTCTGTTTCCTGACTGTGGGTGCCACGTGACCATCTACCTCAAGTGCCTGCTACCGTCACTGGACTGCATCTTCAAGCTGTGAGCCAAATAAGCCCTTCCTTCTTGAAGTTGCTTTTGTCAGGCATTTTATCACACCAACAAGCCACCAGAGTGCCGCAAGCCTGACCTTCCAGCTGCAGTAGAAATCGGGTAGTTTCCCTTCAAGTTCGTCTGGCTTTCTTGGATAGAGACCACACTGTGGAGGCTTCCCAGGTGCCTCTACCAACAGGTGCCCAATAACTACAGCAAGAGTCCTAGTTCTCTAGACCCAGCACTGTTCCCAGCCTTTACTGGATTTAGGAATGGTTGGTGGCTACCACTTAACTCCATGGCCAACACACACCATTTCCAGAATGCTGGGAAGAGTCCCATGCTATTCCCTGACTCCACTCCCACCCACCCAGCTGCTTCCTGAACTAGAAGGCTGTATAGGTTTAGGCAAGAGTATTGCTTCTGAGTCTGCCTGCTACTGGAATGCTCCAGTGTTTGGGAGTTCAGCTTCTGGAGTGTGGAGTGGGAAGCCACCCTCCTCCACCATACAACTGACAAGAACGGTAAGTACAGCTGGATGGCATCTTGTTCAGGCAGCCCAGAAGTGGGTGAAAGGTGCTTTCCACTCTTGGGTAGCTGGTATCCCCAGCCTACCTGGAAGAGAAGTAGGCTGGAAACCCCCCATGTCCCCTGGTCACTGAGGGCACAGGGCCTAGGTTCCAGCTTCCAGGCCAAGATTAAAGTGAGTGTCAAGGAGCACCAGCGTCAGGTCTACTGGATGGCTGTGATGGCTATATCAGGCCTGTTTTTCTTCCTTACCACTAGTCTTGGTCTACTTCTCATGGAGGTTGTGGGCATCATGCCTCTCAGCTGCTCCAATCCGTGCACTGGCTTCCCAGTTCTATCTGAGAAAAGCCTAAGTCCTCATGTGGTCCAGCAGGCCCTCTGGACCTGTCCTGGTGTCCTCAGCCTCCATCACTGGCCCATTCCTCTGTGACAGACATAGCCCTCCCTACAGGCCTTCATGTTGGCTGGTCCCAATTTGTAAGGTTCTTTCCCCCGAACTCACTGAGCTAATGCACTCCCCCACTTCCGTCACATTCCCCTGGAGACCTCAGCTCTGAGCTGGTGAACTGCCCTGGTCACTCATTTAACACTAAAGTTGGCCTCACTCTGCCTCACCACTGCTGACACCTTCTTTACTCCCAGCCAACCTGATACTGGGTCATCATTTCCAAGAAAACCATGGAACCCGCTCAAGTTGGCTGTCTGTTCTCTCCCCTGGAGGATCAGCCCCACAAGGCCAGTGCCTCCACCTTGTTCACTGTTGTACCTCTAAAGCAGTCCCTCATGCAAGGGGGTACACTCAGTAAACACATGTGGGCAGAGGCAGGAACTCCAATGCAGGGCTGAGGTGATAACTCATGGCAAAGCATTAACTTGCCATGCAAGCTTGAGGACCCAAGTTTCATCCCTGCATTCATGTTAAGAGCCAGGTGTGGTGGCACACGCTTGTAAACCTAACCCTGGGGAAGCAGAGAAAAGAATGTCCCTATAGTTTGTTGGCCAGGTAGTCTACCCTAATCAGTAAGCCCCAAGTCCTACTGAAAGATCATGTCTCAGAAAGCAAGGTGAATGATCCCTAAGTAATAATACTTTAGATATTCTAGACTGACCTCTGGTCTCCACATACATGCATGCACACATACTCACACATGCATGTGAGAGTTTGTGTGTGTGTGTGTGTGAATCCATTATGGACACAGAGCCCAGTCGCGCTCTCAGAAAGTGTTCAGAGGATATTATTAGGATTAATATGTTAAAATGGATGAGCTAGGAACATGAAAGGCACAAAACATCATTCCCATAAGGTGGGGGGGGGGGGCGGCTCCTACATTCTTCCTTCATGTTCAGGCCTGAGGAGGAGACCCATTCAGTGAGTGGGCCTCATCTGACAGAGTCCTAACCTTCTACTCACCCAACTTCCTCCTCTGCCTCTGTCTACTCAAGAGAGTAGTAGAGGAAGCTCCTTGACCTAAGATTCTAGAATGTCCCCCCTTCAAGGGATTTGGAAGTATGATGGTCCAACCCCTGTGCTTAATTTTATAGGGGAGTACCCGGGCCCCATGTGGGAAGCAACTAAGGCCACAGAGGCCTTGATGGTACCCAGTCTTCTTACCCACCTCCTCTTCCTCCAGCAGCTGAATATCCAGACTTCCATCTGACAAAGGACCTTCGAATCAGCCAGGCATGGACATGTTTTAGCACGGAAGGCTTTGCCCAGCATTTTCAATCTTCACTTGCTTGTGTTTGTACTAAATCACCTTTGCTGTAAAGAACAGAATGACAGGAAATCTGAAGTGCCTTGGAAAACCTGGGATATATTTGCATCATCCATGTCAGCAGATGTTTATTAAGGACCTATTACAGATATATCTTGGAGATATAGAAGGGCAAGACACAGCCTTTGCCTCCCAAGAACTCTTCAGTGAGATTGGAAGATGATGAGGGTCATGTTACAAAGAGCATGCAGCTCAGTGTAGAGGGTTTGCCTAGAGTGTGTGAGGCCCGGGTTCCACTCTGCCCGTCACAGAAACAAAACCAGGCCACTGTGATACTCAGCAATCAGCCAAATAAGTTGAAAGCTTATATCGTCCTCGTAACCCGCACTTGGATATGCATAGCAACCGTGTTCACCTTTGCATTTTCACTTATTTATCATTTCCCAAACTGTGAAACTACCAAGATGGATGTCCTTCAAGCTGCAATTGGCTACACTGTGGTACATATAAGTCATGGGATATTGTCCAGGGGTGAAGAGGATACATGCTGCTTAGCCCTGAAAAGACAGGCAAGAAACCCAAATGCAAGTTACTGAAGGCTGCTGACAGTCTGAAAGGGCTACAGACAAAGTGATAGGAAAAGGCAAAATGGTGATTTGTTGGTTGCTGGGGTGGAGAAAGAGGAGGGATGAGGTGGGAACATATGGGATATGTTAGGGCAATAGGCCTGCCCTGTGTGAGATTGTAACAGCTGTCTCTACCATATTACCCAATGTATGTCATATACTGGTCAAATAATAGGATGTGTCATGCATTTGTCAAGTCCATAGAAAACGTGTTTCCAAATAGTCAGAATATATAACTCCCCTGTAAACCATGGGCTCAGATGATAATGGTGTGTCAGTGTTGGCTGATGGACTGCAGCATACATGCTATCTCCTTGGAGATGTTGCTAATGGGATAAGGGATGTGGGGTGTCAGGGGGCTACCCTCTGAATCTTCTACTCAGTTTTTATTTTAATTTAAAAAATAGGGGCTAGAGAGATGGCCCAGGAGTTTAGATCACTTGTTGCTCTTGCAGAAGACCTGGCTTTGAGTCCTAGCAACAACATGGTGGCTCACAACCATCCCTAATTCCAGTTTCAAAGGATCCAACACCCTCCTCTGACCTCCATAAGCACCAACCATGCCTGTGGTGGGTACACAGACATGCAGGCAAGAAACCCATCCATACACAGAAAATAAACAGGTTTTAAAATGTATTACTAATGGGTGTTTTCTTTTTTTCTTTTTTAGTGGGGTTTTTTTTTCCCCCTTGTTTTGCTAGACAGGGTTTCTCAATGTAATAGTCCTGGCTGTCCTGGAACTCACTCTGGCTGGACTTGAACTCAGAGATCTGCCTGCCTCCCGAGTGCTGGGATTAAAGGGATGCGCCTCCACCAACTGGCCTGTTTTGTTTATTTCTGAGGTAGAATTAATAGAGAGAAGCAACCCGAGGGAAGTCAGAACAGATAAACTGCACAAATCCACACTCCAGGAAGAGGGAAGATTGTAAAGACCCCCTTTTCCCTTTTCCCCTCAGTGGCCCCGGCTTTCATGGAGGATTTTCACTTGCTGCAGGCTTCTTCATTCCTGAGGCAGACCTTCCTGGGGATCTTAGCAGATTAGACGTTAAGGATCTTGCAAGGCTATTACCTGGGTTCTCTATAGCTCTAATAGTCCTGAGCTATAGAGAGGCAGTGTGCAACCTGGGTGTCACAGCAGTGTAGTGAACTTGGCTAGCCTGGGCTACATGAGACACTGAAAAGACAAAGCCACCAGCAGTCCTCATGAGGCTCTAACCCATCATCATTGGTTCTCACCTAGCTGTTTGCACCAGGAGCTCTGGGGCCGGGATATAAAGCTGTGAGGTAGTTAGCTTTAGCTGTCAACATGACAAACCTAGAACCACTTGGGAAGAACAGCTTAATGAAGAATTGTCTAGATGAGGTTGTCTGTGGGCGTGCCTGTGAGGGATTGCCAACTCTGAATGTGGGCAGTGGCACCGCACAGGCTTTAAGTTCTTGTTGACTCGACCTCTTCCATGATGGACTGTCACCTGGAATTGTGAGCCAACACACATCCTTTCCCCGCAAAGTCTTGTTTGTCAAGGCCTTTATCATAGCAACAGAGATACTGAAAACATAGCCATGGAAGAAGCAGAGGCCTGAGGCCACTGTCTACTCATGTCACCTGCTCACTAAAGCACATGTTCTCCAAAGACCTACAGGGCCCAGCCATGCCAGCAGCTCTGATGTTCTGTGCTGTGGCTCAGATTACAATACCCATTTATTTGTTTAGCCCAGTGCCACTGCCCACAGCCAAGTAATAAACTATGAGAGTGTGGTGGTATTGTGTTCCCCACAATATTGTGCACCCTAATAAATGTATCTGGGGTCAGAGAACAGACAGCCACTAGAACAGAGCCAGAAATGGTGGCTAGAAAATGGGTCAGAGCAAGCCATAGCAGCACTTGGGAGGCAGAGCTAGCCGGATCTCTGAGTTCGAGGCCACTTTAGAAACAGCTAGGCATGGAGACACATGCCTTTAATCCCAGAAATCCAAGCCTTTAGTCCCAGGGAGTGACAGCAGAAAGTAGAAATATCTATAAGGCGTGAAGACCAGAAACTAGAAGCATTTGGCTGGTTAAGCTTTCAGGCTTTTGAGTAGCAGTTCAGCTGAGAGCCATTGGGATGAGGACTCAGAAGATTGCAGTCTGAGGAAACAAGACCAGCTGAGGAATTGGCGAGGTGAGGAAACTGGCTTATTCTGCTTCTCTGATCTTCCAGCAGTCACCCCAATAACTGGCTCAGGTTTGATTTCATTAGTAAGACTATTTAAGATTCCTGCTACAGTGAGAGGATGTTTATACCACAGTCATGGGCAGAGGCCCTTACCCAGAACCCATGGGGAGCAAAAGGTAGGCTTTTGCTGGGAACACATTTTCCTCTTTTGTTCCACCTCAGCTCCACTGGGGCTTCCTTAGTACAAAAGCTGTAGTAGAGACTTGGGAGATAATGAGGACCCGAGTTCAGATCCTCAACATTCAAATTAGAAGTCTGGGTGAGGTGGTAATCATAACACTGGGTGCGCGTGGCTAGAAGGATCCTAGGGGTTTGATGACCAGTCAGTCTAGCCAGCGGATGAACCCCAGTTTCAGCAAGAGACTGTCCGGGTTAGTTTTGCATCAACGGGATGAAAGACAGAAGCATGTGGGAAGGAGGACTCTCAGTAAAGAAGATGCCTCTCTTCTACTGAGAATCAGATGTGCCTATAAGCAAGTCTATAGTAGATTTTCTTGATTAATAATTGATGTGTGCCGGGCGGTGGTGGCAGACACCTTTAATCCCAGCACTTGGGAGGCAGAGCCAAGCGGATCTCTGTGAGTTCGAGGCCAGCCTGGTCTTCAGAGTGAGATCCAGGAAAGTCACAAAGCTACACAGAGAAACTCTATCTTGAAAAACCAAAAAAAAAAAAAAAAAAGATATGTGTGAGCCCAGCTCACTTGGGCATATGGTGCCACTCCTGGGCTGCTGGTCCTGGTTGGTATAAGAAAGCAGGCTGAGCAAACCCTGAGAAGCAAGCCAGCAGCAGTCCTCAGCATAATTTCCTGCCTCCAGGTTCCTGTCCTAATTTCTTCCAATTATGGACTGTGATCTGGAAGTGTAAGGGAAACAAACTCATTCCTCTCCAGGTTTCTTTGGGTTGTGGTGTTTATCACAGCAACAGACACCTTAACCAAGACAAGAGATCCCAGGTCAAAACCAAGGTAGAGAATGACAAAGGAAGGCAACTAGCCGTGACCTCTGGCCTCCACACATGCAGGCTTGGATGTGCACACATGCTCACACAAGTACATACAACACACACTTGAGAGAGAGAGGGCAGAGACTCTGTCAGGCTGCAGGGAGACAGGAAGTGGCCTGAGGCAGGATGGGTGAGAGAAAGGAAGAAGTGGAAAGCCCTCGGGAGAACCCGTGTACAGCTTTCTGTCTGCTCTACTCAGGGCACTGCTCCTTCCTGCACCCTCCTCCCAGGGACAGACGATTGCCATTTTCCGCCCTGCTAGCTTCAGATTCTTGCCTATCTCTTAGGAGCTGCAGGCACACATCCTTCCTCCTTGTCTACAGGAATATCTTACCAGACCTCCAAGCCCAGCTTTGTGTTTTTAGCAAAGCCCCTGGAAGTTGCAACCCACATCCTTACCTCTGCCAGTCTTCCCCAAATTCTGAGCCTTCTCTTTTTCCAGAATCTTCTTTTCTCTGAGGGCCTCCACTCTGCCTTCTGATCCTCTCTTTCCTGCCAGTTGTAAATCCTGCTTCTGAACAGGGACCTGCTGCTGGTCATTTACACTTAGGTAAGAACCAGTGGCCAGCGGGCTAGAAGCAGAGGAAAGCTCCACCTTCCTCTCTTTGGGGGCTCAGCTCAGACCTTCTCCATTAGCATTTTTCTTGGAGAACTGCTTTTACTTATGATGATAAAACTTTGCCTATCATCTTTACCGTCTTGACAAGTTGTGATACTAATTTACCTTTTCCTGGCTTGTCTGCTAGACTGCTGACTCCCGGAGGGCAGGGACGCTTCTCACAGCCAGGTGTCCGCCACTTCAGTGCTTGGGACCTTTCTTCAGACTGCACAGTGATGGCTCCTCATGTGGCAATCTGCCTGCCTCCCCCTCCCAGCCATCACCATGCTCTGCCCCCCTGTACCTCCTTGTTCTCATCTGTAAATGGGGAGAGCAGTGTCCACCTGCCCTTTAGGGTTCCAAGCCTGTGGTAACGATCAGATGTGATGTCATGGACTGCTGGGGTGCTAATGTGTGTCAGTCTTCGGGACTGTCCAAATGCCATCTGCTTCCCCATGTCTTTTCTCTGTGAAGGGGCGAAAGGCATTCCAGGTAGAGGAGAACACAGAGAGTTAATGTCTGTGTAACAAAGATCACAGTCACAAGCCAAATAATAAGAAGTCAGTGCAGTCTAACAGCCTTTAGTAAGTACAGAGTCGGAAGCTACCCCAGGCTTTTTGCTCCTAGAAAAGCCTGACTGGGCTCCCATTTTACAGGGGAGAAATCAGCTTGTCCCAGCAGCAAAGATGGAGTCCAGTGTTAGGTTTTGTTGTTGTTTTAGACAGGGTCTCATTTAGCCCAGGCACTGAACCCACTATACAGCTGAGGATGACCTTGAACTTCTGATCCTCCTGTCTCTGCCTTCTGGATGCTGCGAGGCCACGCCACACCCAATTCATGCAGCTCTGTGGACAGAACCCAGTGCTTCCTTGAATGCTAGGCAGGAACCCAGCCAAATGAACTCCACGCCCAGCCCAGGTGTTAAGCTTGGAGAGGACTTTGCCAAGGACTCCTTAATCTAATAACTTTACCAGTTAATTTCAAGACTGTTGAGTTTGCATTGTATACTTTGCCCCAGTGGCTGGCACTAGAGGCCCAGAGGCAAATGAGGTTGATCCTAGAGGTACCAGTGGGGGTGGGGCAGAAGATGTAGATTCCTGTCAGGGCCCCAGCTATCCTACCTAACCTTGTACAGGGCTGCATGGTGTGTGTGTGTGTGTGCGCGTGTGTGTGCGTGTGTGTGTGTGTGTGTGGTGTGAGAGAGACAGAGAGACAGAGACAGTTTTAGGAAACTCTCTGAGTTTCCAGGAGGAGTCTTACTTGCCATTTGTGCTATTTCAGGGTAGACATAAAGTCCAGAACCCCAGAAAATTAGCACCAGAGGCATCTGCTCTGTCCTCAGATAGTCACAGGTCACTTGCGTTGGTGCCAGGCTCTGCGCTCAATGCTACGGATTTGACGGAATCCAAGTGTCTTGGTCCTCAAACTCTGCTTCTTTCTGCTCCTCCGCTTGCCTCAGGACCCCGGGGGTGCTTGGCCTCCTTCTTGCAGATATTCAGACTGTTGGGGTAGGGGTGGGTAACAGGGACCCAGGTCACACTCAGGTCATATGCAAGAGAAGGTGAAGGAGAGAGCAACCCTCCCCACCCTCACCCCTGCCCTCACCACCTCTCCTTCTACCTGATTCCAGGAGCCAGGGTCTCATTATCTCCAGTAATGTTGAAGGGTAATAGGCTACACTTGAAGCCTGCTTTTCATTTTCAAAGCCCTGGGCAGATTGTTCGTCAGCTTCCCCACCCCTACCCCACCCCCAGCATGCCCCATGAAAGAGATAAATGCTCTTGGGCTGGGAGGAGGACCCAAGGGAGACCAGGGAATTCCCTTAGAGGTGCAAGGCTGAGCAAAAGTCAGAGGGGGAAGTATGGAGCCTTAGATTCTAGAGCCTTCTCTTTATGGACACTGAGTCTCGGGGTTCCTTCTTTCCTGGGAGGAAGGAGAGATAGCTTGGGGCAAGAGGTCAGATTCCCTAGTGGGAAGATAGCTGAGGAAGGACCCAGTACCAAACATGCCCAGCTCTTTGACATGGTAACAGGATGTTGCATCTGCAAAGTTCAGGCTTTATACTGTACGGTCAACTTACAAAAGAAAAGGTATCTTTAAAAAGAACACCACAGATTTTAAGCAATTTCATGACTTGGTGTTGAGTCACATTCTTAGCTGTCCCCTGCCGCATGTGGTCATTCCACATGGGTTGGACATGCCTGCTACTTGGCCTACTGTTTCTTCTGTGAAGCAGGGATGATGTCTAAGCTCTGATCAGACCAGGGCCAAGGACATGACCAGCACAGAGTAGAACCCTTTTGAGGTGTAGGGTGGATGGGAGAAGATGGGGGACAGAGAGAGACACGTTGGGTGGGAGTGGTGAGTTCAAGAGTGAAGACAAGCTCTTGTGCTTCCCTGCCCCTCCCAGTCCCTAGCCCCAAGGCCGTTAGTTCTGCTCAGAGAGCCACCACTCTCTGAGATATTGTATGGCTGGCAGAAGGGAGCTGATGTGGTCATCTATGGTTGTGCCTGACATCCTTTGCAAACAAAATGATCCGCTTTCAGCAACACTGAGTACCATCTGCACATGGCCAAGTGAGGTCACTTCTGTCTGCCCAGCCTCTTCTATTGGAGTCAGAAAATCAAAGCAGACTGAGGTCCCAGGTCATGCTTCTGAGTCTCCTAGAAATGGGTCCCCATTTCCAACATCCCACTCACTCAGAGACAAATGAAGGCCGACATGTCTCTGAGGAGGACTGAGCAACTTTTTTTTGTGGTGGCCTGAGTTCCCAGTAGCTATTCAAGGACCTGAGACAAGGAATGTGAGATGAGTCCTCAGGTCCTTGAGGAAGGGGATGACAATATGGGGGCTGGGGGGAGAGAGGTTAGGCAATGGGGAGTGAGGCTGCTTTGCTGTTTCTGGCCAACTGTCTTAGATTGGTACAGGGACCAAAGAGGAGAGCTGAGAAATGTCTACCACCCTTGAAAGTCATTCTTTAACATTCTGGTACCTTCTACATTTCAGAGCCAGAAATTGCTTTGCACACAACTCTTACCCTACATGGGGAAGCAAGGAAGTGATTTAACAATAGCTGAAAGATCTTTTCAGATTTATCTTATTTTATGGGTATGAATGTTTTGCCTGCATGTATGTATGTACACCACCTGCATGCATGTATGTACACCACCTGCATGCCTGGTGCTTGAGGAAGTCGGAAGAGGGCTTCTGATCCCCTGGAACTGGAGTTCTAGATGGTTGTAAACCACTATGTCGGTGCTGGGAATCGAACTGGGTCCTCTGCAAGAGTAACAAGTGCTCTTAATTGCTGAGCAATCTCTCCTTAAAGATACTTTTACTCTTCCTGCTCTTTCTCCAAACCCACTAAAAATAGGAATTAAATACAATATAGGGCACACATCTGTAACCCCAGCACTCCAGAGGTGGAGGCAGGAGGATGAGAAGTTCAAGTTTATCCTTGACTACCTAGTGAGTTCATGGCCAGCCTAGGTATTTGAGGAGCACCCTCACCCCCACCCCTGGCTGCCTGGTAAATAAATAAATAGTATGGAAATAAGGTCTCTGCTCTCTCCATCTTCTTTCCCTACATCCATCTCAGTATCTCAGTCACAGTAGGAGATCGATTGGTAAGTGGTGAATGAAAAACAAAACAAAACTCCACTGGCCAGTGTGCAAGGCCACTCCCTAGGCATATTAAATGAGAATACAATCATCAATTGAATGTGCTTCCTTCAAAAGAGCCATATATCCTGGAAGCTCCGTCCCAGACGCCCAGATGGCAGGGCCTGGGAGAGTTCTGAGTTATTCCTATTGAAACTGTTTCCTCTCAAAGGTCCAGAGTTCAAAAGCAAGGCATTTGCCACAAACAATTGGGGCCAGTGTGAGAGGATGTGGCTGGCAAGGCTCCAAGGCCTCGTGAGACTTTGAGCAGTTACTAATGTAAATAGAAGGGAAAGGACTTATCCCAGGGGCACATGTGGTCACCCAGAAATGCAGCCTTTGGCTAGAGAAGGCGAAAGGGGAGGCTGTGTTCTGGAATTGTCGGGGCTTTGGAGACGTTCAGATTCAGCGGGGGTGTAGGCCTCAGCAGGGAGCTGGGTTTTAGATAAGCGTTTCTATCTCTCCTCTGTCTTAGTTTCACTTTTAAGACTTGGAGGGGAGGGTTGGCACATGCCTGTGTTAATGCATAGTCAGGCAGAGGAATCTGCACTCTCACTAACTGCTCCGTTCCCTGAGATGGCGATCTCAGAACCTGGGCACTTGGGCTTAGACAAGCTCTGGGAATCCACCTGCCTCCTCTCCTCAGTGCAGGGCTGACAAGAGGGTCACCTGGCTGTTACATGGGTACTGGGAATTTGAACTCAGGATCTCATGCTTGGACAGCAAACACTCTCATCCACCGAGCCATCTCCAAGCACTCAGAACAAGGTTTCTGCTCAATCCAATTTTGACTAATTTCCCAGAGAAATTTTCCAAGTTCAGTGTCATGTGCAGGGCAGATCAAGGAATTTTCCCAAGTACTGAATTGACTACAGAATGAAGTCTTTTTCCTCATTTGTTGAAGAGACTCCTTTAGTGAAGGTAGGTAGTATCCTTGAATGACCTTGTACTATGACATTTGCCCCCTCCCCACTGTTGACCTTGTACATGGTTCCCCCAGCTGCCCTGCCTTTGTCCAGGCCCTCCCTCCTTCCACATCACCTCTGCCCATCCACTAGGTTGAGTAGCCCTCCTTTATCTGAAGGCTTTCTCCCCTTGCCACAGTTCCTAGGGATCCAGAGAGAGTAAGAATGGAAAGAAGAGAGAAGGGCATGAGGGGGGCAGACAGAGCATTTTGGGTTACCTGGATGCTGGACCAATAAGCGTGCACCTAGCATCCATTAACAATCAACACTGACTCAGCCTAGGTGCTGTGTGGAACTTTCTCCATGTGCGCATGCCCGGTCTCTCACCCCACCAAGGATTTCATTCCTACACAATTTTAATTGTGTATGTGTGTGTGGGGGGGGGGGGGGGGGATAGTATGGATAGTATGTGCAACAGCACCTGTGTAGAGGTCAGAGAACAACTTGACAGGGTTGGCTCCCTCCTTCCACTTTTGTTATGCGGGCTCCAGAACTCGAACTGTGTCCTCAGGCTGGCCCCACAGCTCTTTCGCCACTGAGCATCTTGCAGGCTTTTATTCTTAGCTTTAAAGCCCACCTTTGCAGTAGTCATTAGTGCTCTTGCCCTACGTTTCTGGTTCTCCTAACGGGCACAGAGTAGGATTTCATTTCTTGACCTGGAAGTGCTTGGGTGGAGCCACGGGAACAGTTCCAGCCAATGTGTGTGAGAGGAAGGAGCCATCATTCTAGGGTGCCAAGCATTTCCTGTTTCTTCCAGCAGGGTGACAGTGTTTTGACCAGGTGGCTCCTTCCCCGCCTTTTTTTTTTTTTTTTTTTTTCTGAGTGCCTCCTGACCCAGGGTAGACCTGGAATACTAGCAAGAATTACAGTTTGATTGTTTACACCGTGGGAGTTTGGACTTGTTTGACCCAGCCTGAGCTGACCAAAGAATAGTTAGTGTTGATTTGACAGGATCTGGAGTTGCCTGGGAAGGCAATCTCAGTTAGGATATTGTAGATCAGATTGACCTATGGGCATGACTCAGAGGACTTTACTTAGTTGGGTTAACTGAGATGGGAGGATCCACCCTGAGTGTGGGCAGCTTCATATACTGTGGACTGAATGAGGGGGAGACAGGGAGTGGAGCCCAAGTATTCCATAACCGCTGCTTGACCATGAATGCTGTGACGAGGTCCCTCAAACTCTGGCTGCTGTGACCTCCCCCCAACCCCCACATGAAGGCTTAATAAGCCTTCCCTCCACTAAGTTGCCTTCATCAGGGTGTTTATCATAGTCACAGGAACAACAACAAAAACCCAAAGACCCTTGGGAGGATCTGGATAGCTCTAGGAACAGGTCGCACTGACTGAACACTGCTAGGGCAAGGCCTTGAGGGCTCAGGGCAGCTGGGCTCAGTGTTTGTCCTCTCTGAGGTACAAGGGACAGGTCTTACAATCAGGGGCAGCAGCAACCATGCCGGATCTCAGAAAGGCTGGATTAGAAGTTGCTTGGGTCCTTTTTAGTCCATCTGGAAAGAGCAGCCCTGAGACACAGGCCTAGCAACCTTTTGGTTAGCCTGCCCTGTGCACCCAGAGTGGCCCCTCCATGCCCTCACAGAACCAAGCAGGGCTGCTGAAGAGAGGGCTCCCTGGAGGGCTTTCTCCCTGCTGAAGGGGGCCCATGGGCTTCCTTGTCTTTTTAAATGACCATGAAACAGCATGAGGGCAAGTGCCAGCTAACAAGGTTAAAGGAGTCTTAAAAAACAAATGACGCCATTTCCCCCCCAATTCGCTACTGAGTAAAATTTGTCACTTCAGTAAGCATTTTATTGGTAATTACAGAGTTACTTTATTTGCATATTACAGAGCTGTGAGCAGCCCTGGCGAAGATGCTTAATGTCCCTGAGCATCTTGGAAGGAATTACTCAACCCAGACAGGGAGAATTCAGTAATTATTCCCTTAAAACTGGAGTTTGCTAATAACTTTGCAGTAGATCACTTTTTTTCTTTTTACTACCCAATACAGCAATTAAATAATAAGCAATTAAGTGCCAAAGTGACTGAGGCATAAGACCTGGCCCCAAATCTGGCCTCTGTTGCATTTTGAAGGGGCAGTTAAGCCTTGACTCTGGAAACACTGTGGATCAGGAACCAGTTAGAGAAGGGTGGCACCAGGTGTCCACCCTGCCCCCATCTTTAGAGCAGGGTCCAAGAAGGCTGAAGCTCCACCTGTACCTGGGCAAGGCCCCGCTGCCCAAGGCCAAGCTTGGGGCCCAGGAATCCAGCTGGCTGTGCTCCCAGATGGCTCCACACTTGTTCACGTGGCTCAGCCTGTCCTGGTCTCCATGTTTTGGTCAGTCTAGTGAGACTCCTGGAGATATCTGTGTCACCTGGGGACTGTGGTGATCGTGATGTATCTGAGTTAGGATTTAGAAGGGAGGAAGTAGTCAGTCAGCATCCAAGTCACTGTCTCTGGCCCAGAGTCTACCACACCATGAGAAAAGCTGGGGCTCTGCCAGGGAACTTCATGAAAGGAAAAGGACCGGAAGGTGATCCCTCCATTAGGTGTGGAGTGGTGGGCAGTCAGGGGGCACTTCTTCCATGGATTCTTTAGCCTTCTAGAATCTAACCTCAGCCTTGAGGAGCAAGTGCTTCAGGGAATCTGAGAACACTCACTGGGGATTATCATCATCATCATCATCATCATCACTATTAAGAGACTGAGTTTATGTGCACGCGAGTGTGTGTGTGTGTGTGTGTGTGTGTGTGTGTGTGTGTGTGTGTGTGTAGGTCAGAGTACAACTTTGGGAGTCAGTTTCTCTATTTATCATGAAGGTCCCAGGAATTGAACTCAGGTTAATAGGCTTGGCAGCAAGCTCCTTTGCCTGCTGAGCCATCTTGCCAATCCCAATGCTGGGCTTCTTAGACATAGGACAAGAAGAGTGGCCGCTAGCTGAGAGCCCAGGTTGCTTGTGTCTAAGCACACACCCCAGTTACATAGCTTCCTGTCAGACAGAGTTCTTAAAGTTATCTTTCAGTGGACATGCTCTTGCCCTTAGAAAGGAGTGCTACAATTTCAGGCTGGTTCTATCTCCATTTCTGAAGGATGCTTCCTCTGCAGTGGTTTGGAACATGTGGGCTTTCGGGCTCCCCCTCTGTTAAGTATTTAATGACTTGAAAACAAACACTGGAGGAGATGCTACCTCTGGGCCCTGAGTGTCTCTGCAGCCCTGATCTTTCAGTGGTGGCTGAGTTCACCTCTGTGTTATCTGTCTGCCAGGTCTGCTCAGCTGTGGTATAGTGATGAATAATGTAAAATGCGATTCCATGAAAGAGAGAGACCCATGCATCTTTAAAAAGACTTGCTTTCCCACCCGCCTCCATCAGGCCAGATGAGCCTGCCTCCACACCAGGCCAGATGACTCTGCTTCCACACCAGGTCAGATGACCCTGCCTCCACACCAGGCCAGATGACCCTGCCTCTACCAGACCAGGAGATCTTGTTTCCAGGGATATTTGAGAAAGAATAATCAGCAAGATATTAAAAACGAAGTCAGCCCCCTGCACAGTACAGAACTAGCACAGTATATCTAGGAAGTCTCTCTCTCTCTCTCTCTCTCTCTCTCTCTCTCTCTCTCTCTCTCTCTCTGTGTGTGTGTGTGTGTGTGTGTGTGTGTGTGTGTGTATTTGGGTGCACATGTGCAGGTGTCTGTCTTTCTCTGTCACTCTCCGCCATTTTGCCTTGAGACAGGGCCTCTCTCATTTAACTTGTCCTTTTGGCTGGACTGGCTGGCCAGTGGGCTCTTAGGATATGCCTGGCTCCTGTCCCCACTCCAGTACTGGAGTTAGAGATATGCACATCCATGCACAGCTTTTTGTGCAGCTGCTGGGGATTTGAACTCAGGTTCTCCTAATTGCAGAGCAAGTGTCATTACCCATGAAGCCATCTCCCTAGCACCTTCTATGACTTCCAGGTGTTGGTCTAATACAGTCCTCTTAGCCTCAGAATCAGAGCGGGTTGTCATGTGAGCAGTCCTTTAGGTTTCATAATGGCCTTTTCTGAGACCATGCTTTGTAAACATCTTACATCTCAGAGCCAGTGGGGAGGAGGAAGAATGGCTGCATGTTAGCATCAGAGAAGGGCATAGACGTATAGAAGGTGCCACCTTCAGGGGTAGAGTGTGCTCACCGTACATGAAGTCCTGGGTTCCATCCTCAGGACCAAATCAACACTGAAGTGCTCTGCCTTTGACAACCTCCTGAGACCTCTGAACCCTGTTAGCTACTAGGACAGGAGTAGTGAAGGGTATGTGGGTGCTGCCTCTGGTGCCAGCAACGGTCCTCTGACCAGTGTTCAGCCTTTGGATAGTCTGGCCCTTGCTTTTCCCAACTCTAGGGAATCTCTCTTTAGTGCTACACAGAAGACAGATTGCATGCTCAAGTGGGGACTCTGCCAACTTCCAAAGTCAGAGGCTCTTGGAATCAGAATATTACCAAACTGAATGAGACCTGATCCTGGGGCTTTACCTGTCAACCTACTTTGAGGATTGCCTTAGTCAGTGTTCTATTGCTGTGAAGAGACACCATCACCATGGTAACTCTTATAAAGGAAAGCATTTAATCGGCATTGACTTACAGGTTCAGAGGTTTAGTCCATTATCTTCATGGTGGCAGACATGGTGCTGGAAAAGGAGCTGAGAATACTACATCTGGATTGGAAAGCAGAAAGAGAGAGTAACACTGGGCCTGGCTTGAGCCTCTGAAACCTCAAAGTCCACCTACCATGACACACTTCCTCCAACAAGGCCACACCCCCTAACAGTGCCACTCCCTGTGGGCCTATTGGGGACATTTTCATTCAGACCACTACAGGGATGTACCTTGATTATCGGCACCGGGTCCCACTCCAGTTTATCACACACTCCCCTAAAAGTGAGGCTGACTTCCATTCCCCCATGGTAATATTGTGAAGGACCTGAAACTAACCAATGAACTCCTCCTCTGATGCCCAGCTAGAGTGCAACAGAAACCATCTCATCAAAGCTGGAGCTGTGGAGGGAGAGGACAGAGGCAGGAGACAATGGGTTCGACTGGGCAGGGGTCACAGAAGCTCTCCACAGAGGCCGAATCTCTGCAATAGCCAAGTCTCAGGGGGTTCAGCAGGAAATACATAGAAACCTGGAGAAGTATCACAAACTGGCCTGGACAGACCTTTGGGGAACAACATAACACAAAGCACGGTGTTCTCCAGAAGAGATGACCGTGGACTGGCCATTGAGCAAGTGGTCACTTCTTCCTACCCACCCCACCAAGCTATCCCTTTGCAAAGACCATCCCTGCCTCAGGGCTGGTGACATGTACAAGGTGTGTGTCAGGCCCATCCACCTGACAATTCTGAAGTGTCCTTTATTCTGTGCTGTCCCTTATTCCTGATTTAATCTGTCATCCATCTCTCTGTGGATGGCCATTTACAGCCCTGGCTATGTGTTAGACACCTTCTTAAGGGGAAGGGTCTTGCTGTGTAGATCAGGCAGACCTCCACCTCAGCTTCTGACTCCTGAATGCTGGGAATACAGGTGTGGCCCTTGCTATCTGACTTGATCTATTCTGATTTTGTTTTAAGAATCTCTTCAGTGAGATATCTCTCCTCTCCTCTCCCCTCCTCTCCCCTCCTCTCCTCTCCTCTCCCCTCCTCTCCTCTCCTGTCCTGTGTGATTGAAGGTTGAAGGCAGGTTGTATAGGCCCTGTGCCCCCCACAAGCTGGGCTGCTGTTTCTGGCTTTGCTGTAGGCAGCAAGGGCTGGAGACAGGAAAGGTCATGATGGAGGAGACCAAAGGCCAGGGGTTGAGAGCCAGGGGTACATTGCCAACCTGGAAGTCCAAAGCCAGGAGCCTGCCGAGAAAAGGAACCTGTGCGGATTAAGACACTGATCTTAGATGGCAGCTTCTTGCCCCTAGCCTGGGCTCCTTTTGTTATTGCTCTTGGAAGCTGACTGGCCTCCGCATGGCCTATCCCAGCCTTGCAGACTGCCTAACAGAAGCCAAGCCTGGACTCAGCAGCGTGCTGGTCTTGGTTCACAGATGGATGGCTTGAGGATGGCACACTTGTATTCCGACGGGTGGTGGTGCAGATTTTCAGGACACTCATCTTCTCACTGTGACTCGTGTGATACTACCCACATGATGATTCTGAACACCCCAGGTCCTTCCCAGCACCTGCCTCACAGAGAAGCAAGTCAGTCTCAACAGTGCCTTAGACACCTTCAGGAAAGTGTTGAAGCCTGAGCCTCAGCTCAGCCACGTTGTCGGGGTCCCTGGGTGTTGGTGAAGTATACTGCCCGATTCCAAGCGGCTGTCAAGCTTGAAAAGTACTGTTTAAGCTAAAAATACCAGTGCCCATTTCTACCCTCTTTGGAGCTCCTTTTTAGTTACCCTTGGCTTTACACCTGTTTATAAAGACGTTACAGGCAAAGATCCACATATGAGAATGTGTGTTTTCTGTCTTTTTGAATTTGGGTCACCTTGTTTAATGTTATACTTTCTGGTGATGAGGAAGGACATGCAAGAGGGAGTAAAATGATATATGGGACATGAGAGAAGAAGAGACGTGGACAAGGAGGGGGTACACAGGGGACCAAGGGCAGGAGCAGGTAGGGAGAGAAAGAATCACCGCAACACACTTTGTTCAAAAATGTCATGGTAGCCAATACCTTAAATGCTAATTTAAAAGTTTTAATTTAAAGAATAAGTGAAATTGAATACACAGGTGTGTATGCATGTATACACACACATAAAATAAAACATTTAAAATTGTGTTTTAAAAAAATAAGGGAGAAGCAGTCAAAAAGGACACTTAATGTTGACCTCTGGCCTCCACACAGGTGTATAAACACATGCAACGGCACCTGAACACACATAACTCTCAGCATGTACACCTGACTCTCCTATCTCCATACCCGATTCCTCTCTACCCCATTGTGCTGGAATTACAGGCTTGTACCACTGTGCCTAGTTTCTTCGGCGTGGGGATTGGAACTCAAAGTCTAGTCCTTGACCAGTACAGCATCAGTGTAGCACAAATCTTAAAAGGTCTTATTAATAAAAACAAACCTGGAGCTGGGTATTGGGGTGAATGCTGGAAGATCAGAGAAACAGAACAAGCCACAGCCACCTCACCTTGTCAGTTCCTCAGCTGATCCTGTTTCCTCAGACTGGAAGCTTCTGAGTCCTCATCCCAATAGATTTCAGCTGAACTGTTTGTTGCTCAAAAGCTGAAAAGCTTAACCAGGCTCTAGTTCCTGGTTTTCACGCCTTATATACCTTTCTACTTTCTGCCATCACTTCCTGGGATTAAAGGCATGAGTCACCATGCCTGGCTATTTTCAGTGTGGCTTTGAACTCACAGAGATCTAGATGGATCTCTGCCTCCCAAGTGATAGGATTAAAGGCATGTGCTACCACTGCTTAATCTCTATGTTTAATATTGTGGCTGTTCTGTTCTCTGACCCCCAGATAAGTTTATTGGGGTGCACAGTATATCAACCACACATCAGTTCCAAATTTTATCTTTTTTTTTTTTTTTTTTCAAGACAGGGTTTCTCTGTGTAGCTTTGTGCCTTTCCTGGAACTTGCTTTGTAGACCAGGCTGGCCTCGAACTCACAGAGATCCTCCTGGCTCTGCCTCCCGAATGCTGGGATTAAAGGCGTTCGCCATCCCCCACCCACTCCCCACCCCCACTCCAAGTTTTATCTTTTAATACAAGATGTTTAGAAGGTTCATGCTCTTTTTGGAGTGGGTGATGGAACAGACCATTTCATGTGAAGAAAAAGTCCAACAGCAGGTGTTGAGTGCATTCCAGGGCTCATCTAAACCATACTTCCCAGATCATTTTCATTCCACACACTGGCTGCATACTGACTATCAGCAAGGCTCTCTTGTGGGCCTGGGAAATAAACAAAAGGGGCACTGTCCTTTCTCGGGGCTTCTTTCCAGTGGGGAGCCAGGCAGTAAGTAAACAGACAGGGCCTGTTTGGTGATGGCGGTGGCAACACCCTGGGCCATGACCCTTCCTTTCACTCTTTCTTTATGTGAGTCATAAAAATCCATTGATAAAATGTTCTGTCTCTGGGTTTGCCTATGTGGGGTCCCTAAGAACAAAAGGAGACTTTAAAATAAAGGAGCTCTTTTTCCTTTTATCCCCTGACCCAAAGGGGGAAAAAAATGTCAAATGAAGCATTTTATTTTTATACTTTTCTGTTTTTTCCTGTCCTCTCTATTCGAGACAGGATCTCATATAGCTCAGGCTGACCTGGACGCTATGTACCTGAGGATGAAATTCTGAGGCTCCTACTTCCCTCGCCCTTAGGGCTGTGATTACAGACATGCACACCAGTCTAGTCTGCTCAGTGTATTCTGGAATTCCAATTCAGGGCTTCAGACATGTTCTACAACACTCTACCAACCAAGATACATCTTAACCACAGTGTTTATTCTTTATATATTTTTTAAGAATGTAATGCTCCAAGGATCCATGCCTTTTCAGAATGAGAGATGAAACAGACTACTGTCCATGATGGCATGCTGGGCATGCTTACTAATTGTGGAAGAGAAGGGGACGTGCCTTTTCATTGCAAATGAGCTACAAGGCCCCACGGAGCTGAGGCCACACGGAGTGGGTATGTCACTTTGATTGGAAGTAAAAATCTTTCCATTGTACCAAGGGGCCTTGCCCTAAGGCACATTTTCACCAGGCCCCAGCAGCCTGAGGCACCAGGGCAGAGAGGGTGTACTTCAAATACAAGCTTTTGGATAATATTGTTTTGTGGGTGAAGAGTCACAAAGGCTCCAATTTGAGAATCTACAGAATGGTAACACCTCATTTAGCTAGTGTCATTAGGGAATGAGGGGTTCCACGTAAGTGAGTTTTCCAGATAATTGAACTTTATTCCCCTAAGAGCCAAAGCTTAAAAGACATTAACCACGTTGACAGAAGGCTCTCTAAAGCATGTGGCTCTGCCTCCAGACCCTGGGCACCCAGACAGTGGTTTGGCAGCTTCTCAGCAACTTGGGTTGGACCCTCCACATCTGTTTCTGGGTTGGGTTGAGTTAATGGCTTCAAGGAGGGTGGTTCTCAGCCTCAGCTGCACATTCAAATCATCTTGAGAGCCCCGAAGACTCCCAATGCCCATGCTAACCTCAGGCTATTGAAGCCGGAGTCTCTGGGTGGTTTACTGAGGCCTGAGGGCTTACCACGGTTCCCCCGATGATGCCCATATGTAGGCAGGTTGGAGGAGTAGCATTTTTTTTCTTCCAGTAATCAAAAGCAGCATCTAGGGCCCTGGTAGTGGTGGCTTAGTCAGCACAGTGCTTGCCTCAGATATATGAGGACCTGAGTCTGAGCTTCAGAACACATACCAAAAGGCAAGGTGTTAGGGACTGGAGAGCTCTCTCAGTGCCTACCTGCTGTTTCTGCAAAGGACCAGAGTTCGTTTCCTAGCACCTGTGTTGAATGGCTACCTGTCACTCCAGCTTCAGGGGATGTGAAGCCCTCTTCTGGCTTCTGGCCTCTGCAAGCACCCCTCCCATCCCCCATCCCCGCCTCCACAGGCAGGATTGGTGGCACATGTCTTCAATCCCAGCTCTCTTATGGAGACAAATGGATTCTTGGAGCTTGCTGGCTGGCCAGCCTAGCCTCCTGGGTGGTCTCCGGGCCAATGGGGGATCTTGTCTGAAAAAAAACAAGGTAGATCCGACTGAGCATGCACCTGCACACACACACACACCATCCAGCACAGCTCATTGGCCCAGGTGCCCTGTATCCTTAATCTCTCCTGTTTTCTGGTAATCTTAGACCTAGTTTTCAGATGGGGAAAGTGAGCCTCAGCTTAGTAGGGACTTGCTCATTCTCTTTGAACTAGGCAGCAACCCGGCTGAGACGTTCAGCTGTCTCATCCTCAAGCTCCTCTGTATGACAGCCCATCTCCACCAGCTCCATCCCAACCATGGTCTCTCTTTGCTTTGGGTAATTGTGCTTCCTCCCTCACTGGGATTCGCAGCCCTATCTCCCCTTGCTGACTGTGTACCTGCCTCTATCCCATCTCACTATCCTGGCTAGGGGTGCACATGCCCATGGGTCCTGCTTTTTCACTAGGCCTTATCCCTTTGAGTCCGGGACTCTAACTGAACCTGGAGCTAGGCTAGCAGCCAACAAGCCCCAGGCATCACCCTGACTCTGCCACCCCTCCTGCTGGGGTTACAGCCACTCAGGTGGCCATACTATGTGGGTGCTAGGGATTGAAACTTGGGTCCTCCTGCTTGCTCAGCTAGTATTCTTACTCAGAGAGCCATCTCCCTATCCTCCCATGTCTTACATTCTGAACCAGAGATTCTGGTCTGCCGGTGGCTCAGTGGCTGGGGAGTCCAGGGTTTTCAGCTAGACTGGCTGGCCAGTGCGCCCCAGGGTCCCACCTGCCTCTGCCTCTCCAGTTCTGGGATTACAAATGTGTCACCACACCTTTTTCTTTTCTCTTCTTTTCTTCTCTTTTCTTTCCTTTTCTTTTCTTTTCCTTTCTTTCTTTCTCTCTTTCTTTCTTTCTTTCTTTCTTTCTTTCTTTCTTTCTTTCTTTCTTTCTTTTTCTTTTTTTGGAGCTGAGGATCAAACCCAGGGTCTTGTACTTGCTAGGCAAACGCTCTACCACTGAGCTAAATCCCCAACCCCTCTTTCTTTCTTTCTTTCTTTCTTTCTTTCTTTCTTTCTTTCTTTTTTTTTTTTTTTTTTATGTGGGGTATGGAAATCAAACTCAGGTCTTCGTGCTCATGTGACAAGTACTTTATTGACTGGGTCATCACCCTCCCAGCTCCGAAAGGGTTCCCTTTCTGGAGAGAAGGTGCATCAGTTTGAGGCAGAAGCTCTGGAAAGCTTGTGATTTTACACGGTGTGCTGGATGGGGTTTGTCAACTTGATACAAACCTAGACATATCCTGGAAGAGGGAATCTTAATTGAGAAAATGCCACTATAAGACTGTCCTGTAGGCAAGTCTGTGGGATATTTTCTTGATTAATGATTGATTCATGATTAATGGCCATTGTGGGTGGTGCCATCTCTGGGCAGGTGGTCCTGAGTTGTATGAGCACTCAGGCTGAGCTCTGGTGACACACAGGACCAGTGGGAGGTCCTTCCACGGTCTTCTCTTGGGCAGCTCTGTCACCTCCCTAGCCTTCCCTACTTCTTGTCTGGCCAAACCAGGCCCTGAACTTGCCCCCAGCATACTTATGTCTCTTTGATGCCTTTGTGCTGGGCTCTCTGGAGACTCAGATCCTTCATCATTAGGCTCTTCCCTAATGCCTCTTCATCTAAGGCTGCTCACCGAGTGGGCCCTGAACAGGACAGAAGAGCCCATTAGGCCTTTCCTCACCATGGTCCAGGTCCTTGAACTCACTGATATCCTCCTGCTTCTGCCTCCCAAGTGCTGGGATTAAAGACAAGTGCCACCGCTGCCCAGCTGTTCTCCATCAGGTTTGTCTGTGGCCTTGGCTGGCCCTGCCCACCTCAGGAGACTTAGAATACATAGGGTTATAAAGTTCCTGGTGCAGATGGCATCCAGATTGTGCCCCATCCTTCTAGGGAAGCAGATCAAACCTCCCCAAATCCTGCTGGAGGAGCCCTGCCACCCCATCAGGCCCTGCTTGTTCTCCGTGTGAGCTACCCCCATGCTCCTGGCTCACTTCATACCCTTGTGCATCGGGTTCTCCACAGCTAAGCCTGGACTCTTGAGTGGGGATCCTCTTCAGTTTAGGTGGCTCACACAGGCTCAGTCAGGGAGCAGAGGGTGGTATGTCCCAGCTAGGACCTAAATGTGTCCTTACTCAGCACCTCCAGCCTCCTGGAACACTGGAACATGGGCCTTGAGAGACCTGAGCACCAACAAGTTTCCAAGAGCAAACAAGGGGTGAAGTATTTCAAAACCTGGTCTTTCACCAGGAATGGCCCTTCAGAGGGGCCCAAAACACACAGCCCAGTGTTTGCACTTCAAAGAGAGGGAGGCCCAGCCAGGCTCTGCGGGTAGCCAGGTCTTCCCTGTGTCAACAAGTGAAAGAAAAACAGCCCAGCTGTCTGGCCAACCTGACAAGGGGGTTTTCCAACCAACTGGGGCTGGAGGAGGGAGCTGAGAGAAGGAGCTGCCAGCTCTCCCTGTGCAGTCCTGCAGACTCTGGAGACCTCGGGGCTTTCTTGGTGCTCCTAGGAATCTTTGGGGAATTCCCCAAGAACAGCAATGTCTGCGGCTCCCGACTGCGCCTGGGATGCGCTAAGCTCCTCTCTCTAATCTGGATAAAATCAGTCATGCCACTGTCCCCATTTAGTGGATGGGAAGACTGAGACTCAGAGAAGCTTGAGTGACATATTGATAAGAGATAGAACTGGCTTTCAGCACAGCCGAGCCCTCGGGGATGGGGTGGTGGTGGTGGTGGTGGTGGTGGTGGTGGTGGTGGTGGTGGTGGTAGTGGGTTTGGACAACACCTGGGCAGGAACAGTTTTAAGTCCAACATGAACTTGTAAACTTACTCTTAAAATAGGAATTTGGAGCCACCACCTCCACCCCCACCCCCCCCACCCCCCGCCTTAATTCTTTTGTTTGTTTCTTGTGGCACAATTGTGTGGTTCTGGGACATGAACTTTATAGATGACAACGTGGTTTATCAGCATCAAAGGCTGAGCATTCCTAGTTACAGCTTGCCTTGGGACCTTCCTAAGCTATGTCCTTTCTTCACGGTCCTCATGTCAGCACAGCTGGGGTCCAGCCGGAGCTGCAGAGGGCTAGGACACAGCCTCTGCCTTCAAGGAGCTGTGAGCTAAGGGGAAGATGGGTCTGTGGACCAGCGGTTTCCAGGCGAGACACAAGGGCTCTGAATCCCAGGATAGGACATGGAAGCATTCCCTACTACAGAGCTGTGCCTAGAAGACTCAGCATGTGCCAAGTAAGGAGAGGGCACAGCAGCCTGGCACCAGACAGGCCCTTCCAGCTGTTTGTTGTGAACTTGAGGTAGGAATGGGCTGCAGGCAGAGAACCACTTACTCTCAAGCCTGAGGTTGGATAGAGTGGTGGGTGGTAACTCTGGGGAACTCAAGGGACTTTGGGAAGCCTAGGGTGCTGTGACCCCTGAGTGCTAGGGTCATGTGCACTAGAAAAGCTCTACCATGACCTCTCTGGCACAACCCTCACCAGAGAACTGCAGTGGCCATTTTTCAAGGCCAGAAGCAGGCAGTGGGTGGTAATCCCACAGTCCCTGCAAACCCCAGTGGACCCAAGTCTTGCCAGACACCTTTCTGTGCCCAAACCATGGGGCACTCTGTGTGTGACGGGAGAAGGGACTGCCTTGTGGTATGAGCTGGAGGAGAACTTCCACTTCCCTCTTGGCACATCTTGAGGTAGGCAGGGAGGTCTATGAATTCCTGGGTGGAGATGAAGGTGTCCGTGATCGGTTCATTTCAGTACTATAAAATGGAGATAATTACCCCTCTCCTGGCTCCATGTTGGGGTTACCCTGAACATCAAATGAAGTAGCAAGCATGGAGATGTCCTTTAAACTGCCGAGTACAGGAGAACGTTGAATCACCCTACCGCTTCAAGGACCTCGGGGACCATTTAACCCAGTTCACTCCTAGTCCAGGAGAGAAAACAAGTTAGGAGTGGCTTCAGCTTGCCTGAGTCCAAGTTAGAAGTGCCTTCTCTCCCCCTCACTGCCCTGTTGCTCCTGTGATTCAGAGGCCTTGCCACATTTTGTCATCAAAAAAAAAAAAAAAAAAAAAATTCAACCACCGCCCAGCTGACCTTTGGCACAGCACATCTCCTTGCCTTCAAAGGAAAAGAGGAAATTAAAAAAGGCCAAATGCCACCAACCGCAGGGCAGTTGATCCCAGGAACAACCAGCCACACTCCGCCACCAGGAACCCACCCTGACGGAAACTGGCATCCCTGCTTTCCACCGACCAAACGTGGTCTGTTCTTGGTGGCTTGGTGGTCACAGTCTCCCTGTCACCAAGCTCCTCTAAATCACCTGGGAGGTTGTTTTGACATTTGATGAGCCACAGCGAGTTACTTGGGAGTGCTTGAGTGCGCCAGCTCTTTGCAATCACTGCGCTGAGTGCTTTTGCCTGTTAGAGATAGGGCTCTATCGGCAGGGAAAGTGATGGTGGGCAGGCCTCCAAGAGGGAAGATAAGTGGGCTGTTGGGAGAAATTAATACGAAGAAAGGAAGTGGCGAGTGAAGTCAAATGAAAGCCAGGTCTGACGATATCCGTGACTCATAAATTTCGTTGATACTGGGGATGTGACATCCCTGCTCCCCCTTAGCTGGTAAACCCCATGTCCTCAGGACGACCCTGGGGGAGGAGTAGGGACGGGACAGACACTGGAAAGCCCATATAACTTTTAGGCAGAGCTTACAGGAAGCGTCCTACAAAACGTAAATTGTAGGTTAGACCCAGGCCAGAAGACTGACCCTGGAGGAAGGCAGGGGGTGGCAATGTTGGGGTGAGGCAGATGTTGCATGGGCTCAAGGCAACGGAATCTGAATTTTTTAGTGAGGCTGCTCTGGTTAACCTGGTCTCAGCTCTTTATCACAGGCACTCCCTCTTTTGAGAACAAGCCTCATGCATTCCAGTCTGGCCTCTAACTCCCTATGTAGCCGAGGATGACTTTGAACTCCCAACCTTTCTACCTCTACCTCTCAAGGACTGGGATTGCAGATGTGCACCAATAGGCCTGGCCTTATGCAGTGCTAGGGATTGAACTTTCATCATAGTCTACCCACTGAGGCACACCCCAGCCCCACTTCATCGTTCTTAACCAGCCTGAATGCCCTGGTAAAATAAATTGAGCTGGCCGTGTGGATTGGGTTCCACCTACATCTCAGCCGGTGGAGTCCAGCGTGCCTTCCATAGAATCTAAGTTTAGGCCCACATGTGATTCTGAGCAGGGCTTTTGAAATGTTGGCAGTCACTCAGGGGCCCCACACTTTCTGCAAACTCAAGGCAGCTTGGCAGCTGCTGATCCAATGCTACCATGCCTAGCACCAAGTGTCCCAGACCTGATACCGTGTTGGGGAGAGGATGTTTCAGGGTAGAGGAGGATAGTGGAGGAAAGAGAAGAGGCCACACTGAGAAACTAGGCATGCATGTGGCCCCAGGACACAAGGGTGAGGGAAATGGGCTGAGTGTCACATCAAAGGACTTCTAGGAGCCTCAGGTTTGCTAATACTGCCTGTCATCACTGTAAGGCCCTGCTTCAGTCAGACTATATGTATAGAAAGGTTACCCCCTTTAAGCTAAGGGAAGGCCTTGTTTAGAGATGGACCCACTTCAGATCCTCAGGTGTGTACCCCAAATAAGGCCAACTTCAGAACACCAAAACAGACTGGAAGGCCCACAGGAGTCTGGAAAACAAGCCTTTCACAGAATACAGAGGCAGAACCTGTCATGCCCCAAATCAGCTCCAAGCCTGGGTGACATCCTGCAGCCATCTCAACCCCAGGTCTACAGTGAGACCACAGAGCTGACTCCTGGGCTGATAGAGCCGGTCATTTTCTGGTTTATGGTGACTTGTTCAGCACTGCACACTGGGCACCGAGTCTAGGCTTGTCTGACTTTGCTAAGGCTGGAAGTAGCCGCATCATATTCCGTGGATGGTCCCCTGGTGCACTTCAGTTTCTGTACCTTTCTTCCCGATAAGATGTGAGCACTTAGAAGGTGGAACAGTGTCATTGGGTGTTTGGATGACTCCATTTACACACGTATGGGATTGGAGAGAGAGTGCAGTCAGGCCAATGCTTGTGTAGTGGGCACGAAGGCCTGTATTCCATCCCCATCACTGATTAAACCAGGTGTGCTGATGCCTGTCCGTGATCCCAGTACTGTAGATAGGCGGATCAGGAGTTCAAGGTCATCCTTGGTTACTCAGCTCCCTCAAGGCCAGCATAGGATACTTGAGACTTTGGGTTCTGTGCAAAACAAGACAGATTTTGTGATGTGGCATCAGTCCTCAAGACTTTCAAAATGGTGACCCAGTGAGTTAAGGCAAATGCCAAATACAGAGCCTGCTGAGTGCACCCTGTCCAGCAGGCTGACACCAGAGGAGTAGACATGCAGACACATCATGACCTGACCTAATTGTAGGTCCCCCAAGAACAGGGAGAGCAATGCCACACTGGCGTGCAGAGGAAGGCACAGAGCCCAATCAGATTCAAGAGGCCTACACGAGACCCTTGAAGATTCTTAGCATGCCCAGAAAAGCATCTTGGGACATCTGATCTCACAGTGACAGCACCAGAGTGACATGGATGTCATAGACCAGACCATCTGTGCCGCAAGCTGGGTGTTTTCTGAGCAGTTCTGAATATTAAGCACTTAGCTCTTTACAGCCTTGTGATGTAGCCCCCCTTGTGGTGTCTAGTTCACAGGTTCGTGACTTGGGAAAGGCACAATTGCAACTTCAGATCAGTTCCAGAAGTCTCTCTACTGCAGTGCCAGTGCCTTTGACACAGGAAACCTTGGAAAATCAACTTTAGAAAGGTCAGGGTTCTCTTGAAATTTCTGGGGTCTGCCATGTGTGAGAATGAGCTAATGAAGTTGTGGCTGGGACTCAGGCAGGGGTACCGCATGGAAAAGAGGGGTGAGGCCAAGGATGGTTCAGATAGACACACTGCAACTTTCCTGTTTTTAAAGGGGAAAACATTGAAAAACAGTATTAGAAGGAACACAGGACAGACAAACCTCCATTGCCTCAATATCCCAATGCTACTGATCTTAGTATTTCAAGTATTCCTTGCTACTCTTGGGGGATGTGGGGAAAGTGTACTCTCTCATGTAGCAGAGGAAACGCAAAGAGACACAATACTGTTAGAAGCACCCTGGAAACAGCTCCTAAAATAAAAATTAAAAAAATAAAATGAAGTGCACACCCCCTTTGGCCTAGCAATCTCACCCCTGGGAATCTGACCTGGGGAGATAAAAACTCCATCAAGTGTAGACGTAAGTAAAGGATGTTTATAGCAGAATGCCCAAACACATACACACAGAGACACACACACAGAGACACACAGACACAGACACAGACACAGACACAGACACAGACACACACACACACACACACACACACACACACACACACACACACACAGAGAGAGAGACAGACAGAGAGAGAGACAGAGAGAGAGAGAGACAGACAGACAGACAGACAGAGAGAAATACAGTGCCAACCCCCCGTTAAGAGAATGTTGAATACATGATAGTACATAAACCATTGGCACTTATAAATCCATTAAAAAGAATCAGAACCACTAACTGGGGATGGAGGGATAATGTTGACAGAAAAAAAGCAAGATGCAGGAAAATGTGTGCAACATGATCATACTTTGGATAACACTATGACTTGCTTTTGTGTAAAGTCTATTTAGGATTGGCCCACTTGTATAGGAACACCGAAGAATGCATACTAAATTCACTTGGTGGTCTAGTTAGCTCTAATTGTTGACTTGAGATAGCCAGACTAGAGTCATCTGAGAGGAAAGGTTAAGGAATTGCTTAGATCAGAAATCCCTGTGGGGGGTTGGTTGTCTTGATGTTAATTGATGTAGGAGGCCCCAGCCCACTGTGGGTGGCGCCATCCCTAGGTATGGCAGCCTGGGCTGTGTAAGGAAGATAGCTCAGCTCAAGTCTACAAACAAGCAGGGTCCCTCCATGGTTTCTGCTCCTAGTTTCTACTTGAGTCCCTGCTCTGACTTCCCTCGGTGATGGACTGTGAACTGGAAGTGGAAGCCAAATAGACCCTTTCCTCCCCCAAGTTGCTTTTGGTCAGTGTTTTACCACAGTAAGAGAAAGAATATGGCAGATGGTTACCTAAGATGGGGAAGTGGTATGAAGGGAATCTGGGCACGAGAGGACATGGTCACAGGGATGACAGTATGAAAACTGGAGAAGGACACAGGATTCTTAGAAGAAAAAAAGAGAAAAACAAACTTCTTCTCCACCAGTCTCTCTGCACTCTGTAATCTCCCTGCAGCCAGGTCCTAGCTTGCTTCCTAGGCCCAGGTAGCCTAGTGGTTAATACAGGGACACAGTTGTACAGCTCACAGGAAGCCCCCAGGGCAGGCTCCACGGATCTGCAGGCCCATGTTTCAAGTTCTTTCCGGGGCTGTGTCTGTCCAGCGGCCATGTACTATCTGCCATTTGGGGACTCTTTCCAAAGTGGCCACTGCCTGCCAAGCCCAGTGGCACCCTCCAATGTGGTGGTATTGTGTTCCCCGAAATAAACTTATCTGGGGTCAGAGAACAGGACGGCCACAATATTAAACATAGAGGTTAGGCAGTGGTAGCACACGCCTTTAATCCCAGCACTCGGGAGGCAGAGCCAGGCAGATCCCTGTGAGTTCACGGCCACATTGGAAACAGCCAGGCATGGTGACTCACACCTTTAATCCCAGAAATCGAGCCTTTAATCCCAAGGAGTGGGGGCAGAAAGAGAAAGATATATAATGCGTGAAGACCAGAAACTAGAAGCAGTTGGCTGGTTAAGCGTTTAGGCTTCTGAGCAAACAGTTCAGCTGAGATTCATTTTGGATGAGGACTCAGAAGTTTGCAGTCTGAGGATACAAGACCAGCTGAGGAACTGGCAAGGTGAGGAAGCTGTGGCTTGTTCTGTTTCTCTGATCTTCCAGCGATCACCCCAATAACTGGCCTCAGGTTTGTTCTTATTAATAAGACCTATTAAGATTCCTGCTACACTCCAATAACTGCAGCTGAGACGAGCACTCTCCCCAAAACAAGGCATGGCCTCTCGAAGCCATGGAAATGGCCAGAGCTACATGCAAGGCCTGCACACCCAATCTGCCCTGATTTCTCCCTCCTAGGGCTCCTGGGCTTCACGGAACAGGAAGTTAGGCTAAGTCAGACAAGAAGGAACTTAGGGGAAGAATCTGGAGAAGTATTGGCCCCTGAGTGTCCCTGGGGCAGCGACTGTCCTACAGGACAAGAGTAAGGAGGCTTACTCTTGGGGAAAGGAGGCCAGCCTCACCCTCCAAGCCTCTGCTTAAGAGTCTGTTGGTCCTGAACCCAGTGGTGGGGTGGTAGTGGTGCATGCTTTTAATCCCATAACTCAAGAGGCAGAGGCAGGCGGATCTCTGAATTCAAGGATCTCTGAATTCAAGGCCAGTCTGGTCTACAGAGTGAGGTCCAGAACAGCCAGGGCTACAGAGAGAAATCTTGTCTCGAAAAACCAAAAGTGAGTCTATCAGTCCTATGCTGCGTCCCTGGCTGTAGCAGGGCAGCGGGAGGGCAGTCCCAAGTGAGTGGGAGTGAGCCTCTGCTAACCTCTCACCCTAGTGAGCCACAGCCCTCCCATGTTTACAGCAGCTCAGAAAGAATTGGTGGTGCTGGGAGAGTGGAATGGGTTACCGGAGCCTCAGAGACATACTGTCTATTTATCACTGCCTCATCCGGGCCAAGGCTAGGGAGATGGTCTGAGTTGGTTTTCATTTAAGATTCTTAAGGTCATAAGTGACAGACACTAATTCAAGTCAACTTTATCATGAAAGGTGCTTTGGCCTAAGGAAACACAAACTCGTGGAATTCAAGGCTCTGAGAAGGGCCATTAGTAACCAGCTCCTCCCTTGGCTTGTCTACTTAACACCACATCTCCAGCTGGCTTTCCACCGATTGTCTAAGACTCTTCTTCCTGCTGTCTCTCCAGATGACTGTTGGACTGTCTGCCCTTCATGCCCATATACCTGGAACTCATCCAGCCCACAATGCCTTCATTTACATTTCCAGTGTTTGAGAAAGCAGCCCAGCTGTCGGACTCTCAAACTCAATTACAGATTTCCCAGAGAGAGCAATTGAATTGGCTGGGCTTGGGTGGAGCACTCATCTTTGCTCCAATCAGCAGTGAGCTGATAGGCGGGGGCAGTGTAAATAGGGCAGTCAAGGAGCCGGGGGCTGGGTGAGAAGCCCTCACCCTGGGCAATGGGAACCCAGGAGAGAAGAGAGAGAGAAAACCAAGATTGAAGTGCTGACTCAGACCAAGAGTATCTCTGAAACCACAGAACATCAGAGACCAAAAATATGGACACTCTGTAGGGGATCAGAGTGAGGAACAGGAAAGTGAAAGAATCAGGTTGGGAGCAAACAGGAAGCCACAGCCCTACTCAGGAACTCAGTAGAGTACTGAGTCTTGCTGCTTGCACTTAGCAGTTCCATTGGGGTATAATGTGGCTCCAGAAACCACACAGGGAGCTGACATTTACGACCGAGTTGGAGGAAATTGGAAATTAATTCTTACATTTCTCCAAGTAATATAAATAAATCTAAACATTTGCTTTGTATGCAAATGAGCTGTCCCCTGCCCCAGAGTGCACACACCTCCATTACTCTCCAAGGAAACCAGTTTCACATGCCTTAGCTACTGTGTCTCTCATTTATCCAATTCTTTGTTTTACATTTATTTTATTTTATCTCGTGTGTGTGTGTGTGTGTGTGTGTGTGTGTGTGTGTGTGTGTGTGGTGTGTGTGTGTGTGTGTGTGTGTGTGTGCGTGCAATGCAGCACTTGTGTTGAGGTCAGAGGACAATTTGCATGGGTTCCAGGCATGGAACTCAGTCACCAGGTCTGGCAGCAAACAACTTTACCTACTGAGCCAGTTTGCAGGCCAGATTTCCCTACTTATTAAAAGGTAGACTGGGAGCTTAACTGGGAGCGGAGGTGACATAGCCCCTTAATCCCAGCACTCTGGAGGCAGAGGCAGGTAGATCTCTGAGTTTGAGGGCTAGCCTGGTATACAGAATGAGTTCCAGGACAGCCAAGGCTACACAAAGAAACCCATCTCAAAAAGAAAAAGAAAAAGAAAAAGAGAAAGGAAGGAAGGAAGGAAGGAAGGAAGGAAGGAAGAAGAAAGGAAGGAAGGAAGAAGAAAGGAAGGAAGGAAGAAGAAAGGAAGGAAGGAAGGAAGGAAGAAGAAAGGAAGGAAGGAAGAAGAAAGGAAGGAAGGAAGGAAGGAAGGGAAGAAGGAAGGAAGGAAGGAAGGAAGGAAGAAAGGAAGGGAAGAAGGAAGGAAGGAAGGAAGGAAGGAAGGAAGGAAGGAAGAAGAAAGGAAGGAAGACAGAAGAGAGAGAAACAATAAAAAATAAAAGGTTTATTGGATCTGGAGGGAATAACCAGTCAGTAAACCATTTGCTTTATGTCATGAGGGCCTGAGTTTGATCCCAGCCCCCTATTTATCTTCATATGTTTCTAAATGCCTTACTCTGGGGCTGCCCACATGACCTATTGACTTCTGGCTTTGGTCACTGAGGATTTAGCTGCTGTGCCTGCTCAGGGGCTCGCTCTCTCTCTGCCCTCCCGTTGTCCGTTGGATCACGGTTTACATCACCATGGCTGTAGCACCATCCCCGCCACTAAGATCGCATTCCTCTTCTGGTACGTTGCTTTGGTTTTTCTTGGTATTACATCTCTTTGCCTTTATCAGTTGCTCACTTTTCTCTGTTCTGAGAAGCACTACTGAATGCCTATCCATAGTGCTTTCTAAAAGTCTGAAACAGCACCCTGGGTAATATTTAAGTTTTACCTCCATGCCTCTCTCATCTCCCTGCCTCCGTTGCACTTCTGTGACTATTACTGATAATCAGGGTGTGGGCCGGGGTGTTTCCAGGTTCTTGGCCTTTTAATTAAGGAGGTGAAGTGAAGTGAAGGCTCACACAGATTGCACACGTAGCAAAGACGTTTGACTCAAAGCAAAACTACAGAAAGGGTCAGAATGTCCTGCAAGGGAGCAGCAAGCCACAGAGGAAGGACGTTCCCCAGCGCTCCAATCCCTGAGTGGGCCTCTGCTCGATGGGGCTGAAGAGGAGGTGTCTTGTTATGAGGGGTGGGATGAGGGTGGTTTTATATTTTGATTGATAGATTCGGTCGTATAAGTTTTTCTACTGGGCATATTCCTTCCCATAATGCATCTGATTTTAATCATCTTCACACCTAATTATATATGAGCATAAGATGGCAAATAGGGGATTCTCCCTTAAAAGTTCACTGGAGGACATAATTTTACCTTATTAGGCATGTGCCCCAAACCAGTTCAGACTAGATTGGTCTTCCTACTCTTAGAGCAGGATTTACCAGAGAAATAGACACTGTCCAATGTTAATGGTTGTTCGGAGGGGGTCGTAGCTGATGTAGGTGGGGTTCTGAGGTCCTAGGAGTAGTGTTTGAAGAGGAGTGTGTGTGTGTGTGTGCACAGTGAGCTAGGCTGCTAGTACTTTATTGGAAGAGGGAATGGTCATAGCCCAGACCAAGCAGAATGCCAGGTTGCCAAGGTATCCTAGATACTTGCCTGCCTCAAGACAGCTCCCTGGATTCTCAAATGCTTAGGCCCCCTCCATCCTAGTCTTCTGAAATGCTGCCTGAGTGAGATCTTCTGCCTCCCATGACCTACATGTTCCCATTTCCTCGTCTACTCTGTTGCTTGTCTGAAGCACATCATCCTATGGGAGCTTCCTACGAGGAGGTGCGTGGGGGGATTCGATATCTATTCCATAGTCATGCTTGGTTTATGATTAGGCTAAGTACAGATTTCTGTTGGAAATGACATTTCTGTCATGGGTTGAAAGCTCGATGCCCTTGTTTTCTACGTCTGTAGTTGCAAATGAAGTCAGACACCATGGCACGGCTGCTGTGGAGGTGGGAGGGAGGAGAGGGCAACTGCCCCATCTGGGGACTTTTAATCATCTTCAACTGTGCACATCACTGTGGAGCTTTGCAGGGTCGATGCTCTGAAGCTAAGAGTCTCTCGAGAATTCCCTAAGACAGCTCTGTGTTTCCCCCGGGATCCCCGGGAGGGCTGTGGTTTGTATCTCTCACCACTCTGCTGTGCCAATGACCGCTCACCTGTCTGCTTTCCAGAGCCCAGGTAGTTGTTGAAGTCTCTCATCCCCTGATGTGACAAACCACTTCAGACTTCAGATTTCAGTCCTCGTCTTCCTTTATTGTCAGTTTAATGAAACGTTGCTAGTGAGAGAAGGTCAAGGTATATTTAATCGACTGTGTTTAACCAGATTGCAACCATGGTTTACTTTTCCTGCTGCTAAAACATCTATTTTTTCCTGCAGCTGTGAACTTTATAAACTTCTTTCTATATTGTGATATCATATTTTATATCTCATCAAGAAAACGTGGGATGGTTACTTAACCAGATAGTCCCATATTGCTCAGCGTGTATTTGACCTTACTTTTCCCCGCCAGCCTGTGTGCTCCTACATGTCACATCCTTGCCTAAGGATGGCTACAAGGAATATGAACTGTTGTAAAGCCCTGGCACATTGTCAGGCTGCCATCTGAGAGCTCTTACACCTGTGGGCAAGAGAGAGAAACAGTCTTGAGAAACTACCCGGCTTGGTTTTGGATGTATGTGGTGTCCTGTTTAAAAATCTGGTCGCCTGTGATCTGCCCTGGAACCCTGTGCTGGGCAGTCTGGGCAAGTGACAAAAGCATCCATTCTTTCTGAGAAATGTCTGTATGCTTGCCTCAACCAATTAGGAAAAAAATACTGAAGGAAGAAGAGAATGTGGCCCCTCTAATCTCCACTCTCCTCTCCTCTCCTCTCCTTTCCTGATCTATCCCCTTCCACTCACTTGTGTCCACTCAACTGGAACAGATTCTTACTCTGTAGCCCAGGCTAGCCTGGAACTTGCAATCCTCCTGCTTCAGCCTCCTAAATGGCTTTAATAACTAGGGGCTACAGGTATGCACCATGGCAACCCCCTCCTCCCAGGCAGTACTAGGTGTCAGACCTAGGGCCTGGAATATGCTAGGAAAGCTTTCTACTGCTTGGTGACATCCTGGGACCTACCCCATCCTTTGTTTTTGCCTTTAATGTGGTGTTTGAATCTCATTAAATTGCCTAGACTGGCCTTGAGTTCACTACCTTCCTGTCTCAGCCTCCTGAGTACCTATAATACAAGTCAGGCTTGTATGATCATGCCTGACTTTAGCTTCCTTCTTTACAAGGTTCCATTTTGCAGATGGGAAGACAGGACCCAGAGAGAGAAAAAGGAGCCAGTGCTGAACCAGGGCCACAGAAAAGCCTGTGTTGGGAAAGGCTTTCCTGGTTGGGAAAGAGCCCAGGGTGCTGGCGCTACCTACCTGAGGAAATCTGAGTCAGGCAGGTCTGGAGCATGACTGGTATTTAAAGCGTCTTGCTTATGACAAACAGCATCTCTGTGGCAGTACAAGGTGGGCTGTGGCTAACCTCCAGCACAGTGCTCTGGAGGAATCAATACTGCACTTAGCAGGAAGCTCTGCTGGATGAGTTGTAAATTGGGGCTCCTGGTGCCTGTGGCTGTCAGAGCTCTTCCTGTGATAAGAGCTGATGTGAGGCTGACTGGGCACTGACACTTAGAGTGTGGGTCCCAGCATCCCCAAGTGCCTGATGGCTTGAATGCTATGCAGACCATTGGGTGCCCCTCCCCAAGTATAAAGCATTGCTTTGATTCTTACAAAGTCTTTCTAGACTCCTAACTGACCGTGGCTCTGTGGTGCCAAGAGGTTTAAGCTGGGGATGGATGGACACGTGGAAGCAGAACTTCTGTATCACTCTTTGCCTCTAGAGCCTGGGGCTTCTTGCAGACCTATGGGCTTCCTGAAGACCTCTGTGCTCCACAGACTGGAGGGACAGGCTTTAATGCTACCTGCCTGGAGCCCTCTTGACTCCACCATTCACCTCAAATCTTGAGCATATCAGGCTGAGCCCCAGGGGCCTTCTCAGTACAGTAGAAGGTATTATGAGTGAGAACATGTGGAATTGTGGACAATTTTTCCTCCCCAGTACTTGAAATTAGACCTAGGCCCCACATAGTGAAGTGCTCTACCATTGAGCCACAATTATATCTCAAGCCCTTTTTTAGTTTTCAATTTGAGACAGGGTTTTAAAAAGTTGCCCAGTCTGGCTGTGATCTTTCTCTCTCTCTCTCTCTCTCTCTCTCTCTCTCTCTCTCTCTCTCTCTCTCTCTCTCTCTCTCTCTCTCTGAACTAGGCAGGCCTTGAACTTACTGAACTTAGATTCTTCCTGACTCTTCCATCCTCCCTAGTAGCTGGGATAATAGGCCTATGCCATCAGGACATTGATTGATTGGTTGGTTGGTTGGTTGGTTGATTGAGACAAGGTCTCATGCACTCTAAGCTGGCCTCAAAATCACTATGTAGCTGAGGATGACCTTGAACTTCTGCTTCCCCTACTCTCACCTCCCAAGTATTGGGATTGCAGGCTTATGGTTTATGTGGTACTGGGGAGGGGACCCAGGATCTCATGTATGCCAGGCAAGCTCTCCACCAACTGAGCCACGTCTCCAGCTCCTTTATAGTCTTCTTTGAAAATAGAAACAGATCTCCTAATGCCACCCGCCTTTGAACACCATGAGTCGAGAACAGAGTCCTCCACACTAAATGCTGAACACGTGTCTGAAATGAGGTAACCAGTGACATCAGGGCCATCTTCTAAATCCAGGGCTTAAGTGAGGAGGAGAACAGATCAGTGATCATAAAAGGTTGATTTGAAGCTGGTATTCGTTCATAGCCTCTCATCCGATCAGCTTTGCCAGAGAACATTGGCTGGCTCTCCGTTTCCCAGGCCAGGGCACTAAGGCACAGAGAAGTTAAGTAGATTGTTCCAGGCCACACAGGTGATCAAGCTGGGACCAGAATCCAGAGTCTAACTCTGGAGCCCAAAGGCTCAGCCTGAAGCACTTTGCACTTCCTGAGTCCCACTGCAGCCTCCACCGGGCCCAAACCAAATGGAAAATGACACACTGTCAAATTAATGTCCCCAGACCATGAGACCTGGGTGTTCAGGATGCAGTGGTCTTCCCTCATTTCTAAAATTCAGAATGTAAGCAAGGCTATTCTGAGTTATCCCCTATAAATGAATACATCTCTGGGGTATGTTGTTTGGTGTGGATTCACAATATAATAAGAACCATCAGATTGTGTTGTGGGAAAAAACTTGTCTCCATTTTACGAAAGAAACTGAGGCTCAGAGTGATTATGGGACCTATCCAAGGTCATTCCTCAGGAGACAGAACAGCTAGATCCACCCCCAAGCACTCAAGGCTCTAAAACCTGTGCTTCGTCCATGCCAGGGGGAACTGTCTTCAGTCCCGTGAAAGGGGACTGCTCTATCCTCTTCCTATGGCTGGTTGCTGGGATCTTTTCTCCATTCCAAAGACAAGGAGGATGCTCTCTCACTCTGCCCACCCTGTGTGTGCTCTGCCTGCAGTGGGAACCCAAGAATCATCTGTCCCTGGATCACCCTGCACCACCCCTTCCCCCAGCACACGCATGCCACAGTCCTGGGGGGAGGTAGAGGCCCTCCTTGCTCAAAATAGCTCTGTGCTATTAGCTGCATTTAATTGAAGGTGTTTCGAGGGCAGCCTCCAACGGGCCCAAACCAAATGGAAAATGACACACTGTCAAATTAATGTCCCCAGACCATGATAAATGGCTGGGCTTTGTGAGTAATGGTTCCATTTCTTGTTTTAAAGGGGAAGGATGCAGCCAGGCTCCCGCATCTGTCCCTGTTGGGGAAAGGTCAGGGCCGTCCTCAGGATAAATAGCAGTCCTGCTAGCCCGCCGCCCGCTTGGGCTGGGCTTCAGGCTTCTGCTGTGCTCTGAGTCCTCTCTCTTCCTGTCTCTTGAGGCTTTGAGATTTTGAACAGCTTGTGAACCTCCAGGCCAACGTCCAGGGAGGAAGGAGCTGGAGATAAAGCTAATCCTTCGCCAGAGCCCGCACTTTTACCTTGCAGAGAGCTGTCACTCTGTTATCTGTGTGATTAGCTGCACCCCCATGCCATTGGTTTCAGCTGCGCAATCCCACAGACCTGCCTTGCATGCTGCAACCTCTTGGGCAGATGAGGCTACAGCTGCTAGTCTGCTCTGTGCCAGGCTTAACCCCTGTTCTGGGGGACACAGACAGCCCTGGACAACGGGAGCTGGCCAGGTCCTTTCAACTGGCTTCAGGATCTCCTGGAAATAAGCAGGGTTCTAGAATAGGACAGTCAGACAAGGCCAAGAACAAGACGCAGATAAGACTGCTCAGTGATGTCTGAACTCAGACAATAATCAAGAATGTCATTTCATAGGGATCGCCACATAGTCCCCACGGCAGCTCACAACTGTCTGTAACTCCAGTTCCGGGGGTCCAACACCCTCACACAGACATACATGCAGACAAAACACCAATGTACATAAATAAAAGATTTAAAAAAAAAAATCCTCCCCTTGTGTGATGCTAGTGGGGTAGGAGGAATGCTTAGTTCTTCTACCTCTCATTGAGACACCCCACTATTTCCTACCTCACATGTGCTTTTTTGTAAGGCAGGTAGCCTCCCATCTTTGTTGAGCCACAGGTCTGCTCGTGGTGGTGTTACTGCCAGCCTTGGCCAAAGAGCCGGGCAGAATGTCGGAAGCCGCAGCTCAGAAATCATGCTACTAGAGCAAGGGTGTTGGACCTGCTTCCTCTGCTTGGGGGACGCTGTCTGGGGAAGGATGGTGTGAGCTGATGGCCAGAACAGGGGCAAAACAAGCAGGCAAGCTATAGAAAAAAGAAATGCATCATGGATGTTCCAGGTAACCGGAACCTGAGCAAAAGCCCTGCAGGAGGGGGGAGGGTGAGCAGGGCTGAGTCTGTGGCGGTCCTCGCCAAGTCTACCTGGAAGGGCTGTCAAGGATGCTGGGAAGGGAGACGCAGGCTAGGAGGTGGCAGTGCCCCCAGGTCACATGGCCTGTAAAGGGCCTGCCTGGTGGAGGGAGAGGAAGTTCAAATCTAGCTCCATCTATCTTCCCATCTGTCCACCTATCTGCTCCTCTGGGCTTAGCCTCCCCTCTCTCCCCCCTTCCCCCCCCCCCCCCCCGTGACTGCCTGAGACAATATTGAGGGCACACAGTAGCTCTCCCAGCTCCATTATCGCCAACTCCTTTGCCGCCAGGGAACGGACCATCAGTCCCTGATGGTACATCGCAGAAAATTGGTTGTCAGGCCAATAAATGTATCCGATTGGATTTTTGACATTGAGCTAACCCATCCGCAAGGCATTTGATTAAAGTGCTAAGAGGCAGTAGCTGGGCAGAGCCTGCCCCGAGTCTAGCCTAAATAGGTACTGTCTCCTCTCCAGGAGAGAAGCCCTTCCCTGCCTGGCTGCTGCTCATCCCTTCCTCTCTCATTTCCATCCTTCATTGCTCTGAAAGGGCCCAGCTTAATCAGGGTTCCCTGAGGGGAAAGGGACAGCCACCTCAGCTGGAGCGGGATCACCTTGCTTCCTTACTGCTGGAGTGGTTCTGGGGCTCATGTGCCTTGTCTAGAACCCCATCTGGGCCATCCTTCCTCCCAGGTCTGGGCTGTCAATAGCCACCAGTCACCAAGGCCATTCCTTGTCCTGGGGAGTGGAGTAAAAGGAGGCCCTGTTATTGCCCAGGCTGTTTGCAAAGCTAATCAGGCCTCTCTCCCGAGCTAAGGGACCCTTGCTTGAGTCTGAGATCCATTTCCCCACCTACAAAGATAGGGCCAAAAACCCAGGTGGAGCAACCCCTCCCCCTATAACACACACACACACACACACACACACACACACACACACACACCTCTTCATAACTTGAATTGGAAATGATGGGGCTGATTAATTGGGAAGCATGGGACCTATTACTGAGTTGCCATTGAGGATGATGTAATCACGGTGGGTGATGACGTAATATAGCCTCTGTGTGGAGAAACATGCTGTTCCATTCTTTTGAGTTTGGGCTCTGAGACATTTTAATTACTGGAATTACCACGGAGAAAACCTTATTGCGAATCCATCTCCGTTAGTCCATTTTCTTCCTTCTGTAAGCTCTCTGTTTCCTATTGCAATTATTCCTCTGTAACTTTTCTTTTTCTTCATCCTAAAAAAAAAAAAAAAAAAAAAAAAGTGAACTGCTGTATCTTTCGGAAAACCAGCCATTCACCTAGTTGTGCTGAGGGTTGGGAAGACACGAGGTGGTGAGTGGAAGGGATTACAATCTGCAGTGTCTGACTGTATGCACACACTGCACACTCTTGCCTGTCTAACATGTTCTAACACGTGCTGACCTGTCACTAGGGCTCCTATGACAGCCCAACGCTGGGCTCATCTTAACCCACTACTTTAAAGAACTAAGAGGATACTTGAGGGACCCTTCCCCTCCATGGGATGAGCCCCAGAAGGGTAGACCCCAACCTCAGCCCAAATAGTGCAGGTGGTCAGAGAGACAGGACCCTGGGCTCTGGTCTCCCATCTGAGTTCTCCCTCTATAACCTACTCTCTGTCTCCCTGACTCCCAAGGCCTTCCCCTGACCTTGACTTCTGACGAAAGGCTGGATTCCTGTATCTTCGAATGTGCATCTCCCTTCTATGTACTTGAGTCACTTAACCCCTCTGAACTCTGCCCAAGGCCTCTGGCTCCCAGAGAGATACAGGTACCAGGAGAACACACCACACCCCGGTCTTGGCTTCTGAACTTCCCTGCTCAGGGCGGAGGGCCTCTCTGGAGGGCTGGAGCAGACGAAGGTACAGTAAGCAAACAAGAAAAGACGGTTGTCTTGTCTGTCAACATGCAGTTCACAGGCCTCTCCATTCTCTCTCATCTGTAAATGGTAGAGTGAAAGGACACAGGGACCCTAGCCTGTGAGCCAGGGGCTAAAGCACTGTGTCTGAGAGGGTCTTCAAGGCCTCTTAAACCCTCAGCCCTCCTGGGGTTGGAAGAAGTTGACTCAAACATGCCAAGGAGGGAAGGAAGAAAAGTTTAGTTAGCCACACAAGTGGGATAGGGGTCCTACCCCAAATGCTCTCCCAGCCCTGATTTTCCTTATCTGTGGGGTCTTAAGTACTGTCTTTGAGCTGAATAAATGCAAAAATAGAGGTGCAGCTTGGACCACAAAGGACGAGCATCTCAAGAGCCCCGGTGTGTGTGGCTGTCTTTCCACTACTTCATGAGTTGATTGTAGGCTTGAACAGAGCCCAGGGCCTGATTTACAGTAGACAATAAATGTCCATTGTCCTCAGTGGTCTCCTGGAGCCAGGGCTGACTCACTCAAGCAGCCTGCAAGGTTCAGGGGAAGGTTGGAGCTGAACATCACAGGAATGAAGGAGACGCTGTGGTCAGACCAGAGTCTCCAGGGTCCTCATCTCAGAGGGAGTGACATGTTTTCATGAATCAGCATGAAGTGAAAGGAAGGCGGGATTTTGGGTTAAAGTTCTAGCATTGCCATCCACAGGCTGGGTGATCCTGGGCAAGTTACATATTCTCTGAGGGGTAGTGTTCTCCCCTGTAAAACATGGAAGAGCAAGGCAGTCTCTGCAGTTTTCTAGGAGAATTATATAAAAGATATGTCTAAGACAGCTAGTGTGGAGAGGCTGTTCAAGACACCTAATGACTCTCTTATGCTGTCCTGCTTCTGGGCACACAAAATTGAGACTAAGGAACCATTGGCAGGTTGGCTGACTCCCTGGGGGAAGAAAGCTCTGTCAGGCTCAGAAGAGGCCAGGAGAATCTGAGGGCTGGACCATGAAGTTCTTCTCTCCTGCAGAGGGTATCTCCCTGTCGGTGTAGAACAGGACAGACTGCTACCTCACCAGGCTGCCTCTAAAAATACCCTCCCATCTTGGCTCAGTATTGGCATATGCTCAGGGCTTCCTCCTGGCACCATCCTTGCCCTGGCTTGGTTTTGCTCCGACTCTGTGGGGCTTCTCCAAGCAGCACAAGACCTGCAGATCCCAGCAAGGCAGGGTGGGGCTGGCTCAGCAGTGAGCTCTGGGCCTTGGAGGACAGAGGTTGAGGCCAAACTTGACCAAGCCCCCGGGGTCCTCTGTTCCTCATTTTCATCTCACACCTAACGTTGGAGAGAATGGAAGGAAGGATTCCCCATCAGCTCTTCTGTCTAACGCTGTCCATCCCAGGAGGCTCGCTGGAGGGGGCACCACAGGGGACTGGAGGCGAGGAGCCCTTAAGAGCCCTGTGCCTTTCATAAGCCCTTTTCTAGCCATAATCTCACTCAGCCTTCACACATCTTCATTACCTGAGTCAGAGTGTCCATCCATCCTGTGCTAGCTGGGACAGAGCTGGTTCTAAATCAGGCCCAGTTCTCACTAGCCATGCAGCCTTTAACTCAGGGAAAGAGGCAGATGATCCGGCAGGGGTGGGGGTAGGGCTCCCAAAAGGGCTTCAAAATTAGACAAACAGGATGACTCTGTCTCTCTCTGTCTCTCTGTCTCTGTCTGTCTCTCTTTCTCTCTCTCCCCTCACATAACTTAGGGTGGCTTCCAAGTCACTGTGTAACCAGGAATGAGTTTGAACATCTAATCCTCCTTCCTTTACCTCCAGAGTCCTGGTATTACAGACATGCATCGCCATATCTAGTTTATGGACTATTGGGGACCAAACTCAGAGCTTTGGGCACGCTATGTAGCATTCTACATCTCCAAAGCTACATCCCCAGACCTCCTCCCTTTTTAAACAGAGTCCTGCCCCTGTATTGTCCAGGTTTGTCTTGAATACCCTTGAACTAAGAGTGCCCTCACCTCTTAGAACTGCATTGTCTTTATTCATAAGCATGGACATAATCTTGGTTTCTATTTCTGGACATATTCCTTTCTATATGGGTCTCTACAAAGGCCCACTGAGGAGGCCGTGGGGTGGCCTATCCCTAAGCAGAGAGGGAGTGAACACACACAAATGTTAGCTGCTGTCCCCTAGATCTGCAGGGTGGGCCCACTTCTCTTCAAGGATTAGTCTCCAAAGCTGGACATCAGGGACAGTTTCAGAGCGGTGAATTGATCCTGGACCCAAGAGCTTTGCCTGAACCACTCTGGGTGGAGAAGGGGATAGCTGGAAGAAGTGTAAGGAAGGCAGTGGAATGGAGGAGGGGCCAGCATGGTCAGTGGGGCCTGCACAAGGAGAGAAGCATCAGGCTGAGAGAAAGGTCTCTGGCTACAGGCCTGACTACCCATGTCCCAAGAAGCCCCCAAATGCCTGGGATTTGGGAAGTGGAAGGGGAAGCTACAGGAAGGTTCTTTGGTGGATAGGGAGGTCCCATGGAAGCAGTGTAACGGCTGCTGTCTGGGCACAAGATCCCTGCTCTGCTCCTGAGGCCTTTGCTTCCCTCATATCAGGCAGAGTACTATATGCTGAGGGACTAGCTCAGGGCTCAGCAGGATCTGGGTTTCCACCAGCCTCCCAAGTGGGGAAATCACTTTCCCTCTGGGGATGGATTATAAATCTGAGGGTTGGAACTGTTGTGAGGGCGGGGGACCCCTGAGAGCCTTCTTGGGGTGGCAGATGTGAACAATAGGAGGTGAGTCTACTACAGAAGGCTTCTAGTAAGGTCACCAATGGTCAGCAGCACCAATTGTCCCAGGATGGTGAGAGGCAGGTGAATCACAGCAGGCATGTGATGAGCTCCAGGAAGCACCCACATTGTTCATTCACACCACCTTGGTTGAGAATCACAGATGCAGCCCCATGTGGCACCGACGGAGTTCTGCCCTGCTGAACAGACTCCCAGGCAGCTGCCCCAAGGACAGTGTGCCTTCCCCGCAGGCAGGCTCAACCCTGGCGTCCCAATCCTAGCCTTGCCCTGACACTCGGCCCTGTTCTGTGGGCTGGATCCTGAGCCCCAGATGAGAGAGTTGGAAACATTCAAAAAGGGAAAGGAAAAAGTGAAGCTGGTAATTAGCTGCAGAGGATCCTGGGAAACTCTCTTCCCAGCTCCTCTTGGGGCTCCAGCTGATGGGGAAGCAACCCCCAGGGGGGGCGCTGGCTTTGGCTCACTCTCTCCTTTCATTACTGTGGTTTTCCACCCTGGAGTTTCCATGCGGGGCTCTCTGGCTTCCTCGGGGAGATGCCAGGTGGTGTGGTAGAAACAGCCAAGGCTCTGAAGTCAGAGGGTCTGCGTTCAAATCCCAGCTTGGACATCTACTAAGTGTGCCTTTTTGAGAAGGTGACTTAACCTCTTGGGGCCCTGGCTCCAGGGTGACAAGGCGTGCCTTCCAGGGTTGCTGCATTGATTAAAGAGAGAAATGCTTATACTGAACCAGACGCTCAGCCTGCGTGCAGTGGGTCTTTTTGCCTGGTGTGGTCTCAACCCCACAGAGAAAGAAAAGAGAGGGGCCGGGCCGTAGTGATTGTAGTGTTAATTATCAACTTGACAGACTCTGGAATTACCTGGGAGATGGGCCTCTGGACATGCCTGGTGGAGGGGGTGTTCTTCGTTACTAACTGAAGTTGGGGGAGACTGGCCCGCTGTGGGTGGGACCATTCCCTGGGCAGGAAATGCTCATCTGTTTAAATAGATGCGGGCAGCTAAGATGCTGGGCGCATTTGTTTCTGCCTGTGGCTGTAGATGCAATATGACTCAAGCTCCTGCCGTGCTTACTTTCCCGCCAAGAAGAAACCCTTAACGAACCTGTAAGGAGCCTTTTTAGGGGTATTTCACCCCAGTACAAGGAAGGCAACTGAGCTGTCCTCATAGAGATGTTACAGGTGGGGGCAGGGCTGGGGAAGCAGGAACAACAGACCGAGGAGAGAGGTGGAGTGAGCTTATCTAAGAGAACAGGGGGTCCCTGGACTCTGTTCTCCCGAGGGACCCTGGATCCTCCTCCCTATGGGTTTCCCAGAATGGAACTAGCTTTTGAGGCCAGGCTTCAGGAGGATCCGAGTCATTAAACACTAAATGAAAAGAAAGGACCGACAGGCTTGAAGGCCAAACCCTAGACTAGGGATTGGGAAGCTGACTCAGTTCTTTCTTTGGGTTTAATTTCTTAATCTGAGAAAAATCGATCCAGTGGCAACTTTTCCCCCAGGGCTGTCATAAGTATGCATATGGCATAACAACTCCTGGGGAGCTGGTGCCCGGATGTTCTGCCTAGCTCCTAGCTTCTGGTGCCCATATACTCTGTGTGAGTGTAAGAAGAACCCTTTCTAGGTAAATGACATGGATTGTCCAGGAGCCTGGAAACTTCCAGGAAGAGATGTAGTGAACATTCAGTGGCAGGCACTGTGCTAGGCTATGTGTATACACACACACACACACATACACACACACACACACACACACACACACACATATATATATACATACACATATATATGTATATATATGTATATATATAGATATATAGATATAGATATGTATACATACACACACACACATACTCAATGATGTAAGCATTCTATGACCACCGTCCACTGGGCTACAAAAACAGTAAATGCTGAGAGCGATTGGCTCTAGAAACAGCCCTGTTTCCTCTCCTCCATAGAGTCATTTATGAAATACACCAGTAATATTCAGAGCATGGCTTTGGTAGGAGATGGTGTATCAGCCAGCGTTGCTGTGGAACAAAACCCAAGGGGCTTGCTTCTTACAATTTTGTCAACTGGACAGGCAGTGCTATTCATTTCACGGGGCTCCCGCTAAAGCGCCATTCCTTCAAGTAGGAATGCCCACCAAAGGTCTGCCATCGGCCGTCCTCTTAGCGCCTTGTGCCTTCTCCAGGTGTCTTCAGATCACAGATGGGCAACCCTGGGGTGGAATTCTAAAGGGGCTAAAGCAGAAATCCTGCAGCCTTTTGGGGTTCTGGCTGAAAAACATTCACAACAGCCTTCCCATCATGTGCCTAGAGTCACAGTGGGTCCAGGTAGCAGGTGAGTAGAGGGAGGGCACATGTAATCTCTCACTAGATGCCCAGGCTCAATTCCAGTAGGGATACTAAGTCGTGAATATGGGCTTTTAACCGCCTCTGTCTGAGCTTCGGTTTCTTCTGCAAGATGGACACTGTTGATCTCTGCTTGTCAGGGCCTCTGATGACCAAAAAGAGGTTGTACAGATGGCTGTGTTAGCACCTGACAGCCGAATGTCTCATGCTGGCATAATTAACAGCTTCTGTCCACACTAGCTCATGAGCCCTGAGCTGGCGAGGCTTTTGGGGAAACAGGCTGAAGGCCTTTGGCCAGCTCACCACCCAGCCTTCAGATGTCAGTGCTCTTTCTCTGGTGCACGCTGCTCTTCAGACTAAAGACAAGAAGACAGATGCTCCAGTGCATGACTGGCACATCCATCTCCTCACATTCAGTGATCCTGACTGACCGAGGCTGGCTGCCCAGGAGCCTACACTAGCTAAGCTACAAAGACTGGTCATAGTTCAGCCAGGCTTGATCACTGGAGTTGGCCCTGGTACAGGATCAGAGAACAGGGGACATATGTCACGTATTGCCACCCCAGCTCTGTCCTTAGCTTTGACCTCCCCTCTCATGCTGCTCCTTTCCTCTCCTGTCTCAGAAGACACAAGGGACAGAGTGCACAGTGGGGTTCAGGGGCTAGTATGAATGGAGCTGCTGATTATGGCAGCACTGGGCACAGGAGTCAGGTGCTCTACACACAGCCCCAAAGTCAATCGCCTGCACCAACACAGACAGATGAGCCTAGTGGAGTCAGGATTCCTGGAGCTTGCTGGCCAGCTAGTCTAGACAAATGGCAAGCCCTAGGTCCAGGGAAGGACCCCATCTCAAAAGCAATATGGAAGGTTCCTGTAGAGTGACATCCAAATATTAACATCTGATTTACACACACATGGATATGTGGACACACATAGGGAAGTGTGGAAAAAGAAGGCTGTACACTTATCCTGGACTCTGGCCTTAGTTCCTGCCAAGCATCCCAGTCTTGTTCCCAGAGCAGAGGCACAGGCTGGCCACCCCTCAGGTGCCCTTGGGCAGGAACTCAGCTGTAGATTTGCGTCCTGTGGAGCCTGAAGGGCTTTTGGGATCAGTGGGCTAAGACCCCTGTTTATTAAATTAGGTGATGGCTTAGGAGGGGTCCAGACTTGTCTGTATCTGAGCCCTGCCTCCTCCCTTCCACCCCCACCCTGTCTTCATGTGACCCGAAGGCACCCCGCCCTCCTTTCCTGTGGAATGCAAACTGTGGGAAATCTGTGGGCCCAGACAGGACCAATGCCAGCTTGAAAGTTACCTTTGGGTGATTCCTGGAAAAACCAAACCAAACCAAAACAAAAACCCTCTCTTCCCTGGTAAAATAGGGTTTACACAGTAGGCCAAACAGATTGTAACAATTCTGTCCCCATTTGACCCCAAACCTGAGTGCCTTGTATGGTGCACAACCTACCTAGCCTTCTCCGGAGCCCTGGGCCATGCCCGGTATTGGAGACCCACATTAGCATTGGCCTCCATGAGCTGCCCATGAGCTACAATTTGCCAGAGTTAACACCAGGGCCATCTGTGGATGTCAGCTCCGTCAGCTCCAGGCCAACACTGCTCTGTAGGAATATTCCCTCAGTTCGACAGGAAATCTGGATTTTCATGTGAATCCTGCAGTTTGCAAAGGTTGGCAAGGAACTCTTTTTTTTTTTTTTTTTTCTTAACACCGTGCTGGCCAATCTTCCTCAGACCACAGACCACACGGGAAAAATCTGTGGGCTGACAGATCTTACTGTCTGACTTACCCCAAATCCTCCCCAATACAGATGTGAGATGACAGGGTAGTGACGTGTTCAAGATGACACTGGGAGCCAGTGACAGCCTGTCCCCACAGCATTCTCTGGTGCCTGTGACCCATGCTGTGCCTGCATTTCACAAGTCAGCATGGATTGTGCACACACCTCCTGCCTGGCCCTGGCCCCAGCTGATATTTTTACCAAATGTCACAGCAGTTTGCAGGAAGGCCCAGGGTCTAGCTTGAGCCAGTGAGTTACGATTGCTTGCCAGAGGGCTGTAAACACGATTCTGATTAATGAATTTCTTAATGGCTGAGCCCTGGATGCAGACCTTGCCTGAATGTCACCCCCAGCAGATACATCAGGAGGAGTTGGCCTAGCACTGGGAAGATTTGTGTCTCGCCTCTGCCTCTGAAAGGGTGCTCCAAGCCTGCTGGCTCCAGAAGCTGAGCAATCAGCCCTCCCTTGCTGTAGATCCCTCTGGCTCTGTCTGTGAGCACCAGCCACCCTGTGCCTGAGACCAGGGACAGCCTTGATTGATCTTTGGGTGGAAATAGCCCTGGCTGGCTGCCACCTTGATCTCAAGGAGCTTGAAAATGCCCTTATCTGAATCCAAACAGAGAGAGAGGAGGCTTCCTCTTTGTACTGGTTTGAGGACGCCCTGCCTGAGACCTGAGCCAGAGCAGAAAGCCCTGGAATCCTGAGCTGGAGTTGGAAACCACAGTAAAAGCTGAGTTTGAACCTGTCCAGGCTCCCCCAAGTTTCCGAACACAGAAACACGGGAAAACCACCAACCATGGAATGGTCTCAACTGTGTGACTTCCGGCTCCTCTCTTGACTGCTCTGTTCCTGTGTCTCCTCTGGCAGAAAAGGAAAGGTCTTTGGCGGACCTTGTCCCTTCTGTACTATGTGAATAGGAGAGGTGAGGTCAAAGTTAAAGGCAGAGCTGGGGTGGCAAATAATTGACACAAGGCCCAGTGATCGGTCCTGGAGGAGCTGGGACCAGTCCTTATAGCTCCTTAGCACAGGTCCCAGGGCAGCCAGCTCCTATCACCCATGATTATACAGCAAGCAGCTGATGACTGAGCCATCTCCCCAGCCCCACCCACACTCTCAACTCCCAGGGGTGCCCTTAGGGTACATCCTACACAGGGACAAGACACCCACCAAGCTCAGGTGAGGCTCTGGGGTGCTGACCCTTCCGTTCTACACTGCACTGCGTGTTTGGAAGTTTACCCAGTTCCCCACAATTCCCAATCTGCTCTGGGGTATGGAGGAGAAAGCAACTGTGTTCCTTTTCTTCAGCAGTGAGGTGACCAGCTTAGGAGAGGCCTTTTAGAGGAACAGACAGTGGAAGCTGTCTGGGAGAAGGGCTGTACTCTAGGTCAGGTAGGCAGTCATCAGGGATCTGAGCCCTGAAGCCCTCACCCCTTTTCTCAGGATCCCATGTGCTGAGTGCCTCTGACTTTCCCTAGGGGGCAGGCTTGTCTCCCCACACTGTACCCCTCACCCTGTCTTTCCTTCTGGCCCTGGCGTTCCTGAAGCTGGGCGTTGACTGTTGGCTCCCCATCGATCAGCCTGTTTGTATACTTTCACAGGGACAGCAGCACGCCCTGAACACATACTACAAGCACTGAGTAGCTGTGACAGAGACACCATCAGTGTCCTGCAGATTCACTCTCTGCCCTTTCCAGAATGAGTTTGTTGACCACTGCCTTACACCAGAGCCTGTGAAGATGGAGTTCTGAAAAAATTATCCCCCCAGTTTCCTTGTTTTACAGAGAGAAGTAGATTACAGAGATGCTTAGCAAGCGTCTAGCCAATCAATGAGCTCTAGATTCAGTGAGAAGCCCTGTCTCAGAAGATAAGGCAGAAATCAATCAGTGGAAGACATGCAAAGCTAACATTATACATACAAGGGTACATCCACCTCCTAACACACACACACACACACACACACACACACACACACACACACACACATACATCACATTTGAATAATCGCTAAGGCATATTGCTCAGGCAAACTCATTAAAACGTAGTGATCTTTAAAAATGTACACAAAATATTTTATATAAGACTGTGGAACCATTTTTACCACGAGTCTTGGGGGGTGGAGGTGGGGGTGGGGTGCTACTCCCGCTCAGATCAAAGAGGTTTCTACAACAACAAGTTTGTAGGTTGTGTTCTATACGGTGTGTTTTGTCGCAGCTCATAAATTCCGGCTCTCTTGCCTTGAACAATAGGAAACCTGGCTGAAGAAAGAAAAGGTGGAGAATGTTGACACCACCTCACCAAGTCAACCTTTCAAATCAGAATCCAACGCCTGAATAGAAGCTGCAACCTTTCCTGGAAGCGCCCCTTCCTGAGCTGATGACTAAAGACATGCCCATAAGCCAACAGGCCAGTGGGAACACACCACTCTTTGAGAACAATCATTTGGGTTTACTCACCCAACCAAACAGCTTTATGCCATTGACAATGTATTTAATTACTGTCCAATAGCAAGCTCAGTGCCGGGAAGGCCCTGAAATATAAAAAACAAACCTGTAACTCGGTAGGTCATTTTGGATCTCCCTACTCTCTGTTCTTACGGCTTTCGAATGGGGACCACATTTACTTTCATGGTGCTTGGTGTATGTGCTGAGCATTGTGGGTGGTACAACCCTACTTCACAGCTGACGAAACTGAGGGCCAGGAAGGCAGATGCCTTCACAACCACAGTCCTCTTCCCCCAGCTCAATCACACAGGAGCTCTTTGAATGTGCTCAGACTTTGCTCTTCACTTCGTCGCTGCTATGATGAATTCTGAGGGCTTCCTCCAAGGAAGCCCACAGGGAGGATCTTGCAAGCAGAGCCATTGACCATGTGGTTGGTCTCGAGCCCCATGGCAGGATATTGGTGCAGAAAGGCCCTTCTCTGGGACCCGAGAAGGGACAAGGAAAGAGGCTTGCTTGGTTAGGGAGCTATCATGAAGGCTGATCGGTTGGTTCATCAAGGCTTGGAAGTACATGAGCTTCCTCGGTGCCTCAGTTCTTCACCTGCAGATGAATACACAGTGCCTGCCCCATCACTCCCTGGGGAATGACAATGAACATAGGGTTTTGGTGCACAGGAAGCCATTCCAGGTGGCAGTTATCATTTAGGGTGGTTCATTTGACTCCCTGCTCTGAGACCAGAGCCACACACCAGCTGTATACCTAGGGTTTCGCTTAATGATTGAAATTTGTTCTTGAAATTCTGTTGCTGAGTGAAAAAAAAAAAACCATTCCAAGCCTGGCATGGTGGCTCATGTCTGTCATCCCACCACTTAGGCAGCTGAGGCAGGTGAAATAGCCTTGAGTTCCAGGCCAGTCTGGGCTATATAGTAAGACCTTGACCCAAAAGAGGAGAAAGAAAGCGAGAGGTGGAGGGAGAGGGAGAGAGAAAATGAAGGAAAGGGAGGGATGAAGGGAGGGAGGGAGAGAGGGAAGGTGGGTATGGAGAATGAGGAGATGGTCCCAGCAGTAAAGTGCTTGCTGGTGCAAGCCCGAGGACCTGAGTTCACACCTTGGCACCCGTGTGAAAAGATGGGTGCTCTGGTGCACACAGGTAAACCCAGGGCTGAGGAGGCAGACCGGCGACTCCTGGGGCTTGGGGGCAGCTAGTCAAGCTGATCTGTGAGCTTCGGTTCAGTGAGAGACCCTGTCCCTCTGGCCCCAAAGTAAGGTGGAGGGCAATTGAGCGCATGTGCGCAGGCACACACACACACACACACACACACACACACACACACACACACACACAGGGGCAGGAGGTGGGGAGCAAGAGAGAGAAATCAACTTTATTCCATACATTTTATTAGGAGAAGTCGTGATACCGTTTACCCATCTCCATGTGTTAGTCCAGGCTGCTCCCCATGGTCTCTGGTCAGGGAATGTGTGTGTCTGTGAAATCCACAGGTGAGTTGCATGCAGTCTCAGGCCTGAGAACTCCCAGGACTTTCCTTTTTCCTTTGAGGACACCCAAACCTCTCCTCCCCCGGAGATTAGCAAGCGCACCCGTTGGCCTGTTGGCCCCGTTGAGAAGCCGAGCTGCAGACTAGCTCGGAGCCGCTCAGAGGAGCAAGGGCAGCACTCTGAGCCAATGGCAGGCGGGGGGTTCGGCAAGGGGGCCCTGCTTGGGGGGTTCGGCAAGGGGGGCCCTGCTTGGAAGAGGAGTGGCTTTGCTCCTCCATGCTTTCCTGAAATCAAGCCTGGGGGTCTCAGATAACCAGCCACCAAGGGACTGAAGGCTCCTGGAAGGCATCTGCCTGGCCGCTGCAGCAGCTCTCGCTAGGAGTCTCCGCTGGTTACCAGCAGCTCACAGTTCCCCTGAGCACCCCCAGTTAATAAATCCCAGGCCCTCTCAGTGTGAACGGGAAAAGATTACTAGCCCAGGCACTTGGCTGGCGCTGCAGGGTCTCTACACACCTCATATATCACATCTAATACATCGGGGAGGTGTAGGCTGGCTTGGAGTGTTGTGGGGGGCACTCTAGAAGCGGCATCCCCTCCACCCCTGTGCCCCCTTCCCATCCTCCTCTGCTTCCACCTGGACTCCAGAGGCAGTGGGCCCTTAGAATACTGTTGGGAGACAGTGCCTTCCAGCTCTCATGGAGCACAGGGCTCTCTGTCTCTGTCTCTCTCTGTCTGTCTCTCTGTCTCTGTCTCTCTGTCTCTGTCTCTGTCTCTCTCTCACTCTGTGTGTGTGTGTGTGTGTGTGTGTGTGTGTGTGTGTGTGTGTATGCGTTGTAAAGATGGAGGTACCTGCATGTCCATAGGGCTTGCAGAGAGACCAATGTACTGTAGTGTTCGTGCATGCTTGTTTATGCACGGATGTGCTAGGAGCCAAGTTGGGAGCTGGGAGATGGGCAGGGGGGCAGTGAGAGGATGGACGAGGGGGGGGGCGAAGAAGAGGGCCAGAGCATGTAGGTTCCATGGAGCCAGAGGCCTCTAATGTCTTCATTCTCTACCTGTCTCCTTTAGTCAGAGTAGGGTCAAGACTAGTCCCCCTGACCTAAGGCCACAGGCCGGCACAATCTCATGATAGGACAACATACTGGAGCCAGGTGGGCCAGTCACAGACTTGGAATGGGACAGCTGGCCAGTCCTGCACAAAGGTCTCAGCCTCCACACAGCTCCAGCTCACTCTTGCCACAGGGAACAAGAATATTCCATTGCCAGATTTTCTAATTTCCCTTCTGGATTTCTGTAAAAATTTCCAAATTTTAAAGAAGCCTTATTTGGGCCAAACAACACATCCCGGAGGCCAGATTCTGCCTTCTCAGCCCTGGGCTTGGTCTCTGCAGAAGAGGGGACAGTTGGAGACATGTTTGCCAGGCTCCTGCCACTTTCTGCCTGTGGGGTCCTGAGCCCAGGAGTTAATCTCTGAGCCTCTGTTCCCTTATCTGCAAGATGTGGGTAGGAGTGGCTGTCTTGTGAGGCTATGGTGGCCTGAAGATAACACCCCCAAGAGTTCTCCTGCAAGGGCCCGCAGCTGGCATGCAGCAGAGACCGTCGAAGGCTAGACCCTTTGAACTGTAGCTCTTCTCAGGCAATGGGTTGGAAATCCCCCTTTCAGACCTCTTTCTTCCTGTAAACTACCTTCCTAGGTTTACTCTAGAGATGTGGATATCCTACCCAGCTTGGTGGCGCTGGTCCGTCATCCTGGATACCTGAGAGGCTGAGGCAGGAGGGTAATGTTCAAGGACAGCCTGGACAATTTAGTGAAATCTTGGCTCAAGAAGAGACAAGAACTAGTGTCGGGAGACCCGGGCAGACAGCGCAGTGGGAAGGGTGCTTGCTGCTTAAACCTGAGGGCCTGACTTGGGATTCTCAGCCCCCACGGAAAAGTTGGGCATGGTGACAAGCAGCTTTCTTGACCTCCAGCACTTAGGGGAGACAGGTAGATACCTAGAACTCAGATTAGCCAATAATAAACTCCAGGTTTAGTAAAAGACTACCAAAAAAAAAAAATAGAGAGCAATTAAAAAAAAAAAAAAAAGACACTTGCCAGGTAGTGATGGTACACATCTATAATCCCAGCACTCAGGAGGCAGAGGGAGGTGGACCTCTGTGAGTTCAAAGCCAGCCTGGTCTACACAGTGAGTTCCAGGATAGCCAGAGCTGTTAGACAGAAAAACTCTGTCTCAAAAAAACCAAAATAATAATAATAATAAAATAAAAGATGAAAAAAAGACACTTGATGTTGACCTCTGACCTCCACACACAGGAGGATTGGGGACGGTGCTCAGGGGTAGAGCACTTCCCTTGCAAACCCTGTAGACGTCCCTGGGTTCAACACAGCCAAACAAACAAATCTTGTGGACAGTCTACTACTTTAAATCTAGGACTGGCTGTGCTGCAGCTTGTCAGCTGGGAGCTCTCTGTACCCCTCCCCCAACTGTGAGTCTTCTCTAGAACTAGTGGGGGTGGGGCTCAGGGTAGGCCTAGCTTGTCCCCCAGAAGCCTCATCTGGGTGAACATGGAGCAAGGGTCGGCACATTCTCATGTCAGCTCTCCCAAGCCTTGGAGTCTTGAGATGGGTGCAAGAACCGACCAGCCAGGCCTGGCCTCAGCCACTGTTTCCCTGGGCTCCCAGCCATGCTCTGCACCATGCCCTTTCCAGGCACACTGGGTCCCTCTACCTCCTTGGCAGGTATGTCCATTAGTTCATGGTGAGGACTCTTTCTTAATTGCCTCGGGACTTCCCCTGACTAACCAGGGGAAGAAGAGCTGGCATCCTGTCTATCAAGCCAGCAAAACCAATCTGAGAACAGGAGCACTGAGTGCTGGCAGGACACAGGAGAAGCTGGCACACTTAGTTGGAATGGTTATGTCTTTTAAAAAGGCAGTTGTGCAATCTATAAAGTATGCAGTAGGGACTCTGGTGCCTTTGGCGTCTGCTTCTGGGACATGCAAACTGCGTATTTTCCTCTACCGTTCTCTCCCATGACTCTGCCTACTATATGAATAACCCTTTTTACATTTTTTTTCTTGCTCTTGACCATTGATTTCTGGAATCACTCGATGTTCTTGTCCAAGCTGCTTTTAAAGGAAGATTAACCCACAGGCAGGGTTAATCTTCACTTTGAGGCCTGTGGATGTAGCTTTGTGGGTAGAATGCTTGAGCAGCATGCACAAAGCTCTGGGTTCCATTCCCAGCACTCCATAAACAGGGTATGGTGAGGGACTCCTATAATCCTAGTAAGTAGGAGGTAGAGGCAGGAGGATAAGAAGTTCAGGGTCATCATCAGTTTGAGACCAGCCTAGGATACTGAGACCCTGTCTCCAAAGGGGGTGGGGGCATACACTTTTGATTTTTAAGCATGCTTACAGCAGGCACACATACAGTTGTAGCCTAGATCAGAGGCCAAGGCATGCCAGCAGGGCTATTTCCCCATCCCAGGATGCACTGCATTTGGGTAGGAGAAGCCCCTGTCTCTTAGCTACCCTCCTGCCTCCACCTTCTAGCCCTCCCTCTATCCAGGCTCCTGCCTATCTCTTAGCAGTTGGAAACCTGCAGGGTCTCCAGTGAGGAGGATGGGCGATGTTTCCTCTCCTTGGAAAATCCACCCATGGTGTTGAGCTCTGGGGAGGGAGACTTGGAACTCATGCCCAGTGTCAGGGACAGGGACAAGGCAGATGTATAGGCAAAGGATAGGACGTACTTCTCTCTCTCTCTCTCTCTCTCTCTCTCTCTCTCTCTCTCTCTCTCTCTCTGCATGTGTGTGCCTGTGTGCATATGTGTGGAGGTCAGAGGTTGGCAGTGGAAATCTTCCTCTATCTCTTTCCTAATTATTTTATTTCATTTTATTTTATTTTTTAGATAGAGTCCCTCACTGGGCCTAGTGCTCACTGATTTGGATAGGCTGGCTGGCCATTGAGTCCCAAGGGTCCTCCTCTATCCACTTCCTAGTGATGGGATTAGACATTAGGTCATTTTCACTGGGGCTCTGGGTTCAAGTTTGTTTTTCATTTTTCTGGTGAGCTGTCTACCCTTTCCTGGGATTCCTACTGTCTGCTGCTGAGTCTGTGTCTACCACTTCTCTTTATCTTTCCTGTGTTCAGGTCATCTACATTCCTGTCTCACAAACACCTGTGCAGTGGGCATGTATGTGCATGCACCCATGTGAGTCCCTCATTCAGGTGTAAGAAAGCGGGTGTCTACTCCCAAGTGTTTCCCTATAGCCATGAGTTGTAATGGGAGAGCTTGGTGGATGGTTTCTGTCCACCTGGTTGGATTTCCACTGGATGATTCTGAGTCTCCAAGATGGTAAGTGACTGCCCCTAATATTCCATAGAATTACCTACAAAACCAGAATTACAACCTTGGTCTGCCTGCCCAGGACCCCACCACTGAGTTTGAAAAATGACAGGCAGCACCTAGATGATGGCGGTGAATCCAGGAAGGTGTGCACAAATTCAGGGCAGGGCAGGGCAGGGCAGAGTGTCAGTGAGAACACACACACACACACACACACACACACACACACACACACACACACAGGAGGTGGGGGGAAACTCACTCCATGCCTTCTCCTGGGAAAGTAGTGGAACTAGTGGAGACACTTCCTGGAGCAGGGCACACACCTGGAGCAGGACACATACCTGGAGCAGGGCACACACCTGGAGCAGGACACACACCTGGAGCAGGACACACACCTGGAGCAGGGCACACGCCTGAAGCAGGGCACATGCCTGGAGCAGGGTACAGGGGAACCATGGAGGAGCCACCAGTGAAGCCTGTGTCCTCTGAGCTGCATGGTGATTTCTGATCCACAGGCATGATCGATTGTGCATGAGTGACAGCTCAGAAGGGGTTCTCCTAGATACTTGTATGTCCCCAGGAGGTGTCTAGTAAAATAACACAAGCCACAGCGGACTTCAGTCTTGTCAAAGTGCCTTATCTGTCACCATGTGATTTTGGTTCTGTCCTAGGTGTAATCTTACACACTTCAAAAAACAAGGACAGGGGCTGGAGCGATGGCGCAGCAGCTGAGAGCATTTACTGTTCTGTCAGAGGGCCAGAGTTCAGCTCTCAGCACCCACAATGGGTGCCTCACAAATGCCTGTAACTCTAAGGGGTCTCATAGCCCCTTCTGGCCATCATGGGCATATGCTCACATAAATAAAAACAAAACCTTTAAAAAAAAAACAATAAAATACTATCTTTACATTGTTAAAAATCAGAGACACACACAGTTGCAGTGTTACTTAAAAATCTCCTTGTTGGAGGAAGTGTGTCACTACGGGGGTGGGTTTTGAGGTCTCAGATGCTCAAACCTGAGGATCCTGATGGAGAACTAACCCTCAAGCTAATTGCCATTGTTTACTTGAAACAGGGTCTCTCATTAAGCCTGGAGCTCATCAATTCAGCTGGATTGGCTGGGCTGCAGGACTCAGGGATCCTCTACCTCCCCAATATTAGACTTACAGCCGTATGCTACCATTTCCTGCCTTGCCTGGCTTTTTATATGAGCATTGAAGATCCAAACTGAGGTCTTCACCCTTATTCAGCCATCACTGGGTACAGTGATGCATCGCTTCCAGTCCTTTCTTTGGGGTTCTTAAAAACAACACTGAATCACTTTCTAGTACTTGAAGGAGTTGGTGAACACTTACCTGTATCTATATAGAGTAATGTCAGTTTCAAAGGTTTTGTTAATTTAGTTGTTAAAGCATGATTTTAAATTTATCTGTGGGGGCTGGAAAGATGGCTCAGTGGTTTAGAACACACTTCTTGCAGAAGACCTGAGTTTGGTTCCCAACATCAATGCCAGATAGCTTCAGGGGATCTGGTCCCCTCTTCTGGCCTCCTCCAGCACCTGCACTCAGGTGTACAGACACACACACACAGACACATAAGCAAAAATAAAATCATTTCTGGCCCTCTTTTAATTACTTGCATTTTGGCGGTTATTATTTGCACTTTCCAGTTCAGTTTTGGTGTGTGTTGTGTTGAATTCTGTCCCTTCAGAATTCTAGCACTTTCCTCATCAATGGGATTGAATTCATTGGAGACTCATGCAGGTTGTCACCAGTGCCTCAAGGTTCGCAAAGACCTTTTCACTCCGCTGCTGACATTTCCGGGCTTGCAAAGGCTCCACTTCCCTCTGGTCACCTGCCTTTGCTTCTTTCCCCCTTCTCTCTCCTGTCTTCTCTGCTCAGAGCTTTCTCCCACCTCATTATGGGAGCTGGTAAATATTTACCTTTGTTTCCTTCCAGACTTTTATGGCTTTGCCTTTTTATGTTTAGCTCTCTAATCCTTTGTCATTTATTTTGGCACCAAGTGTCCTGAGAAGAGCTGAATTTATTTAATTTTTGAAATAGCTAACCAATTGCCCCAGTACCGGTTAATTAGTAATGCCTCCTTTCCTGGCAGCTGGGCACTGCTACCTTATCACCCATGGACTTCATGCATCTGGCCCAGGCACATGCTAAGCTCTGCTTTCTGCTTGGTGGTGTGCCCTTCCCCCTTTCCATCGATCTTATAACTCTTGTGCTGCGACCATATTGTTTTATGATGATGACCATAACTTATCATCATCGTCCTCCTCCTTCTCACCATAGTCATTACTATTTGGAAATCCTAGGAGCTGAACCCAGAGCCATAAGCATGGTGGGCACGTGCCTAGCACTGAGCTACATCCCCAGGACTATAAATGTTTGCATTCTCCTCTCCCCTCCTTCTCTCCTTCCTCCTCCTCCTCCTCCCTCCACCCTTCTTCCCTTTGAAGACAATCTGAACTATGTAACCCAGGCTGGCTTTAAACTCCAGGCAAACCCCTGCCTCAGCCCCAGCTGCTGGGCTTACAGGTGTGCACCATCACATCCAGGATTGTGTCATTACACTTCATTCTTGACTTCTCTTGGCTAGTTTTTCTGAATTTTTCCAGGACACGCTTGGAATAACTTGACTAAAGCCAAGATTCCACGGTTACTTTTCAAATTATTGAACTTACATATTAATTCGGGGATTGATAGACATCATGGTGCAATTCAGTTCTCTATGACATGCCACATCACTCATTCCTTCAAGTCTCGATAGCTCTGACTTCTCTCTTCTTTGTGGTGTCTGTCTCACGGTCCACGGCCCAGGTCATTCACACACAATATTTCCTGTCTTTGTCACCGGGAGCTTATTCATCTTTTTGGTGTGGCGACACAGTAGAATACTTGCTCTGTCTCTAGGAGGTTTAAGCCTCATCATTGCAGAAAAGCACCAACAACCCCAACCATCCTGCATATGATATTCTTTTAAAATGATACATTTATTTTCTGGGGTAGGGAGAGTGCTTATGTGAAGACTCGGTGGGCAATCACCTTTACCCACAAAACTATATTGATAATCTGGTGGGGTTTTGTTTGTTTGTTTGTTTGTTTTTAAGAAAATAAAGAAAGAATTTAACGTTACACCAAAGATTTCATTAAAAAAATCTAAGTGAACTAGAAATAAGCTATGTTCCTACCTACCTACTTTGGTGGTGGTGGTGGTGGTGTGTGTGTGTATGTGTGTGTATGTGTGCACACGTACACTATGTGTGGGTACGCTACGCGTGTAGTTGTGTATCCGAGGCCAGCAGTCAATAATAGTTGTCCTCCCCAATCATCTCCACTTTATTTCCTGGGATAGGGTCTCTCACTGAAACTGGAGATCAGTGATTGGCTGGCCTGGCTGGCCAGCAAGCCCTAAGGATCTGCCTCCTCAGCTATGAGATAATAGGCATGTGTCACATGCCTCCCTTCTTATGTGGGATCTGAACTCAGGCCCTCACGCTTGTACAGCAAGCAGTTTACCAAATAAGCTACGGCCTCGGTCCCCCTACTTTGATTTTTTAAAAATTACATACCGATGACACAGTTAAGTAGCCTATGAAAATCCGAGAGAACAATAGCCCCTTGATGTACCGAGCCCTGTTCGGAGAGTCGCAGCAGGTACAAGACGACAGGGGGAGTCATGATTCCTGCAAGTTGACCTCTGACCTCTACATGTGTGCCATAGAATGTGCATGTCTACACACATACACTCGCACATACATTGTAACATTTAATGTTAAAAGAGCCTTATCACATTTCTCCTATAAGATTCTGATGTGACATTTTCCATAGACAGACTCCTGGAGGTTGAATCCCATCCACATTCCTGGGATAAAGGTTCATTGTTCATCCCTCTTTAATGTTTCCATTCAAAGCCGGGGTTTGCTTCGTTAATATTTTATTTAGGAGTGTGTGTGTGGGTGTGTAATAGGTGATAGGAAAGGCAAGAAAAAGTGTAAAGGTGCCCGGATTTGAATCTTGGATCTGCCATTGCTGCCTGTGTGCCCTTCGGCACGATCCTTGCCTCTCTAATCTTGAAAAATGAGATCCATTTTTGACACCCAGCTCAGCTCCCCGGGTCACAAGGATTCAAGGCCAGCAATGTTTTGAGTTCCTCCTGGTTTGCCTTTTGGAACCTAACAGCCCTGCGCACTGAGGATCGCTAGTGCATCTAACTAAGTAGACACCGGAAGCTCGGACAGGTGTAGCAGCTGCCTCAGATGACTCAGCCTGTCAATTGCTGATGACCGCCTCCTTGCAGAGGAGACCTACTTGCAATTCCCTGAGAGGGCTGTCTGATTTCTGTCTGCCTGCCGTATGCAATAAATACTCCTTGTGCTGAAGGACCTCATTTTCTACATCTGAAAACAAAACTCAAAAAAAGCCACCTACTTCTCCTCAAAACCCCAATCAAATAACCCCTCCTCTGGGGAACTTTCAGTTATGCTTCTAGGGTCCTTTCAATTATGATGGCTTCCTATGTTCATGTAATCAGCGTTGTTCCTCAGTATCTGAGGTCCTGGTGACCTCTACTACCCCGTGCCTCCCTAGGAGTGCTCACCCCAGCTGGCAAGCTAAGTTGTGAACCCCAAATATAAAGCAGTTTCTCAGGGGAAAGGATCATACATTGGAGACTGACTGGCTCCTGTTTATTTTATTTTATTTTATTTTATTTTATTTTATTTTATTTTATTTTATTTTATTTTAAACAGGGTTTCCTGGAACTCACTCTGTAGACCAGGCTGGCCTCGAACTCAGAGATTCACCTGCCTCTTCCCGGGATTAAAGACAAGCGCTACCACTGCCTGGGGACTGACAGACTTTTAGTTCTACAGACAATGGAAACTTCTCGATGCACCACAAGCCTCGCTTTTCTCTTCTGTCCTTACAAGGCAGCTGGAAAAATTACATGTGGGACAAATTCCTTCAGTTCGTGCCTGCTACCTGGTTCAGTACACATGAGTCATCCTTGCCCTGCTTCCAAGGCCCCTTCTCTGTGAGCAGGGCCCTTTCTCACTTGTGTGTCTCTGGCTAGAAAGTAGCACAAGCCAGGCCAGAAATGCTTCTGTAATGTAACTGTGTGTATGTGTGTGATGTATGCACATGTATGTGAGGCATTGGCTGTCTTCCTTGTTGCTCTCCATTTTGTTATTTTTTAAATATTTATTATTAGAGAGAGAAAGAGATTGATGCGTAGGGCTCCAACTCAGGCCATTTTGCCCACTGCATACTCACTCTCTTCAGTGTTCCTTTTTTGTTTGTTTTGAGAAAGTGTCTCTCCCAAGCCTGGAGCTCACTGATTTGGTCAGGCTTAGTGGCCCCAAGAACTCCCGGGATTCCCCTTGGTTTCCTAGTGCTAAGGTTACAGGTGTGCTACCACACCCAGCTTTTATATAGGAGGTGGGGATTTGAACTTGGGTCTCACACATATGTGACAGGCACTCCATACCTACAGAAACATTCATTTTAGTCTCTCCACACTCAAAGAGCCAGGGATTGGCATGAACACTCTGTAGGTGAGAACAAGGAGACCTTCTACAGAAAAGCAGCCTGCGCACATCACAGAAGAAAGAGGCTGCAGAGACAGTCTGAGCCCAAATTCCTTGTTTGAGTGTCTTCTCAAAGGCTTTATTTCCCTGGCTCATGACAGATGGACTTCCAGGTCCCACACCTCCCAGAGGTCATGCCCAGAGGAGGATGCTGAAGGCAAATTCTGAAGGGTCAGACTCAACCCTTCTGCGTTGTTGGTGTTTGGTCCCCGGTGCCTTCTCCAGGCAGGGTGTTCCCAACTTTGCTTCTGGTGTTGGCCAGTCCTGGCCTGAGCTCTAGTTCGGCTACTGGGCCACTGATTAGCTGCAGGGGGAATTAATAAGTGACAGAGTCATGAGTTTTGTCTGACCCTTTGCTTTCCAGACTTAGCAACATAAGGGCCAGACAGAAGCAGGACACTTCAGCCCAACCAACACCCCTCACCGCCCTCCACTGAGATTCAGAAGTCTGTGGTGCCAGAGAGTCCTTTGCTCTGTTATAGATGGGGAAACAGAGGCCCCAGGCTGGTAAGTGGGCTAGCCTGGAGAGGCAGACTGCCTGGCTACAGAAGCTGTGATGATGTTTGCAGTGGTCGGACCAGCTTTTGAGGGCAGACACGGGGGTCCCATTTTGACAGTGCCCCTCCTGTTCAGAGTTCATTCCAGATTCTACAGAGGGGCAGGAAACAGAGCATGGCCAACAGGAGAGTTGTGGACTTGGCAACTGATAGCCCAGAGGCTTGGATGCCACTGTTGGGGCAGAAATACCAGGCTCTGGCCTGGTCTTGCTGGCCCCAGCCTAGATCCCTGGCCAGTACTTCAGCGGCTTCCATAGATGGTCGCGGTCTTCAAACCTCCGTTCTTGAATAACATGGGGATGGTAGAGAGGTTGTGCAGTTAGGTGTGTCTTCCCTCACCTGTCCTGCTCCACAAACAGGAGTGACTGGGCTGGACCACCCTGATGTATGAGGGGACCTCCATGCTTTTCCTTTATAAGGCCTGGCAGCATGCCTTCCCCCTGTCTCTCACTCCTAGGTCTCACTTCTTCCTGGACAGAGCTGGAGCTGGTCTCTGCCAGAGCCTCTGTCTACTGGGAAGTAAGGAATCCCCAGCATACCTGGCCCTGACACTATGGACACACACCACACATCACACACACCATACTTACACATACAGACTATATATATATATCACATGCACACACCACATACACTCACACCACACAATACACACACCTCATCCTATCCATCATTCACATACATACATATGCACAGAGAGTCTCCAATCACACACATCGATAACACCCCCGACCCCCACTCAGTCCTACCAGGAAGTCCATATTTCTCTGACAAAGCCCAATGTTAACTGCCACCCTGCAGTTACCATTTTGTGCTCGCCCTGGAATCCCACCACGTGTCCAGCCTCCACCCGTCTGTCCTTCCTGTGTACTGTTGTTCCTTCTGTTGCTGGCTGGAACCACCTCCCTCCACCCTGGCTGGCTGGATCCTGCCCATCTTTAGCTTCAGCAGCTGCCCCCTCCCCTCAGCTCTCCTGACCCTAGGACCACACTCCCCTCCCTATCCCCCCTCTCTCCTACTTCCTTATCTCCACCTCTCTAGTAGCACTCAGGGCTGTCTACCTTGTGTCCCTGGGAAACAAGTGCTTGCTTAATCCTTTTAAGAACAAGCTACAAACCACTTGGTCAAAGTGATTTTTTTTTTTTTGACAAAGTCTCAAGTGCCTAGCTGGCCTAGCACTTGCTATGTAGACCAGGATGCCCCCAAACTCACAGAGATCTGCCTGCTTCTGCCTCCCAAGTGCTGAGATTAGAGGTGTTACACCCCTATCCCCATCTGGCCTCTTGGTTTTTAAAACCCACCCTCAGAGTTGCAAACGGGGGGTGGTATTATCAGTCCTATTAACAGAGAGGTTGAGTAACTAGCCCCATGGCCACACAGCTGGAAGTTGATTTTGGCCTGACTTCAGGCCTTCCAGGCGGGTCTCGCTCTCCTCTCCCACAGCTGCCTCCTGTTCACCTTGAGTCCTTAAGGGCAGGGATGAGGAATACCTTTAACCAAGATTGTTGCCTGGCAGCTGGGACAGGTTTAAGTATGTGAAATCCCTTTGAGCTGTTTCTTGAATTCGAGAAAGCTCAGGCCCTGGCTGACAAAAATCACATTCGGTTCTTGGTGTTGCCTCTGAGAGTCCAGAATTGCTGAGACCCTAAACCAGTGGTTCTCAACCTTCCTAATGCTGAGACGCTTTAATACAATTCCTCATGTTGTCAACTATAACATTATTTTTGTTGCTACTTCATCACTATAATTTTGCTACCTTCATGAGTCATAATATAAATATTTTTTGGAGATAGAGGTTTGAAAAAGGGGTTGAGATCTGCAGGTTGAGAATCAGTACATTACGCTCTCTGTTTGGGCCCAATCACCCTTATTCAGCTGTATTTGGTCATGACCCAACATCCTGGAACCATCTCCTTCCCCTGGCAGCCAGTTGGCAAAACCCATCATCACCGTATCCTTCAAGAATTTCTTCGGTTTCTTCTCACTGTCCCCAGCCTGCCAGTGCACACCCAGGAGGTGTGCGGTTGTTTCCAGAGAGCTAGCTGTGCGCTGGCTCCCCATGGAATTATCAGAGGACCTGGGGCAGAGAGGTGTGGAGGGAAGAGCGAGCAAAAGCAGGAGAGGGCCATGCTTCCTGAACAGATGTGTGCTTGGCAAGGTTCTGAAAGAACTGGGTTTACATCCTGGTCCTGGGGAGGGAGGACTGGGAGGGAGAGAGTCCCTGGCAGGAGCCCTGAGCCACCTCTGCTTCCTCTAGGAGGCTCCTTGGCTGTGAAGGATGTTCTAAGACAGGAGCCTCATGTGATAGTCAACATCATGGCTTTACAGACAGGAAATTGGCTTCCACAGAAGTGCCCGGATACATGGGAACAATGACCATATCAGCACTCACTGTACTCAACCCTAAATGCTCAGCGTCTCTGCTGAAAAGAGGTTTGAGCTCTGGCATCAGGGTCAAAAGTTCCAGGTTCTAAGTCCACCCCTGGTGTTAGCCTACGGTGTCATCTTGAATGAGCTGTGAGACCCTCTGGACCTTGGCACCTTTGTTTTCCACTCTACAGTGGCCTTCACCTCTTGGTTTCTGTCTGCCCCTCCCCGCAGGATGAACATGCCAGACTGGACTTTAACCACCCGTGTTATTTCTAACCTCCAGCCCACCCAGAGCCTGTGGATGTCACGTGACTTCCCACGCTGAGCACATCCCCAGAGACAACACAGGCCTTGTCACAGACTGAAGCTTTCTCAAAATCATGTTGTAAGGAATGGTGGGCCAGCAAGGTGGCTCAGAGGGTAAGGCTGAAGCCAAGGCTAGTGACCTGAGCTCAGACCCCAGAACTGAGATGGCAGGAGGGAACTGAGTCCGGTGAGTTGTCCTCTAACCTCCACACACAGGATGTGGCACGTCCACCTCTATCCTCCAAAATAAAGAAACTTATCAATTTGTTTGTTTGTTTGTTTGTAATGGGAATGGGACTGTGTCAGTCAACTTTGCCGGATTAGGAGGAAACTGAGATGCAGCTCAGGCTAGAAGCTCATCCAATTTGTTGACCGAGATGTATAGTCTGACCTTAGGTTCACTGACTGGGGACTGGATGTGCCACCCATTTCTCCCATTGGATTGGGAAACATGCTTGAGGCCCTAAATTCAACCCAGTACCAAAGCAAGCAAGCAAGCAAGCAAGCAAGCAAGCAAACAAACAAACAAACAAACCTACCTCCCAGCCTACCGGAAAGCCATGCATAGCAAAAACATCTGTTCGAGACTAGGGGAAAAGATAGCCCTGGGAGTTCCCTGAGGGAGCCTGGGGCCACACTTAGCTGGTGGCTGTGCTGTGGGGACAGGGTGGAGGCTGGGACAGGAGGAAAGGAGGCTGACACACAGACAGAAATTCACCTGGATGGGCTGGGGTAGGTAGGACAGGCCCACTCTGAGCCTCCTCTGCAAAAAAAGACTTGAGGGCCCTGCCCTATCTCAGTGCTGGGCCTGGGAGGCAGAACCTGACGAGGCCTGTTAGATATGTTATGGGCCCAGTGCGGGAAGCTGTTTTGATTAAATTTGGGAGCATAATTGCAGGGTTTGTGCTGTGGCCTCATTATGGCTTTTTTAATCTTGTTAACCTCTCCCCCCCATCCCCCTCCCTCCCTCCACAGCCACAGGCTGCGGCCTTAGAACAATAACAAGAATAGTTTCCATCTCCCCATCATGGTTTCCTCCTCCTCCTCCTCCTCCTCCTCCTCCTCCTCCTCCTCCTCCTCCCCCAGACCGGCTCCCAGAGGCAGGATGGAGCAAAAGAAACAAGAAGCCAAGGCTGCAGTGGGGATCTGAAGTGTGGCTTTCTCCCCCAGAGCACCTTTTTTTTCCCTTCAGCTCTCAGGCATGCCACAGCTGGTCTGGAGTTCTGGTGGGGAGTAGGGGGGGGGTCGTCATGCCAATAAGGCCTGGTATTAGCTTCAGGAGTTCCCCCAAATCAGGCTCAAATTTCTCTTTTGTGAGGAAGAAATGGAGAAGCTGTTAGTGGTTAGTGACAACACTGTGGACTGAGGAAGCCACAGAGATGAAGCCAGCAGCCGGGGAGGCGGCAGGGGTGGGGGTGGGAGAAGGTTAGGAGGAAGCAGAAAACAACCTGGAGCTTGGCCTAAGGAAGGTGCAGAGCAGGGACCTCCACACGAAGATAGCATCAGCCAGGTTGGACGGGCTCTGGTGCTGTGACAAATAAGCCTGGAAGCTCCGGGCTTCTTAACACAAACAAATGACTTCTTATTTGCAAAAAGCACACTGCGGGGTGGGTGCTGATGGATATGGTGGAGAGGAGTGGATAGGTTAGGAGGGTCTGGCGAGTGGGGTCAGTGTTTGGGTTGCAGTGGGATGGCAAGGGGTTCCTGGCCGCAATCCTTCATGGCCCTCAGTAGTATGGTTGGTTATTAAGCTGTAGACTCCCTGGGAGGATGGCCACCACCCAGTGTAGGATTTGGGAGAGTGTTGAGGGGACAACAGAGCCTTGTGTAGTTGTGTAGAAGCCAGAGGTTCTCTCTCTGAGACAAAGGCTGCAGGAAGTAAGCAACTTGGGATGAGGAAGGTGCACTGCACACATCCAACCTAGTCTCTCTCTCTCTCTCTCTCTCTCTCTCTCTCTCTCTCTCTCTCTCTCTCTCTCTCTCTCTCTCTCTCTCTCTCTCTCTCTCCAGCAGCTCTCTGGCCATCCATCTTCCCCATCAGGACTTTGTCAGCAGCCTTGATCTTTCATTGAGCCCCCAAACTGGACCTCTCCAGGATAAGAGAATGCCCAGTCAGTCGTTCAATGCCTGGAGTCAGAGTGTAGGCCCCAGCCTCTGCCTACACGCTGCCCTTCCAGTCCCCAGACCAACCACACACATTTACCCTGTCATCCTGCTTTCGGACTGTCCCCAGGAACCTTCCTTGGATGAATCCCTCCTGGGTTGTTTCCCAGGTCCTCTGTCCTCTCCTGGCTGCGGGCAGCCATCTCCTCACTTGTCTCTGGGCAGCTGTCCTCATACCCTGTTCTGGTTCGTTTCTGTCCGCTTGACACAGACTAGTCACCTGGAAAGAGGGAACCTCAGTTGAGAACTTGCCTCCATCGGATTGACCTGTGGGCATGTCTATGAGGGCATTTTCTTAATTGTTAATTGATGTAAGCGGGCTCAGTCCACTGTGGGCGGTATGATCCCTAGGTAGGCAGGTCTGGACTTTTGTAAGAAAAGAGCTGAGCAAGCCAGTAAGCAGCTTCCTGGTCTGCCTGGTTCCTACCCTAACTCCCCTTAATGATGGACCATCGTTGGGAATTGTAAGCCAAATAAGCAACAGAAAGAAAATTAATACTCCCACCACTGGTTCCTGCCTTTGTAGCCAATAGTGGTTTATTTCTGGTACTCTAGTCTTGGGTTACCTTGCTTTGTAACCTTCTCTAGCTCCCTGCTAATACCACTCAATGTCCTTCTCTTGAAGGTCCCCAACTCAACTCCAGGCCCTAAAAAGTTCAGCCAGCCTGGTCCTGTGAATGTGTCATGCTCTCCTAATGCTCTGAGCCTGGATGGAGTTCCTACCTTATCCCACCCTCCAGGGCCATCTCAGATGCCACCTGCTTTGGCAAAGCCTCCCAGGGCTCACAGCTAGAATATGTCTACTAACCCTTCACACTCTGTAGAAGAGTGACCTCTTGCCAGCCGATGTAGCCCGGGTTGCACCCACGTTTTCTCGGACCAGTGAGGCAGCTGCTTCTTAAATGAGCCCCAGTGAAGCCCCGGTGTTATTGAAGGAGGAGGATGAGAGATGGGGTTATATTCAGGCTTCCTAGGGGGAGTTTCAGGGCCCAGGGGATGGCCCAGGTGCTTGCTAAGCAGTTAAACACCAGGCCCTCCGCCAATCAAGGTGACCTGGTGACCTGGTGACCTGTCTGTCTAAGGCAGAGGAGAACCAGGTGACCTGAAGCCAACAGAACTATCTGAGCCACTTCCTGCCAGGGTCCCAATCAGGCAGTAGGAGGGGACAGGTGTATGTGGAAGTCCCCTCAAGGAAGGGTCTGGGCCAGGTATGGGAAAGGTGTTTTCTCCCAGGGCTGACCTGGCAGTGTGGGCTATGACTCAATAGCCACCTTGGGAAATACTAGCTGGGTTTTTCCCAGCTCAGAAGGGCAGGAGTAATCCCTGGAGGACATGGCCAATGGCCAGCTAGGCCACAGTCCCTACCCTCTGCTGCAGTGTAGAACATCATTCACAAGGCCCACTCTGTCCATTGAGGCCTTTGCCTCCCACCTGGCCTGTCTCCTGCCTCAGCCACCGATCCGTTCTTCCTTAGTTCTCAGCCGCAGAAACTGGGGTAAACAGGAAGGTATATGTCGTCGGGCTACCCCCACGCCAACACCATTCCTCCATATCAGTTTCTGGATACCGGCCCAATCTTAGAGACCAGGCCACTGGAGGCAGAGAGTGAGTTGCACGCCATGGGCCACGAGCTGCTTTTTTCTAGGCCTCAGCAAAACCGCGTGGTGTTTTCGGAGGGCAATGAACTGGGATTCAGGACATCTAAACCCTGGTCAGGCTCCACTGAAGCTGAGAGTGTCTGTCTGAGGCAGAGGAGAGCCAGATGACCCGAAGCCAACAGGACTATATGAGCCACTTCCTGCCAGAGTCTCAGTCAGGTGGTGGGAGGGGACAGGTGTGAGTGGCAGTCCCTTTAAGGCAGGGTCTGGGAAAGGTGTTTCTCAACAGGCTCAGGGTACATGTTTTCAGCACTAGAGTCAAAGCACTGTCCAAGAAAGAGAGCAATAGTCCCCAGAGGTTAAGAATAGTACTCAGAAAGATTCAGGGCAGGGGAGGTCCCTCCGTTGATAAAGTGCTTGCTGTGAAAGCCTGAGGACCCGAGTTCAGTCCCCAGCACCCACTTAAAGGCAAGTGTGGGTGGCGCTCATCTATAATCTCAGTGCTGGATAGATGGGGACAAAAAGAACCTTGTGACAGCTTAACAGGATCTGCAAATTCAAGGCCGGTGAGAGAGATCTAGTGCCCCAAATCAAGGTGGAGGGCTCCCTGAGAAGCGACCTCTGGCCTGCACAGGAATGTATGCATGTTCACATGTACTCAAACTCCTGTAAAACATATCCACATATTGAGCCAACCATGTTCAGCACAGCCCAAACTGGGCTAACTCTCCCAGTCTTTAGTTCCCAGAGGGACCCAGGCTGTAGGTCTTCTCGAGAGTTGGTGACCCTTTCTTCCCTGTGTAGGTTGGTTTCAGGAAGACTGGGGGCCAAGGCTGATGGCCAGCTTGACAGCTCCTAAACTGAAACTCAGCCGTCTGGGTTGGAAGACTACGCCGTGTTCCTGGGCATGCTCCACATTTTCTTACTGGCTGGCAGGGCATGGACAGTTGCACACAGGCAGATCTTGGCTCCCTGTCCAGCAGCTTCCCTGAGGCGGGAGGTTGGCTTTTGTACCTTGACCTAGTACAGCCCTCGGCACAATCTACAGTCAGTTCCCTGAAATGATGCAGGTGATTAGAATGAGTGGTAGGTGGGGTCGCCCTTCCCAGTCAGAACGGGTGTGCTTCTGGAATCTTCTGCTTAAATGGTTTCTGACAAAGCCTGAGAGGCAGGGGGAGGGGCCACCTGCCTCCCCTAAACTACATTGTTCCTAATGGGCTGTGTTCTCAGCTGATGAGAGAGATGTTCAACAGAAACCTGACAGAGAAGGCTACAGACTCAGTGATGAGTGAGTAATTAGACGCTAATTAATTTGCATTTCACAAGAGAGTCAGGGATGTTAAGGGGGAAAAAACCTGCAAAGATTAAAGGCCTCATGTAGAAGGGAAATCTGGGACGAAGGGCCGGTAGAGCAGACGTAGCTGAGGGGGGATGTCAGCGGGAACAGGTGGCCATGTGGGCATTCAATAGAGCAGGTGTGGCTGTAGCCAGGGAGGTCAGAAAGGCCTGGGGCCCCTGCAGTGCTCAGGACTGTTGCACATATTAGCCAGAGCTGCCTGGTGGGGGTGTGGCTAAGTGCTCCCCTCCCACTTCCCCGAAGGCTGGCCACAAACTTTTGAGAATGGTCCTGAACTTCTGATCCTCCTGCCTCTACCTCCTAAATGACTGGATTACAGGCATGTGCCACCACACCTGGTTTGTGTGGTGCTGAGGATGGAACCCAGGGCTTCATGGGTACTAGGCAAGCCCTCTACTAACTGAGCCAAGTCCCAGCCCTGGTGGGCGGCTTTTATTTGTATTTAAAATAGGGGAGAGAGATAGCAAGTGACACATATAAAAAATGAAGTTTCTGTCTCATAGTCTCCTTTGTAAAAGATGCAAAATTATGATTTTATTTAAATCTTATATATTTTAAATATTATTTTTATGTGTAGGATACATATATGTCTGTGCCCCCCTTATGTACAATGTCCAAGGAAGCCAAAAGATCCCCTGGAACCAGGGTTACAGATAGTTGTGAGATGCCACATGGATGCTGGAAATTGAACCTCGGTCTCTGGAAGAACAGCCAGTGCTCTTACTTAACCACTGAGCCATCTCTTTAGGCCCCAAATCTTATATTTTGATAGAATTTTTTGAGGTAGGGTCTCTACATGGTCTGGCTGTCCTAGAACTCACTATGCAGACCAGGCTGGCCTCATATTCACAAAGATCCACCTGCCTCTGCCTCCTGAGTGCTGGGATTAAAGGCCTGAGCCATCACACATGGCTCAGATTTTAGTAGGGCTTGTGACAAAACATATCAATGCTGTCCTTGGCCTCTGGTCAAGTGATTGCTTCTCAAAACAGAATGTAAGGGCAAGCGAGATGGCTCAGCAGGTCAAAGTGTTTGCTGTTGAGCCTGATGAACTGAGTTCAAGCACTAGCACCCACATGGTGGAAGCTGAGAACTCACTCCCACGAGTTACTCTGACTTCCACATTCACACCTTGACATGCCTTCCCCCAATAAGTAAGTATAATTTATACATGTTTTAATGGAATGTGGGGCCCAAGATAGGTTCTGCGTTTCTACCATGCCCCCTCCTTGGGCTTGGAGGGTCTACGGACATTGTGTGCTATCGGGGCCAAGCCATCCAGGAACAGTTGAAGGCTGTGATGGTAGACTGTCTCTCTGTTTTCAGACAGTGGACGTGAGTTCCACATGTTTCCTGGGACCACCTTTGAAGGGGCTGTGTAGCAGGTGGGCAACCTGCAGCTATTGTCTCCCTGAATTCCTGCCTTGGCTGCTTTTGCCCCCCCCCCCCCACCCCAGAGCAGCCTGTATTTCATTCCTGTGTGAGACGGAGGTATCTCAGTCAACTAGCTGTTGCTGTAACTGAATGTCTGAGACTTGAGAATTCATAAAGAAAAATGTTTACTCTAGTCAGAGTTCTGGAAGCTGCAAGTTCAAGCCTGGGCAGCTCACGTTGCTGAGGCATGACACTGTGGAAGAGTGGGAAGGTTAGCAGTCACCTGTAGAAGGGATGGAACTGAAGAAGCTTTCAGGAAAATGAGCCCAGTCTAGAGAAAAAGACAGCCATCTCTTTCTAGCGGCTAGAAAGAGGCATCATCTAATGGCTCCTTAACAACAACCCCATCTCAGCATAAGGTCTTGTGCAGATGGCTTGCCCTGCAAGCCTGAGGGCATGGGTTTGATCCCCGGAACCCAAATAGAAAATGCAAGGTGTGGGGGCACACACTTGTAATCCCAGCACCGGAGAGACAGAGACAGACAGATCCGTGGAGCTCACTGGCTAGCCAGCTTGGCCTATTTGGCAAGTTCCAGGCCAGTTGAGACTCTCACAGTAAAGTTAGCACCTACAGGATGACACTCAAGCTTGTACTCTGGCCTTTTAGCATGACTTTCCAAGAGTCAAGCCACAAGCCACATTCAGACGATGGCAGGATATAAATGCCCAGCCACTTCAATGGACAGCTCCTTCCTGGGTGGGCTGATGATTCCTCAGGCCAGCATTACAACTCGCAACTAATCCAATTTCTTTTTCTTCATATACTAGGGTAGATCTTTTATAAGCTGTTGCCCACTCCCCAACTCTCTCCCATAGAACCTAGCATGGGACTCAGGTTACAGACAAGCATCCAGCCTTGGGGACAATGATGACTGCTCTGGGAAAGCTGTAAGTCACCATGACATCTGGGAGCTTCCTCATCTTGGTCTCTTGGGGTCTCAGCATGGCCAGGAGGAAGTAGTACAGGGCACTGACAATGTGGGTGTGGCCTTAGCCAAGGCTCTAGAATGCTCTATGTCTTTGGGTATGTCCAAGCCAGATTAAAATGGCTAGCCTCCAGGAGCTGCCTGGGTCTCCTGGGATTGCTGAAACAAGCCACTATGAGCATGATGGCTTCCAACCACAGCAATTTCTCTTCTTTAAGTTTTAGAGGTCACAAGACCACAATCAGTGTCACTGGGCTGAGTCCAAGGTGTCTTCACAAAGCTGAGCTCCCCCCAGGGGCTCCAGGGGACAGTCTATTCTTTGCCTCTTCTACATCCTGATGGCTGCAGGCAACCCTTGGTTTGTGGCCTCAGCACTCCCATTTTAACAGCAGCACCTTTGAATCTCTCGCCATCTCTCTTCACACCAGCTCCTCCACTGGGGTCTGCTTATCCAATCTCCCTGTCCCTGGACACCTGTGGCCTCTTTAGTTTCACACTTCAGCCTGATCATCCTGGACCATCCTTGCCTTGAGGTCCTTCTCTTAATTGTATCTGTAACAATCATGTGTCCAGATGAGGTCCCATTTACAGGCTGTCAGGAGAGAACGTGGTGTCTTTGGTCCTCCAACAGAGCAGACTCCTGTCTCCCTTCCTCATCAGTAGCTGTACTTGCCTGCATAGCTCAGAGGGCCTTATTCTGCTGGGATTATTTTCAATGTTTATTGATTAACTATCCAGCTGTTTTGCTCACAGTTGTCTCTTTTAGGAACTACCATCCTAACCAGTCTTTTTCTTTTAAAGTATTACATTTATCTATTTATTTAGTGTGAGCACACTCCTGTACATGTGCATGTACATTCCACAGTGCGTGTGTGAAGGTCAGAGGACAATTTGCAGAAGTCAGTTCTGTCCTTCCACTGTGTGGGTCCCAGGGATTGAACTCAGGTCATCAAGTTTGGCTGCAAGTGCCTTTACCTGCTGAGTCATCTCACTGGCCCCAGCACAATGCATCTGGAGGAAACACAGTGTGCTCGCTCTGTGTGTCACTCACATTCTGTCACTTGCTCCTGCCTGGGGAAGTCAGAACTGTGAGAATTCCCTTCCTGTAGAGGCAAGCAGGGATGGAGGCGAGGCTGGTTCACAGCCCACAGATGAGCCATGGGATTCCCCCTCCAGGCAGCTGAGACAAGGCTCTGCTCCCAACCACTGATATTGGGGGCACACATAGTGGGTCTCTGAAACAACTTACAAAGTTTGGTCTCTTGTGAACTTTGAAGCAATCTCTTATCAGATCCAACACACTGCAGACACAGCACAGAAAGGGCTGTTCTAGAAAACTGAAAATCTAATCACAAGGGTCCAGAATGCAGGTCCGTTGGGGGCCGCATCTATGGGTAACCTCTGCCCTTAAGCAAGACCTAGACCTAGAGAGAAGGGACAAGCCAGCACATCTCAGTGGCTTTTATTATTCTATGTGTCTGAGCTATTGGGGATCTTTGCATATCAGTGCAGGTTAGGCTTCACGGTTGAACTATTTGTCACACCCCTCAAGCACGTGTGTGTGTGTGTGTGTGTGTGTGTGTGTGTGTGTGTGTGTGTGCGTGTGTGTGTTCCACCAGCTCTCACATTGCTTTGGGGGGGTCCATATTTCCCTTTTGCCCTGACTTTAATTTCAGACCCCAGAAGTGCCTATGACTAAAACACTGTTCTTGTTTTTGTGCAAGGCGCTTGCTGTGGAAGCCGTCTACAGTGAATCCCTTGTGTTCCAGGGTTTCCAAAAGTCCAGAGGCAGGAAGGTGGCTTGGCCCTTGGAGAACATTCCTGTGGAGGGAATGGAATTTAAAAACAAGTCCACCAGCGGACCTTGAGGTTAAAGGGCAGGAAGCGGGTCTGAGCACGTCTTAGTCCTCTGGATCTAGGGGCAGTTGGAAATGCCATGTGTTTGTCCAGCTGGGGCCAAGAGTGGGTGTGGGCAAGTGGCAGGCTGAGATGGTTTGGGCAAAAGACACTGGCCATGGTCAGGGGAGCTTTGCACACCACACCAAGAGCTGGAAGTTAATCCTCCAGGCCAGGAAGGGGGCACATCTTTGCTTCCAAAAATCTTTTCTGACTATGTCGACGACTGATCAAGGGGGATGGATGAGGAGAGTATCAACTCCTGGCATTCAGGAGGAAGAGCTGAGTTATTCCTCCCCACCCCACCCCATGTGTGTCCATGTGTGCAGGTGTGCATGCCCATGTGTGTGCATGCACGTGGAAGCCAGAGGACACCTCAAATATTGTGCTTCGGGTTTTGTCCACTTACATTTTGAGACAAGGTCTCTCACCAGCCTAGAGCTGACTAACTGAGCTAGGGGGCCAGTGAGCCCCAGTGATCGGCTTGTTTCTGACTCCTCCACAGTGCTGGGATCACGAGCCCAGACTTCCACACCTTGCTTTTTATATGTGGGCTCAGAGCAAGCACGTTATGGGCTGAGTTGGCTCTCCAGCTCTCCTCACTGTGCTTTACACAGAGCATTTTCTTTACCTGTCGGCCTGTCAGTGAAGGCCTAGGCTCACTCCTTACCCCTGCCGCTGCCATGCACAGGGCTCTTTCACACAGATTCTGTTTCCTCCAGTTCCCCAGCCACAGGTGGTCTTGCTGCATCCGATCACAGCACCGTTTTTCAGTTTCTGAGTCATGCCTACCCTCTTTTCTCTAATGGCCGCCCGCATTAACCCCCGAACACACTGGCAGTGTGCAAGGACTCTGTCTTTACGCTCCTGCCAACACATGTTATCTTTGATCTGATTGTTAACAGCTGAACTAACAGGTGTGGGAAGATCTTCCCTCGTGTTTTTAGGGATGTTGAGCATTTTTTATCACACTTACTTATTTGTGTATGTGGAGATCGGTGGACAACTTCTGGGAGTCAGTTCTTTTCATTCACTCTGCGGGTCATACAGGTCATCAGGCTTGGTCCCAGGCACCTTTGCCCGTGAGGCATCTTGCCGGCATGAGATTTTGTTTGTGTGCTTGTTGTTTTTTAATACACCCATTGGATATGTGCCTGCCTTCTTTTGAGCAGTGCTCATCCCATCCTTTGGCCATGTTTAATTGCTTATTTGTCTTCTTATAATGGAGTTACTTGAGCTCTCCATGCATTTTGCATGTCAGCTCCTTTTCCCACGTGCAGTTTGCAAATATTACCTCCTCTGCTATGTAGAACCTTTAATTTGAGACAATCCCAAGTTTGCTTTTATTGCCTGTGTCTTTATTTCATATCCTAAAGTCCATTTCAGGGACCAGCATTGTGGGCGTGTTCCCCCCTACATTTTACAGCTTCATGCCTGACATGTACGTTGTAATAATCAATCTTGACTGCATGTGTGTGTTATGAGATAAAGTCCTCCATTCATTCTTCTTTGTGTGACTATCATTTGTGGAGGAGACTGTCCTAGAACAATTGATTTTGCTAAAAGCATGAATTTGTTTCTGGACATGCTGTTACATTTGTCTCCACAACTATTTCTGTGATCGTGCCCTGTTGTTTTGATTACTGTAGCTTTGCAGTATGTTTGAGCTGAAGTAGCATGATGCCTGTAGCAGTTTTGCTTTGACTGGAGTCTTGGCGGTTCTATATGAATTTTAGGACTCTTTTCTATTTTTGTAAAAATTTTCATTGGAATCTTGAGAGGAACAGCATTAACTGTAGATGGCTTTGGGTGGTGTGGATATTTTAAGAATATTAGTTCTTCCAGTCCATGAACATGGGCTATCTCCATTTACTTGTGCCTTCGTCAGTTTTGTTCACCAGTGTCTTACAGTTTTCAATGTATAGATCTTTTACCTCTTTGGTTAAACTTATAGATGAATTCGTTTTATTTTATGTATGAATGTTTTGCCTGCATGTGTGTGTGTATACCACATGCATGCCTGGTGCTCATGAAAGCCAGAAGATGGATGCCTGGAATAGGATGGTGCCTGTGTGTGGTGGGGATGAGTGAGTGCTTGGGGATTTGCACAGAGATGAGGCATGTAGTGTGGGTCACAGCAAGACTGTGCGTAAGGGAGGGTGTGTGGGTAGTTTTCCAATGAGAGGAACCATGGGTCAGGAATGGGCGATGGCAGTCTACTCCTTCCATCTTGAGCTAGGACACCAAGAGCTGCAGCTGGGCAGGGACATACATTAGCAGGTAATGGCAGCAGGTGTCTAAGGGAGAACCTTTGGGCAGAATGAGTCTAGGCCCACTTTCCATGACTCACTGGTCACCAGTAGAAAGGCACACTCTTTTTAAATTGTACTTTTACTTTATGTATATGGGTGCTCTGGCTGCATGTATATTGGAGCACTCTGTGTGTGTGTGTGTGTGTGTGTATGTGTGTGTGTGTGTGCCAGCAGAGGAGAGAAGAGGGCACCAGATCACCTGGCATTACAGATGGTTGTGAGCCACCATGTGGATGCTGGGAATCAAACTCAGGTCCTTTGGAAGAGCAGCCAGTGCTCTTAACCACTGAGCCCTCTTCCCAACCCCAAAGTCACATTTGTGTCTCAATTTCATCATCTACAAAATATAGGAGTTGGGCCACTTCAAGAGGTTCTTTGGCCAGGTGGTGGGGGCACACACCTTTAATTTTAGCACTTGGGAGGCAGAGACAGGCAGGTTTCTGAGTTCAAAGCCAGCCTGGTCTACAGAGTGAGTTCCAGGACAGCCAGGGCTACACAGAGAAACCCTGCCTTGAAAAACAAACAAACAAAATCAAAAAGAAGATTTTTAGGGTTGTAAGATGGCTCCACAGATAAGGGCAATGATGAGTTTGGTCCCTAGGACCCACGTGGTGGGAGGAGAGAGCCAGCTTAGTACGTTGTCCTTGGCCTGGCGTTAGTTGCTCTTTTGTTGCTGATAAAACACAAGAACCAAAAGCAGCTTACGGAAGAAACAGTTGACTTTGGCTTATGGTTCCAGGGGGCTGAGAGTCCCATCATGGTGGGGAAGTGTGGCAACAAGTGGCAGGCCAGGTAGCCAGAGCAGAACGCTGAGAGACCACACCTTTAACCTCAAGCACAAAGCAGAGAGGCAGGAACTGAAAGTCGGGTGAGACCATGAACTCTCAAATCCCGCCCCCAGTGATGCACTTCCTCCAACAAGGCCATGCCTCCTAAACCTTCCCAAAAAGTTCCACCCGCTGGGGGCCAAGTGTTCCAAATGCTGAAACCTATGGGGGAAATTCTTCAAAGAGCTTCTTCAATGGAGATAAGCAGTGTATGCATGTGTGTGTGTGTGTGTGTGTGTGTGTGTGTGTGCGCGCGCACGCGCGCGCGCGCGCACGGGGTGGGGTGGGGGGGGGAGTTCCTTGCCTTCTGGATATGGTGTGTGAAACTGAGGGCATATCTTTCATTCATAGAGGGGCTGACAGCATCACCTGAGAAGGAGAGTGACATCAGACTTCATCTGTCACACCCACAGCTGGAGATCTGCTGGCAAAGGTGCTTTTTGGATATGCTAGGGGTGAGTCTTGCCTCATCCAACCAGTTCCTGGAAGGCAGAGATATGGGCCATAGGGTGCCCGCATGGCTCTTGATGGCTATGTCTCAGGGATCCATGGGGGCCTCACACACCTGTACCTCTAGGCTGTTCAGAACACCTGAGCTCCCTAGAAGCATCCCCCCAGGCCAGCCCAGGCAATTCTTCCTGCTAGTGCCTAGGGCCTCCAGGCCCCCTATCTCTCTTGAATACCCCTGCTCATCCTCCTGAACCCAAAGAATGAGAAGCCCTGACAAGGCCCACAAAGATTCCACAGGTGAAATACGCATCACACCAGCCTATCAGCCGTGTGTCTGAGCTAGACCAACTAGACATCATTTGCGTATCTCTTTCTCTTTTCCCCGTGAACCTTTGGGGATAAGGACTATGTGCCCAACTACCACCCCCAGCAGTGAGTGCATACTTGATTCCCAGAGCGGATTACTGAAGTCGTGGAGTAGTGTCAGCAAGACAGTAGTTCCTATTTGGGACCTCAGGCTCCTCACAGGATCACGTGTGTGGAGGGACGGGTCTATAGGAGGGCACAATGCTGGCTCTGTTCCTTGTGAGGTGCCCCACTTCAGGGCAAGGCATGCCTTATGCAAAATGCCCCAGGGTTCTTCCTCACCCAAGGATGGTGAACTTGGAAAGGGACCAACAGAAGATGGCACAGGTCTTGCTGAGCAACACAGGGGGTGTAAAGAAATGTCTATACTGGCAGCAGGCCAGCACACAAGCCTTTGGCCAGGCCCTCTGTGGAAATGGCTACAGGGGCCGAATAGAACAAGCCTGGCTTTATTAAACCCATCTTGTAGATGAGAAACAGGACCTGAAAGTTTGCCACCTTGCCGGAACACAGGCTGCTGCTCCGTCTCCTCCCCCTAAGGTGAAGGCCACTCCAGCATGTGGTGTGATGTTTGCGTTGGCACTCAGCAGATGGTCTTGTGTCTACCTGCACAGTCCAGTTGGAGATCACCCTCCCACACATCCCACCTGAAGGTCCAGCCAAGATCCACTTCCCTCTCTGCTGGTTGGTTGGGCCCCATCCCTTCTCCTCATATGCTTCTGACTGGCTCGGAACCAGGAGGCTGGCCTTTGAGCCTGGCTGTGTGCTGTGGGAATCAGGCTCTGCACATGGCTGTGTGCTCTGGGAGGCAGGCTTCTGCTGAGACCAGGACAGGGACCCTGGGAGCCATGGACCAGAAGCCACCGCAGCCTGGTCCAGGAGATGGTTGAAGTGCCCAGAGGGATCTAGAAGTGGTCCTGTGATCCCAGGGGCGAGGCTGGTGGGTTAAGGGAAAGGATAAACCCTGTGATGAAGTACAGGAAGGCTGCCAAGCCCCAGGGCTCGGCTGATGGCAGCCTAGCTGCCAGGGCACCCCCATACCAGCTGATGGAGCCAAACCAGCAGCAGGGAGAGGCCTGCCCTCCCAGATACGGGAGAACGAGGGCACTGACTCACCCGTCCAGCTGGAAGCAGTCATTGCTGAGGGATGGCAGGCAGGAGGGTGATCCCAGCCAGGTCCCAGGGCTTCAGGATGCCCTGGAATTAGCCAGGCTCTTTGAACTGGCCAGGGTAGGTTTGGCAGCTCCTCATTTTACTGAGTAGAGGTGTGCCCAGTGCCTGCTCTTAGGGAGTTGAGGCCAGGTACACAGCCCTATAGACAGGCAAGGTGTTGAATTTGATATCAGAGCCCTGGACTCGTAAAAAGACAAGTGCCGGTTCTAACCTTGAGCAAACAAGGCTACCCTCTCCCCAACCCTCGCCTTTCTTCTCTGTTATGTGAGGTCAGAGCAAGGGGGTGTAGGAAAACTCTTAGCACACTGGCAGACACATACTGTGGTTCCCTGCATGCAAGTCAAGGTACCTGCTCCAGCCTTCCCCCTGTGCCCCTCAGGAAAACACAGTAGTATAACTCCTCTTGCCATCTTTTCCGTCCTGATCAGTTGGTCCTTGCTATGAGTCCTCCAGGAAGAACAGCACTTGCCCAATCACTCTGCAGGAGTTAGGAGCCCAGGGAGGGGCTGGAGTCACCTCCTGACCCAGCCACAGGCTGTGGGCAAAGGAGGGAATGGCCCCAGAAGGCAAGGCTGGCGGCAAGAGCTAAGGCCCACCTGCCCTAGTATTGTGCAACTGGAGAAGCAGCAACCCTGTGGCCATCTCAGCAGAGACAAGTAGCAACAAGGAACCCCACTGCTCACCCTGCTCACATTCCAGGGTGGCTGAGTCTGGCTTAGAGATGTAACAAGACACCACTCTGGGCTCTGGTCTGTTGCTGGTGAAACAGACCCCTTGTTTATCTGTCTCCTGAGCCTCCCAATTTATGCAATTTACACCTTCTAGAATCTTCTATTTATAGGGTGTTTTCCAAACTCTCTATTGAGGATGCTTTACTGAGTCCTGAACAGAGAGGAGAAAGTGGTCCTTTAGACGCATGGACTCATTGGCAGCCACTGTCCACATTGGCCAGTCAAAGCAGGGACCTCCATGTGTAAGACTCTGCAGAGAGTTTGGACTAAGAGTCCTTGTTTGTAGTTCTTTAATTTGGATGTAGAACAGATCGTTTGGGTCATCAATGTTCAGGCAGGTGAGGCCAACTGTATAGGACTGGGGAGTCCTCTGAGATCCGAGGCTCCAAAGAGAAGATTGTGAGCTTGTGGGCTTGTGAGTGGGACCCCGAGTCCACAGAACTTGCTTCCTAGGTCACAGGGCCAGGGCCTGTGTGGCCCTTGTGTGGTGCCTGTTGGAGGCTGGCTATAAGAGGCAGGTTCCCAGAGCCCCACAGAGAGAGGAGCCCATGCCCTTGTTCACAGAGCTAGCTCATCAGCCCTGGACAAGCTCCATGACTGGGGAGAGTACTCCATACCCAATTAATGCCCAGGGAGCCCTTGGAAACAGTTCACTGCGCAAGCTACAGATCTGGAACTAACAAAGAAAACCTGTATCAAACCCACTTAAATCCCCGCCACCCCCACCCCCACACCCCCACCCCCACCCCCTCCATCCCCACCCCCACCCCCTCCACCCCCCACCCCCGCCACACACACACCCCACCCCCGCCACACACACAGCACGTTCAGGGAAAGGGTAACCTAGAACCCTTTCTAGTTGTAAACCTATGACAAGACCTTGTGAATCTGGAGCAATCCCCAGTGTCATTGATACAGCTGTGAAGAAGCCACAGCTTTTATTAGACAGGCCAGGAAAGGGATCAAAGTCTCCCAGGACTTCTGATTTTCATTATCTTTTAATTTTCCTATGACACATCATTACATAAATGTAATCCTTCCCAGTCCCATTCCCTGCCAAGTTTCAGCTGCGTGTGACATGATAAAGGGGAACAGGGTTGTTGTCAGAGGTAAGAGCATGGGCGACATCCCTGAGGCTGGAGCAGCAGGGAGTAAATGAAATGAGTGTCACCTGAGGATGTAAGGATAGGGAAAGGCAGCGGAGTCCCGGTGTTAAATGCGTATTTTAGATGCAGAGTAAGTCATCTGGCCACTGATGCTGTGCTTAGGCAGGCAAGGCCTGGTCCCCACATCACCAAGGAAGCCCCTGAAATCTTGAGGTTCTAAGAATGTGAGCCTAAGCTTGTGAGGTAGAGGGATGGGACTCTGAACCCACAGGTCCTGCTTCCTAACTCATAGTGCTAGATAGTGTTCTTTGTGTGGTTCTTATCAGAGGCTAGCTGTGGGAGGCAGGCTCCCAGGGTCCTCACAGAGCTGGAGGAGCCTATGCCCTTTGTCACAGAACTGGCTGGCCAGCCCTGGACAACCACCCACAATCTGGATCACTATAGATATCTGCCTAGCTGAACTAGATAGGCTGGGCGTGACTGAGGCTCATACGCAGGCCTTAAGTGTGCCGTGCTGACAGGACAGTCTTGGCCAGAGGAGACGGAAGGAGAAGTAAGTCAGGCCTTCTTGGCCTGGCTTGAGAGATCAGCCTGAGGCTAGCCTTCCAGAACCTCAGAGAAAAAGGTGAAGGAGTAAGCAGGAACCCTTCCTGATGGTGAATTGATGATGTAGCTTCCTCCCAGACTGTCACAGTCTCCGACCCTTGATGACGCATGAGCGAGTGAATTAGAACACGCACACACGCACAACTCACACCCACACATACACACACAGAGAATGAGAGAAAGAGAGAGAGAGAGAGAGAGAGAGAGAGAGAGAGAGAGAGAGAGAGAGAGAGAACACAACCCCACTGTGGTAAGGCATTATGGGAGTTCTGAGTGAGAACTATGGGCGCTGTAAGGGCGGGCTCAGATCCAGCAGCAGGAGAGTTCTGTGTATTGCCAACTGAGTATCGGGTTATACGGGCAGGTTCTAAGCAGGTGTGGTGGAAGCTGAGAGCGGGCAGAAGGGGATGATGCTTCCTGAAGGTCAGATGGTCTGGTCTGCTGTGAAAGAGTCTGTGCTGAGTCCTCAGGGTGAAGCGGGTGTGGAACCACATTCCTGGGAGTGGGAACGGGTTGGGCCTAGAGCTTCAAAACTTATAAAAGCAAGGATGGGTCAGGTCTGGATGAAGCCAGGAGTCCCTATAAGGAGCCCGGAGGGAGGTTATGCTGTTGGGAGCACGTAGGAGATATTTCTTTTTATACCTGCCCCCCCCCCCCCCCCAGCATGCTGTGTTCTGGGCTGTGTCCTCATACATTGGTCAAAAGCCTCCAGGTGCATCATCCAGGAAGGCCCTCTAGGCCTAGGTTGGAATTCAGACATCCCACACCCCCCTGAGCTGTGATTGAGCAGGTCATTGGTAGAGCCCAGGGCTGTGCATTTCAAGATAGTTTCCAGGTGCTGCTAAAGCAACCCCTTGGGCATCGGACTGTAATATGAATGGTATTGGTCCAGCTTGCTCATAGGAGATGCCTTGGGCGGTGGACAGCTGGAAGATCCTCTTCTTAGTCTGGAAACTTCTGGGACTATCTCGTGCTGAGAGTTCCAAGTATAGGTGATGGACAGCAGTGTCTCCATCTCTGTGGACAAAGCCATGCTTTGACGGTGATGATTTACCCAGCAAGGCCTGAGGTCACTGTCTTACCTGGGTCTCTGTTGCTATGGTAAAACACGATGACCAAAAGTAACTTGGAGAGGGAAGAGTTGAGCTGATAGTTATACGTCAGAGTCTCTCATCAAAAGATGTCAGGGCAGGAATAGAAACAGAAACACAGCTTACTGCCTCACTCTCCATGGCTTCCTCGGCCTGCTTTCTTCTATAGCCCAGGATCACAGGTGCCTAGGGATGACAGACACCACCCACAATGGGCTGGGTCCTACCAAATCATCACTAATTAAGAAGATACCCTGCAAGCTTGCCTACAATTTGGCCTCATGGGGGCACGTTCTTCATGGCTGTTCCCCTTCCTCAGATGGCTCGAAGTTGTATCAAGTTGATACCATCACCAACCAAAACAACACCCCCCCCACACCAAACCAGAAATAAGAACAGCAAAACCCACAAAAAGCAGCCAGGACAGTTACTTTGTGGTGCTCTGGGGACAGGCCTGAGGAGAAAAGTCCTGGTCTTCAACCTCTTGTCTAGAAAGCTGGCCAAGATCACATCATCCATCACACCGGAAGGCCCCTGGAGGAGAAGAAAGGAGCACATATTACTATTTTTCTCTTTGCTGTGAAAAAAGAAAAATAAAAAATAAAAAATAAATAAATAAATAAAAAATAAAAAACAAAACAAAACAAAAACAAAAAACTCAAGAAGATCTGGCAGAAACAACTTAGGGGGGGCTTTATTCCGACATAATTTTAGGGTACAGTCCCTCATGATGGGGAAGTCATGGAGGGAGAGGCTTGAGGTAGCTGGTCACTTTGTACCCACAGTCGGGAAGCAGAAAGCAGTCCATGCTGGCACTTGGGCCTGCTTTCTCCTTTTTATTCAGTCCAGACCACCAGCCAGCCCGTGGGAAGGTGCTGCTCACATCTAGAACGAGTCTTCCCACCCAATTAACCCAATCTAAAACCTCCCTCTCAGACCTGCCCAGAAGTGTGTCTCCCAGGGGATCCTAGATCCCATTGCCAGGCGAGATGAACCCTCACAGCGGTACACCAGTATGTGTAGACATACAGTTCGTTGTCATCACCTGGGCGTGTGCACACACAGAGATCAATAAACCACAGAAAAGAACCTAGGATTGTTTAAGACCATGGTAGCTCTATCCCCTTCCTGACTGTCAGTTTCCTCAATCTGGAAAAATTAAGGGATATAGATTAGATAGTTCCTTCTGAGAGAGGCCTGAGGGACCTTGCTGGTAACCGCACCATCATCTGATTAGTGTTCAATTTAAAGCAGTTAATAGACATCTGGAACTTTGCAAGGCTGGCCAATTACTAGGCACGGCTGGAGAGCACAGTGCCAGAGAGCACACTGAGTCCTTGGGGACCAGTCTATATGTCAGGGTGTCATCAGCCACTCCGGGGACCTCCAGTATGAATAGCATTGCCAGAGGCTACTTGTAAAGCAAAACAAAAGGAGCTTTCCCCCAGCAGCTCCCCAGGGAAGGTAAAAAGCTCAGAGGCAATTTCCTGGAGTCCCCAGCAGGCCCCAGCAAATCTGAGCAGTGGTCTAGGGAGCCTGGCAGAAGGCTGGCCTTCCTCCTAGGCTCTGCCTGCTGCCTGCTACCTTGGCCCAATTAGCATCCTTCTGAGAGGCTGGCAAAGAAAACAAAGAGGGACCCCAGGAGAGAAGCCCCTGACTCTGGAGGTCTGGAAGGCAAGCATAGGCCTTGGAGTCAGTCCGGACTGGGACTCCCCAGCTTTACTTTGCAAGCCCAGTGACTCCAGATAGCACACTGGCCTGCTGGAGTGTTGGTTTGTTTGATCTTCAGAATTAAGTAAGAAAGAGATTTATAGCTGTGTTGGTGGCACATGCCTGTAATCCCAGCACTGGGGAGGCAGAGGCAGGCAGATTTCTGTGAATTTGAGGCCAGCCTGGTCTCCAAAGCGAGTTCCAGGAAAGGTGCAAAGCTACACAGAGAAACCCTGCCTTGAAAAACAAAAACAAAAACAAAAACAAAACAAAACAAAACAAAAAAAGAAAGAAAGAAAGAAAGAAAGAAAGAAAGAAAGAAAGAAAGAGGTTTATGAAAGCCATTGAAAGGACGAAAATGAGGAATTCACTGGACCTTCCCTGGCGCCAGGTTGCAGGTCCAATCTGTGGCTCGGGGCGTGGCAGACGGAGTCCGGGATCTGTGTTTGAGTGTGGGTGACTTGCTGTGCAACCTATGAAGACACATCTTACCTCTCTTGATGTCGTCATCTGGATCCTGAAAACACTTATGGTGTTTCCCCCAAAGGAATAAAAGAAAAGTACAAACTGCCCGCTGGTAGCAGGGTGGTCGTGACTCCGAGAGGGCGGTACTGTTTTTCTCCGAGGCCAAGTGACTGCCTCAGGTGTGTGTCACCGTGCCACCATGGGCAGCCTGGCCAGGCTGAGGCGGTTGGAGGTGGGGTGGGGGCACTGCCAAGTCCTGGATGACCCAGAGCAGCCTGCCTGCCCAGCGGTTAGCTTAGGAAAGCCTCAAATTATACAATTTATGAAACCCGATCCAGTTTTCCGACTGGAACGTGTGATTAAGGAGATTACACGTTGCCTGTTGCAATTATGGTAATGTTGATGTGTGGACAGATAACTGGCAGCAGGACTGTTCTGAAGCATCTATTTATAGGCTCAGATTCTTGCTATCTCAAGGCAGACATATGGGCCATGAAGGCGACAAAAAAAAAAAAAAAAAGGAAAAGAAAGAAAGAAACAGGAGGGGAGCGTCAGCCTCCCTCGGAATGAAAAGACACCAAAGGAAGCCGTAATTAGGGCTGGGACTGGCTTATGTAAATCAGGTAATACTTTCAAAACAGACACGAGATCCGGTTTTAATAAAGCACATTGGAACAAATGGCGGAATAATGACTTTAATAAATCTAAATACAAATATTTTGTTCCGTCTCCAAAATGAACAGCCCTGGCATCTGCCGAGCTTGGGCCTGGGCGAGGGGGCGGCGCTCGGTGTTACTGGATTCTTACACTCCCTCAGCAGGCTTGAGGATTTTAATTTTTAGCCTTCTGCTAAATTACATGGGCTGTCAGTCAACTGTGGGAGATATTTTGAGTAGCGAGATTTATACAAACACACAGAACACACTCAGAAGGCTCTGCACAATATCTTTTACACCAACCCAGGATGTAAATCACAGGTTGTTTGAAGCCTGAATTACAGCTTTTCTGGAGATAGACTGCAGAGAGATTATTCACCAGCAGGAGGAATCTGGTGGCGTTTTCTTGATGCCCCTTCTCACCCTAGTATGAATCAGAGACGGACTATGACTGTTCTTTTGGATTTCCCGGCACTCCCTACCCGACTCTGGTATCTAAACCTCAGGTTGTTGGTCCATGAGGCAAAGAGACTGCACGTGTATGTTTTGATTAGTCAAATAGTGTTGTTCTGGACACAGACCAATCTTTTAAAATGAATTGCAAGGCTAGGCATGATGGCTCATGCCTGTAATTCTAACACTTGGGAAGCAGAGGCTAGGCTTTACAGGATCTCAAGTTTGAGGTCAGGCTAGGATACCAGTGAGTTTCAGGCCAGCCTGGACTGATTCCTTCATGCTGATGGATAGCTCTGGAGCAGAAAATATGGTGTGAGCATCGCCTTGCCTGTTCTTCACTATATCTAAATTCCCATGCTCCACTCACTTCACTGACGTTCCTGGCCTGGTCTCATTGATATTTTTATATATTATATTGTCCTTATCTTTCTTGTTTAATAGAACTAGGTTTTAGAATGTGTGCTTTATGCATGTATTATACATGCTATTTTCAACTGCTGTCCCCAAGCCTATACACAGATTCCTAATATAAAGGTAACACATATTTTAAACATGCTCCCCCCACCCCGCACCCCTACACACAATTTTGAGTGTTCCAATGGCTCCTGTGTTGAAATTTGGTCCTCAGAGTAGTACTTTTGGAAGGTGGTGGAACCTCCAAGGGTCGGAGCCTCCTGGGGCAATCAGGTTATTAGGGACATTGCTCTTGGAAGGAACTAATGGAGTTCTTGTGGAGCTACTTGTCTAGAGGGTGAGTTGTTAGGAAAACAGCAAGATCATGTACCCCACTCTTGGGCTTTCTATCTGGCCTTGCCAGCTGTTCTTCCTGCCTGTGCTCCCACCATGCTGCCCTCTGCCATGATGTGTTATAGCCAGGGAGGTCCTTACCCTCATGATGCTGGCTGTACCTCCTAAATATACTTCTCTGTGTATATTACCCAGCCCCAGGCATTTTGTTGCAGCCATAGGGGAAAAGCCCCAAACCACACTTGTGGGGGTTCGTATTTCTGGCCTTGACTTGGAAAGGGGTCTCCTTTATTTAGTTGCTTTCTATTTTGTCTTTTTAAACAGACAAAGGTGTTATGCTGACATTCTTAAGCAGCCCAAATCAGTTTCAAGTGACTTTATTCACTTTTGTCTATTTCACAGGCCTGTAAAATCCAGCAACTGGGTACTACTCACCCATATCATCATGAGATTATAGGGGCTGCACTGAAGGGCAGTGCTGAAGGCATTCATCTGTCCCTCCTCACTCACATCTGCCATGCTTCTCTCTCTCCACTCATTTCTTCCCGCTTGTTTAACCATCCCTTCATACATTTTCTTAACCATCCATCCATCCATCCACCCACCCACTCACTTACCCACTCATCCACCTATCTATCTATCCACCCACCCATACATACATACACTCATCCACCCACCCATCCTTCCATCTGTCAACTCACTTTTCTATCCATCCATCCTTGCATCTGCTCACCCACCCAGCCAACTAAGCAACCTGCAGAGCTGCCTTTTCTCCCACATGGCCCTCAGAGCCCTCTTGTTTGTAGGTTAAGCCCGGCTGGCAGAATCCCTCCAGCAACAGTCCGTGTCCTTATTAAAGCCAGTGCTCTGAGACTTCCCTCCATCATTTGTCTATATGAGGGCTTTACAAAGCTGTGAACCTCCATGTCTCCTCAGCTCCTTTAGAGAGTTCTCTGCCCCCCTCTCCAGCTTCATCCCTCACTGAAGACCACCACTATTTTCTTATAGAAAAGTTTCCTGGATTCCTCCTCCAACGGCCTCCAGGCCTCTTTGCTGTTGAACTCCCCTCTCTTCCTCACTGCTATTGCCCAGAAGATGGGTGGAGCTATCCACACTCTCAGTATGGATTCCGATGATAGGGACTCACTGGAAATCTTACAACCCCCCCTCACTGCTGATATAGAAGGTTGCCAGGCACCCTGAACCTGGAAGTTAGATTCATACACATCACTAAGTCCTTTTGTGAGCAGTAACAGAGACCATGGAGTCCACTCAGAAGGTGGTTTAAGTGTATGTGTGTGTGTGTGTGTGTGTGTGTGTGTGTGTGTGTGTGTGTGCCACAGTACACATATGGAGGTGAAAGGACAGTTGACCAGCATCTGTTATCTTCTTCCACTATGAAAGTTCTGGGGGTTGACCACCACCGATCATCAAGAAAATGCACCACACACTTGTCCGCAGATCTCAGATGC